>NW_006383016.1:11111346-11125250 GCF_000327345.1 Myotis davidii
CTCTCCAGCACTTGTCATTTGTTGATTTGTTGATGATAGCCATTCTGACAGGTGTGAGATGGTACCTCATTGTTGTTTTGATTTGCATCTCTCGGATGATTAGTGACTGAGCATGCTTTCATATGTCTCTTGGCCTTCTTTATGTCCTATTTTAAAAAAGTGTCTATTTAGGTCCTTTGCCCATTTTTTTAATTGTATTATCTTGTATGAGTTCCCAACATGATTACTTCTTGATTATTTTGGGTATAATACAAATGGCTTGTGGAAATTCTTTGTTTTTTTTTCACAAGTATTTTTATAGTAACTAAATACATTTTCTTTTAAGTGGAACATAGGTTTTGGAGGATAGCTTTGTTATTCTTTCACAACTATGGGATAGAGGCTGTTAAGATAACCGAACAACAAGAGTTCATAATAAAATCTCTTTAGGAGAAACATGTTTTCCGGTTAATGGCACTATATTGTCAATATGTAGTTAGAGAGAGAGGATATAGGACAAAAGTGACCTCTGCTGTAGTATCTTCTACATTTCTTTACTTTTTCCTCTCCATTAATGTTTTAAACAAAACTTATGTATGGTGGCTGGTAAGGTTACAGGATCAAATTATTTTTAATTATATCTACTTGTCTATATTTACACCCAAAATGAGTTCCCTAGTGTCTGTAAATATTACTATGACAAAATACATATATCTCTATACTCCAATCCCATATTAATCCCCTATACCAACTAATCTTCAATCCCAAAAAAATCAGACCAGCTAGAGGGATGGTCTCATCATCAATGACCCCAACTCAGCCTTATTTGGGGAATTATAACCTATCTTAATAGGCACAAGTACATTTAAATACAGAATTAGTGCAGCTTTAAATCTGAGAAGTTCCTTAGGCTTCCAAAACTATGGAATAGTTTTGTTATTCAGTTAAAAATCCCTGCCCTGCATGTCAATTTCAACTTAACCAAGCCTAAATAGTACAGGACTTCATCATGCTTTTGATTGCTTCTTTTATTGTGCTTATCAAAATTTAAGGAATTTTACTTTTTCATGATTAATGGGCCTTACATTTTAATGAATTACATTGCAGTTGCCTTTGGTTTGTATTTTTCATAGTTATGAAGACATTGCAAAACTTAACAAATGTCTAAGGAAAATAGCAATTATTCTTAATAATGTACAAAGTATCTTATGTAAATATATGAAGATTTCACAAAGAAACAAGTATAAGCATATTCTGAATACATAAGCTTATATAAGTGTCCTGCTTTTGATTCTTAGAATTAGTTGTATGTACATTTAGGGTTTGTTTTTGTTTTTTGCCAAAAGTTACCTAAGAATATACTTGGAGCCCAACCTAGCATGTTGAATCACATATTTAGAAACAATATAACTTGAGGAAACCAAATTAATCAGACAGAATAGAAGTTTTCATTCTGGAGTGAATGGAAGGACTTCAGAGAATCCATGAGCCCTATTGTATAGAAGACAGATTTTTTGTGTGTTCTATGATAATGGACCTTAATTACAAGTAGAGACTTAATGGATTTGAAAACACAAAAATAATTTAAAATCACACTTAGGGCAATCTATATATATAAAAGGCTAATATGCTAAGTGTCCCTCCCTCTGTCTGGTCGCTATAACACGACCACCAGGGGGAAGATGCTCAATGCAGGAGCTGCCGAGCTGCAGTGACTTGGCAGAAAGCGGAGAGGAGGGAGCCAGATTCCTCACAGGGCTGTGCGATTCCACCTCGGCCATGGGCTATGTTGTTTCAGGGGCACTGTTGGCCCTGAATCTGGTTTACTGCACACGTGCATTTGTGTTCTACACCCTTTATGACAGCAACTTTGCAGAGTGCCCTCTCACACTCTGGGACCCCTCGGGGGATGTCAGAGAACTGGTTTCAGCCCAATCCCCACAGGCCAGGCTGAGGGATCCCACCTGCTGGAGGGACCCTGCTCATTCCATAGACACCTTTCAAGCCATGGCTCCACCCCAGGTGCAGCCAGCTAGGGAGGGACAGCGGGAGGTTGGCTCCAGGGCATGTCCGGCCTGTCTCACCCAATCCTGCCCTGCCGGTCCCTTCTAATTAATTTCCTTTCAATGTGCACGAATCCGTGCCAGGTCACTAGTGCTTATATAATCCAGGAGTCCAAATTCTATTTTACCCTTTCCTCACACAGGATGTCTGAGGCAGCTATATATTATGAAGATTCTTCTGGCCCACACCAAGCAGGGTGGGTGTCAGGTAAATGTAGATTCTAGTCTAGGCTCACAGATTCATTGACCTTTTGACCTTAGCACATCATTTAACATAGTTACTCTTTTTTAAAAAAATTCATAAAATGATGATGCTAATTATCTACCTAGAAAGATCATAGGACATAATGAATGAGTAAACACATAATAAAATTATGAAGTGCTATATGAATGTAAGGAATTACTGTGACTGTGTTGTTTGAGATTTTGCTATTAAAAGGTACAGTCTACAGGAAACTGCACAAGGCAATCAAACAGTAGTGAGCTGTTCTAGAAAACACTTTTTAAATTCCACTTTCTCAAATTTTCAAATTTATCATACCTTTGAGCTTTAAACTTTGCCGAATCCATTTTAACATTTTTTAAAACTTTTCAAAATCAGCACTAATGTTCCTAGGGCTATAAAAACATGATGTTCCAACTGCACTTTTTTATAAGCTCTGTACCCTTTTCTTGGTTTTATTGCCAAAACAACGCATGGAAACAAAAGATGCAGAAAAGATATGAAAGGAAGTAACGACTGCTGAGCAGTTATCCTGTAGATGAATAATAGACAAGTACATAAACAGATGCAAGCCTAACACGGATGCAAAATGAATGAGAGGAATCAAACAGCAAAAGCAGTTACGAAGTTAGGCATTGGGAGTGGGCATTCATCTCCCTGGGAAGATGCTCTATTGCTGACATTACAAAATCTCTCTTCGCTGTAATATAATCATTGCTTTATGTCTCTATCTCCTTTTGACAGTTAAAAAGAAAGAAATTAAAAAATGTCAAGACCTTAAGCAAAGCATGTTAAGTTTTATAAGCTGTACTCCTATGATACTTCAACAGGCATCTGGAAATTGATCACCATGTGTACATACATAAAATATGTAGCATGTCAACTAATACTTTCTTTAAAGAGTGCAAGACTGCTACTTGGATTATGTTCTTACTATGAATTACCTGAATTGGTTAACTGAATTCACCTATTCTTTAACTTTTCATAAATCTGTACAATTCTGATTTTATTCTGAGTAATAGATATGTTTATCATTTACTGAATATCATGTGCAGTTAACATGGGTTTTTCTCTTTTTCATCTACTATAAGATCTTTGACTAGTTTAATAGTTTGAGTTTTAGAGTCCTCATAATACCTGAATTTAGACTATAACTGTTAATATAAGATTTTCAAGGTTTACAATAAAAGATACAGGTGCAATACAATTTAAAATCTTTTAAGTAGGAATAAAGAGATCAAAGTGAACAGTTAAAATGGTAGAGTTGAGAATAAGGAACAATTCTGTAAGCTAGCACCATAACGTGATGAATCTAATTTCAAAAATTCAGAGTGATATTATTGTGAAGTTAAATGACTTTGGGTGCTTCTGTATAGCCACACATATGGGAGATTCACAGGTGTGGGTACACCATCCTCGTCTTCTTATAACTCAGTTGGGTTTGGCAGGTGGGGACAGTGGTCTAGTCCGGTTTAAAATCAGGAGGGTTGGCACAGGTCTTGTGATGCACTGGCACTTCTGGGCCAGTAGCAAAGATGCCAAGAATATTCCTGCCCGCCAGCCTGATCCAGGGAAATTGGGCTGAGAAGCTAGGGGAGGACCCACTACCCCACAGACATCCAACATAGAGAATACTGCCTGAAACTTCCCTACCTAGAAATTTCATCTCTACTTCTCTGTTCCCCACAGTAGATAAAAGCTTTAAAACCCTCTGTCCTGTACTATTTTGAGAATGAGTATTTGCCATAAGCACTAATGGGCTTCATTCTTATTAAATCAGGAAATACACTTTTAAAAAAAGGATATATTAGTAGAGTCAAATATTTAGCCCTGGGATTAGTGGAAAGCAAGGCAAAAAAAACCCAAACTTTTCATTACTTCTTACTTTTTATAAAAGGAAGTTCATGGGTTTAAGAAAAATATGTTACTTTCATCAACTTCTGACAGATCTTTATTGTATGGTTCTATATAGAGAGACTACAACCAACTTAATAGACATGTTCAAAATGTGTTAACATTGCCCTGGCCAATGTGGCTCAGTTAGTTGGAGCGTTGT
Organism: Myotis davidii; assembly: GCF_000327345.1. Taxonomy (NCBI): domain Eukaryota; kingdom Metazoa; phylum Chordata; class Mammalia; order Chiroptera; family Vespertilionidae; genus Myotis; species Myotis davidii. The sequence continues at coordinate 11,115,668 of NW_006383016.1, forward strand.
CTGCACCAGAGGGTCTCAGGTTCGATTCTTGGTCAATGTTCCCTTCCCTTCCCTCCCCTCCCCTCCCCTCCTCTCCAACCCCCTCCTCTCCTCTCCCTCTCTCTTTCTCTCTCTCTCTCTCCTCCCCCCCACAGTCCTCCCTCTCTGAAATCAATTTTTTTTAGAGGGGAAAAAAAAGAATAGGGCTTCACATGGAAACTGCTAAAAAAATTTTTTTTTAAATGTGTTAACATGAAAATGACTCAGGTTTCAATGACATATATAGTAATAAAAGTGCTTTCAATAATTATAAATTGTACGGAGACTACAGAATTATTATGTTTTATGTTCAAATTAGTATTGAATGAATAACATTCACTAAGTACTGCAAAGATTAAAATATATAGGTGAAAAGAAAAAAACTTATTGTTTTTTTATATCATCTAAAGTAGGTAAAATTAAAATGATAATTTTTGATATTTGTTGCCAAATTAGTAATGCATATTTTCATATCTCAGATTATTGCATGATTTATTCCTCCACAGAAACAATTTTGTTGCTTTCAGACTCATTTCTGATTCATATTGAAAACATCTTGGCTTTGTTATTGTTTTTTTAATCCTCAGCTGAGGATATTTTCCCATTGAATTTTAGAGAGAGTGGAAAGGAGGGGGAGAGACACAGAGAGAAAAATATTGATATGAGAGCGACACATCAATTGGTTGCCTCCCACATGCACCCATACCAGGGCAGGGGATTGAGACTGCAACCCGGGTACGTGTCCTTAATGGGACCCTTTAGTCCGTGGGCCAATGCTCTATCCACTGAGCCAAACTGGCTAGGGCTTGGATAAGTTGCATAAATGTTATATGAATTAATATTCAAATGGCATTAAATTATCTTGAATAATTGTCAAGTATTAGGAAAAAATAAAGTATATATATATTTATTACACTTCTAAAGTCAATATTTTCTCATACTATTGGCTATTTGGTGGTACACTGTCACATTAATAGGTTGAACATACTACATTAAAGAATAAATGCCTCATTTATTAGCAATTTCACAGCCAGCTTCTTGAAGGGTGTGGGGGAGGCAATACATAAACCAGAAAGTAATAAAATAATTTTAGAAAGGGAGGGAGGGAAGAAGGAGGGAGAAGTAATGTATGAATAGGTTGAGCATACCATTCATAACTATGTTGTTCTGTTCATTTCTGTGAAGTCCATTTCAGTTTTATTTTATATTTATGCATAAGTAATATATGTGAATATACTGTATAGGTATATACATATGTTTAACAGAGTGACTGGTTATTATGAGTGATCAATATAGAAAAGCATTAGGCGAATGTAATGCTGAGCTGCAGGGTATCACCTGTGACTTTAAAATGAACCTTGTTTATAAGAAAAGTATAAACAGGAAAAAAATCTCTGAAAGATGTTTCTCATACTCTAAACTTATTACTGGGTTTAGTAAGTGCTCCAGATTGGTTTATTGGTCTTCTACCACACTGCCAAAAATTTAAGAAAAATTTTGAGTGAATATTACAATAAGACTTAAGAAAGAAAATATTAAAAAAGGCCAAAAGGGGAAAAAAGGACTTAATATTAAATTCTGAATATGTATATTATTTCTTTTTCCTTTTTTCTTCAGTGTCATTATGATAAAATATAAGTTTTGGAAGAAATTATTTATTGAAAGGATCGCTGGTTCCTCTTGGCTTTGCTAATATTTTCCAAAAAATTTGGCAGAAATAATAATTATATTATTTCTCTTTTTCTTTAATTGAGTTGGATACTCTCTTCAGTTTTCCTAGGAAAATCGTTCAGGCTTATTTGAGAAGTGATAATTTGATTTTTCTGTTGATAATTACTTCTTCTAGTGCTTGGTTCAAGTTAAACAATTATAATTCATTTTAAATGATGAATTTGAAGTATTATTGGTTCTTTCAAAGTATAATTATAATTTGAAAAGTCTACAGCTGCAAAATGCATACACCACTCTTTAAATTATATATTTAAATCAGGATTAAAATTTTTTATAAAAATTACCAAATAAGTGAATAAACTCATTTTTAAATGTCATTTCAAAATCTAGCCTGAATTAGTAGTATCATACATTGTGTGTGTGTGTTGTCTGCAGTGTGTGACCATATAGTATATGGGTGCACATGCAAGAGGTAAATACTGCAGAAATGGGGTTTGCTATTCATACATATCATTTACATTGACACAAAATTTTAGAGCTTCACATAACAGCCAAATTAGCTACAGGAAGCTAAACATTAATATATTGTCTTTTAAGTATGCAGGGTAGATTAACTTTTTAGAGGAGAAATGGAAGTAGAGTTAAAGAAAATTAGTTGGCATTTTCAAATACACTTAACTCTTTAGTTGTTGTTTAATTCACATGTTTTCTGATTACACTTTTAACAGTTATCATATATACCATGCTGCAATGATTTATGGATGTAAAATTACATGAGCCAGTATTATTTTCCAAAATAATGACCATATATTGGCATTCAAATTCACTGATGCTGATGAAATCTTAATAAAATTGATATAAAATAAGGTCCCAATGCTTATTTCCGAAGCCCTTCTCCGTTGTACAGAATAACAGTTTAGTTTCTTAATATCAAATTCTCTTGGCTGTTCCAAGTAAAACAGATGGTTAAGATAATTATAATGGAAATGGCATGCTGAGAAAACTGTGGAGAGACCATTCCATTCTTTTTTCTTTCCTGTTTCCTCTTTCTAAATGCAGTAGATAAAGGTACGGGACAATGAACCAAACATGCAAGTCAAAAAAGTGAGTTCTCCCCTCGACTCTGTGGAGATGGCCTCAGACCCAGTCGTTGACCTCTGTGGGTCTCAGTGTCCTCTTCTGTAAAGTGAAGAGGCGGGACTTGTTTACCCGGTGGCCCACCAGTCCCCAGTAGAACCTCGGCATCCACCTGGGAGAAGCTTCCTGGAGGAAAAGTCAGTCTGAGCGGAGGAAAGAGGGTTCCTTCAAAATCAAAGTTACTTTTTTGTTGACCAAAAGAATTTTTATGCAAAAAGCATTTCAAATGAGTTTAAAACAGAGCAGAAATGAATCTGAAACGCCTAATGTATGCTTTTTCAGCACTTTCTAGTAATTATGACAATTTAGGTGGTTATGTAAATTACACAATTCTTGTAAAATGACATAATTATGAAATGTTGGGGCAGAAACAGAAAAGGATTACTTTGCTTTAAAGTGAATACTGCAATGATATACGATTGGTAATACACCCGCTCTATCACCTTTTCTAAATCCCTTGGGATTTTACTGTTCTTAATGGAAAAGTATTAATAAGAAGCAACTCTTCAAGGGCATAGATTGGATAAAAACTGTTTAGGATGATATATTATGAGTATTCTTTGGACTGATTTTTATTGTTTGAATTCAGATGATTAAATCCATGTTTGCATAAACAACCCATTCACATGACACTATTTTCAAAAAGATCATCTTTATTCCTAACAATTAATTTGGCATTTGGAGCACTTAAGTCACTGAAAACAATATTTGTAATAAGTATTTCACTTAATATTGTGTGGTTCATGTTTTTCAGAAGAGGGATATTGTATTGAGGAGATATTGCTAAGGTAGGGACAAGAACTTTAAGAACCAAAACAATGTATATGTGTATTTGCAATATTCATAAATCCCACTTACTTTTGGTGACTACTATATAAAATTTCTTTTTCCTTTTATTTTTATTTTTAATATATTTTTTATTGATTTTAGAGAGACATAGAAACATCAATGATGAGAGAGAATCATTGAACAGCTGCCTCCTGCATTGATCTGCTGCCTCCTGCAGGACCCTCACTGGGGATCCAGCCCTCAACCTGGGCATGTGCCCAGACCGGGAATTGAACCATGACTTCCTGGTTCATAGGTCCATGCTCAACCACTGAGCCACACCAGCCATGCTTTTTCCTTTTAAATTTGTAGTTAATGCCTAATCCTTCATTAGCCAATCAGTTAGCATGACAAGGGCGTACGTAAAGGTATTTGTGAGGTGAGGTGGAGGGCCTTATTTTCTTTAATTAATGTTTATGTAGTGTGTGGAGTTTCCAGTTCCATCTCAAGACTCCTGACTTTTTCTTCACATTGGACAGTTTCATCCCAAGGAGAGACAGAAGGACAAACTCTTAGTAAAATGATTGCTACTTGCCTAGCAAGGAGTATCATGAAGATGCCATTCTTTCTAGCATTTTGAGTTTCTTGTGTTGAACCCAAAATAGGTGCACTTCTCAACCGAAGGGTCACAGTTGAGTTCAGTTGTGATCTCGGGAGTTGAAAGAGCCTTCTTTTCGGTTTTCTTTCCCTTCCTGGGGGTATGAGTGGGCAGAACATGGAGAGGGGTAGGCACTTTTTTCTCCATCTACCTGTGGATGTGCCCTACTCACTCTCCCTGCTCTAGTCCCAAATTCTTGACATTTAGATCATTTTCCTCGGGACTACCTGCCCTTCCCCCTCCCCTCTGTATAGCTTATATTTCATATTCTTAGATCATCATCATCTTTAAGTGATTTATACAGGTGTATAGAGTATTCATTTCAATAGATACAAATGCATTCCTACTTTATTACAGCAGGAAATTAATCACAGCACCTCTGACTAAGAGAATAGTCATTACTGAGCTGTAGGGACCTTTGATGGGGAAGGACTTTCTCTAATCACACCCTCTCACAGCTAAGAAAACAAAAGGAGCAAGTAAGAGCTTTTATCTCACTAAGTTTGCCACTCGGAGCAATGAAAAATGAGGCCTGCGGCTCAAAGGGACATCAAAAAGAAAATTCTGAGACTCAAGGGGAAAGAAAAAAGGGCATTGGCATAAATTCTGGCTTTAAAAAATGGGAACATCCTCCCTTGGCTAAGCTAGGAATTACAAAGAAAAAGAAAGACAGAGAGACTTTTACACTTCTTTTCACTCAGCCCCTTCAGATGGTCCCCCTTGTCCTTAGCTAACCAGACTAGTGTGGAGAATTGTCCGAAAAAAATCATGTCCCCACTACTTCCTTTCCATGTGCCTTTTCTTTTCTCTTTCCTGCACATAGCTTAAGGCAAGCCTCTTTTGATACATAAGTTTGCATTGTCTCAAGGGCTTCATGTGTTCCCCTCTGTCTTCCACTGTAGCCAAGACACCTCAAGAAATGATTTCTCCTTTTTGCAACCATACAGGCAAAATATCAAGCATGGATAACAAGCGTGAGTGGTCTTTGTGCAACAAAGACAAAATGCTATTTTAAAGTGGCCAGCAGATCAGTCCTGTTGCTCTGGATGTGGTCTAGACCTTAAAAATGTTGGAGCTTGGAAACTGACACCCGAGGGCTTGTAAAGAATGTTTGCTTCTAAGGTGGAGCCTGGAATTTGTCCTTAAAGCAGGCGCACCCATCATTCTGGGAGTTGTCCTTTAGTGAGCACTTTTTAGTCTTACAAGTACCTCTTCCTGGCTTTGAGATAAACCTTGAACTCATAAAATAATCAGACAATGTACCCTAAATATTAACTGTTCTATTTAGTTATGTATTTTGAGTGCTTCCTTGGCTGGACTATGCCCTTGAAGAAGTTAGTTTCTTGCTTTTCAAATTAGAGTTTTGAGGAGGTTCTCTCTTGGTGCGTGTTAACGTCAGGTAGGGTAAGACTGACTCACACAGATATTGGGAAGAAGCATTTGGTCTGCTTTAAAGATGCCCTTGCCTTTGTCTCCAGGGCCTGGATCACTCTATATAATGGGATAGGAGTTTCCTCTGGAAGAAAATGCATGAGCTCACTGCCAATCATCCAAGTTCAAGTAAAAATAAGTCAACCCTGGATACCCAAGGAGGATTAAATTGTTGTTGTTTTCTCTTTCTCTCAAACTTTCTCTGCACCTTGAAGGGAGGGAATTTTGAGAAGTCGTTTGTCTATAGAAGACACATGGTTTCAGAAGCACCAAAGCTTTGAAGGACAGAGGATGAAGAGTGTTGGCTATGGCTTCTAGAGGAGGGACATCTTATATCCACTTTAACCTTTTATTTTTCTTCATTTATTTCCATTCTTCTAAATATTTAGTTTTGTCATATGGGAGGGGAATTAACAGAAAAGCAGAAGGATGCAGGAGTACACAATCTGAAGTGATCCTGAGCTGGCTGGGGTGGACCAGTAGTAGAATCTGGTCTGCAGGTGATAAGCACCAGGCAGAATTGTGTGCCATGAAAGCATCCCTCGGAATTTTCAGAAGTCCTCGCAAAAAATTTCAATAAAACTCATCAACTTCTCTCAAATCCTTAGGTTGGGGCATAGGCCAAATTGAACATTGTTAGACATACTTGATAAGTTTGGGATATTTGAATAATATTGTTTATATGCTGCCAACACTATGTTTTTCTTAGAAATGTCAAAATTGGACATCACTAGACTTTTCTTTTTTCTCTTTGAAAATTATGAACATAATTATCTTTAATTACAATCACCATATAGTGAAACTTCAGGCATGAGGAGGGAATATAAGACAGTAATTTGTTCTAAGCAATGTTTTCCCTGCATAGAGGAAAATTACCTTTTATTCCATACCAACATACATATTTACAGAAATCTACACACAAATACCTAAAATTTAATTTTACAATAGCCTATATTTTACACATCTTTCATGAATTGCTGATATAGTCAGTTCTTCAATGTGTTATTAGATTAATATTGAATAGCTTTAAAGAATATTATGAAAAAATACAGCATCATCTGAATAGTCATTTAAAAATAGATTCTTGCTTTATCCAGTTTGTCAACTAAAAATGACCAACAGACTCCACACTTAACCTCCAGAAGGATTATAGTAATAACTAGAGGCCTGATGCATGAAATTCATGCAAGAGTAGGCCTTCGCAGCCACGGCTGCCTGGATCCCTCCCTTGCAACTGCAGCGGCTACCTCAAGGCTGCCTCAATCCCGCGGCTGCAGCCCCGGCTTCATCCCAGAAGGATGTCCAGAAGGACGTCCGGTCTAATTAGCATATTCTACTTTTATTATTATAGATGAAGATACAAATACTTATATAGCAATTAGTTAACTGCTGTGAAGAAATGTATAACAGACCTAGATGTCAGGGACATAACTCATCTGGTAGTAGAGGAAGAAAGACTGCACTGAGGTATTTGATCTTAGAATATAGGAAGAGGGTAGTTTTCCAGACAGATAAAATAGCATGTGTGAGAATAGGAAAGTAAACAGCAAAGAGAAAAAAAGAGATAAAACTCATGAGGGTAATCTGCTGATCTAGCAAGTTTAATCTGAAGTGTAACATATTTAAATACTTTTGAACCTGTATTGCTTTAATAAAATGTGGCAAAGTTGTTAATGTTACAGTAATTCTCTGGTTATGCCATTTTTTCACTGGGCATAGTTTAGTTATTGCCCCATCTTATCTTGATGTCATTAATTTACAATACTTTTTCTTTTATGAAGGATTTTTGACTTTACAGATTACCTCACATAATAATTCTCCTGTAATGACTTTTCATCAGAACAGCTTTTGAAAATACATACTTTTTTTTCAGACAAGATTTCTTTTTCTCCCAGTGAAATGACTTTTTCCCCAAAAATACACTCAGTGTCTAGACCATAAGAAGTATTATATTGACATTACTGTTTTAAGCAAAAATGCATTCACCAATTTATGGGAAGTCACATTTTCTAATAAAATAAGTCATATGAAATAAATTTGAATAGTGTGAATTTGCCAAGTGAGGGATTAAAGAGGACTACTTTTTTTTATAGCACTTTAATCTAATCCTCCTGTTTCTAAGCAGTCTTGTGTTAAACATTTGTTTTGTCCTGGCTCTTGGTCTATTACTTTATTTTTTAAAATATTATTAGTGCAGTTTTATGTTTACAACAAAAGTGAGAAGAAAATACAGAAAATTTCCATGTCCCCTGAGGCCAACACACATGCAGAACCTCTCCCATTATCAATACCCCCCACCAGATTGGTACATCTGATATAAGTGATGAACTTACACTGACACAGTATAATTACCCAAAATCCATAGTTTACATTAAGTATTTTTAAAATATATTTTTATTGATTTCAGAGAGGAAGGGAGAGATAGAAACATCAATGATGAGAGAGAATCATTGATCAGCTGCCTCCTGCATGCCCCCCACTGGGATCAAGCCCGCAACCTGGGCATGTGTCCTTGACCAGAATCGAACCTGGGACCCTTCAGTCCACAGGCAATGCTCTATCCACTGAGCCAAACCAGCTAGGGCTACATTAAGTTTTGTCTTGGTATTGTGTATTCTATGTGTTTCAACAAATGTCCTCCATTATAGCACCATACAAAGTATTTTCATGGCCCCCAAAATACGCTGTTGTCCACCTATTCATCCCCCACTCCCCTCTAACCCTTCTTCTCTAACAAAACTATTGTCTCCACTTTCAGTATGATGTTGATAAGGAGTGGTGAGAAGACATCCTTGCCTTGTACCTAATCTTAGTGGGAAAGTTGTGGATTTCTCACCATTAAGTACTAGAGGCCTGGTGCACAAAAATGTGTGCACTCGGGGGGACCCTCAGCCCGGCCTATGCCCTCTCGCAGTCTGGGAACCCTCAGGGGATGACCACCTGCTGGCTTAGGCCCGCTCCCCAGGGGGACTGTGCCTAAGCTGGCAGTCAGACATCCCTCTGGCAGCCAAGGAGCCCTCGGGGGATGTCCACTTGCCAGCAGGGACCAGGCCTAAGCTGCAGTCGGACATCCTTAGCACTGCTGAGGAGGTAGAAGAGGCTCCTGTCATCACTGCTGTGCTGGCAGCCGTCCGCCTGGCTTGTGGCTGAGCCAAGCTCCCCCTGTGGGAGCGCAATGACCACCAGGGGGCAGCTCCTGCATTGAGCGTCTGCCCCCTGGTGGTCAGTGTGCATCACAGTGACCAGTCATTCTCAGTCGTTCTGCTGTTAGGGTCAATTTTCATATTACTCTTTTATTATATAAGATGATATTAGCTATAGGGTTTGGTACATTGTCTTCATCAAGGTGTGAAAATTGTCCTCTATTCCTAGTTTACTGAAAATTTTTATCAAGAATAGGTGTTGAGTTTTATCGTATTATTTTTCTGCATCTATTAATATGATCACGTGACCTATTTATTTGTATGTTGATGTGATGGAGTATATTATTGATTTTCGGATGTTAAACCAGTATTGCATAAGTTAGATAAATCCCACTTGGTCATGGTGTATAATTTTTTCCATAGGCGTTTTTTGTTTTTTATTTTATTCAATTTGCTTATACTTTGTTAAGGATTTGTTCACCAGAGTTTATGAGAGATAGTGGTCCATAGTTTTCTTTTAATGTCTTTGTCTAGTTTGGGTATTAGAGTAACCTTGTTCTCATCAAATGAGTTTGGAAATATTCCCTCTGCTTCTATCCTTTGAAAGAAATTGTAGAAAATTGGTATAACTTCTCTCTTATGTTTGGTAGAATTTAGTCTTCTGTTTTTCAAGAATTGGTTTATTTCATCAAATGTGTGGGCACAGAGTTGTTGATAATATTCTTTCAATTTATATGCCACCTGCAGTGATGTACAC
>NW_006383016.1:11125314-11129429 GCF_000327345.1 Myotis davidii
CTCTCTCTTTTTCCCTTTGTTAGCCTGACTAGAGGTTTATTGATTTTATTGATCTTTTCAAAGAACCAGCTTTTGGTTTCATTATTTTTTCTCTATTTGATTTGCTGTTTTTAATTTCATTGATTTCTGCTCTAATTCTTATTATTTATTTTCTTTGATTTACTTTGATTTAACTTGCTCTTCTTTTCCTAGTTGGTTAAGGTGGAAACTCATATTATTGATTTTTACATCTTTCTTTTGTAATTCATGCTTTTGATGCTATAAATCTCTATCTAAGCATAACTTTTGCTGAATTCCACAAATTATAAGTTGTGATTTCTTTTCAGTTTAGTTTTCCTTAGTCCCACATGTTATTTAGAAGTGCAGTGTTTAATTGTCATGTATTTTGGAACATATCACTTGTCTTTCTGTTATTGATTTTTGGTTTAATTCCATTGGGTCCTGAGAGCAGAAATTATATTATTGAGGTTTTTTAAGCTGTGTTTTATTGCACCAAATTTTCATCTTGGTGAATATTGCATGTAAGCTTGAGGAAAATATGGATTATCCTATTGTTCAATGAAGTCCTCTAGAGATGCCAATTATATCTAGTTGATTAGTGAAATTGTTCAGTTTAACTATATTCTTGCTGAATTTCTGCTCGCTGGATCTGCTCACTTCTGAGAGAGACAGATTAAAGTGTTCAACTATGATAGTGGATTCATCTATTTCTGCATGCAGTTTCCATCAGTTTTTGCTTCTTGTAGTTTGATGCTCTGTTGTTAAATGCACACACATTACAATTCATAATGTCTTCATGGGAAATTGATCCCTTTATCATTGTGTGATGCATTTTATCTCTGAAAACTTTTCTTGTTTTGAAGTCTACTCTGATATCAATATAGCTACTCTGTCTTTTGATTAATATTTGCATAGTGTATTTTTCTCTATCCATTTACTAGTAATCTAAATGTGTCTTCATATTTAAAGTTGATTTCTTGTAGACAACATATAGTTGCATTGTGGTTTTTTTATTCACTCTTACAATCTTCTATTTTTTGTTTAATTCTCATCTGAGATATTTCCAATGATTTATAGAGAGAGTGGAAGACAGAGAGAAAGACAGAGAGAAATGTCGATGTGAGAGAAACACATCTATTGGTTGCCTCGTGCATGTGTCCTGACCAGATCCTGGGCCGGGGAGGAGTCTGCAACAAGGTACATGCCCTTGACCAGGAATTGAACCCAGGACCTTTCGCAGGTCGACACTCTATCCACTGAGCCAAGCCAGCTAGTGTTCTTTGTGTTTTAATTAGTGCATTTAGATCCTTGACATTTAAAGTGATTAATGCTACTAGGTTAACATCTATCATAGTCATTACTGTTTTCTACTTGCTCTTATTCTTTGTTCCTATTTTTTTAATCTTTATTGTTGAAAGTATTGTATATGTCCCCCACTGCCCACCCCCCACCCCCTCATTTTCCCTTCTAACACACTCCAGGCCTTCACCACACTATTGTCTGTCTCCATAGGTTACACATACATGCATATAAGCTCTTTGGTTGATCTGTGTTCCTATTTTTGTCTTCTACTCTTTCTGCCTTTTTTGGTTTTAATTGAGCATTTTACATTTTTTTTATTTTCTCTCCTTTCTTAGCGTATTAGTTAGACTTCTTTTTAAATGTAATATTTAGTGGTTGCTAAAAGTCTACTGTCAAATGACTCACAGGTAGTGTAACTGTGTGTATATGATATATACTTAAGCATACATAATTAAATACAGTATTCCTATTATTATTTTGAATAAACTATTATCTGTTAGATCAAGTAAGAATTAGAAAACTATAAGTTTGCTGTCACTTTCCCTTATTCTTTCTTCAGTGGTTTTTCTTTATGTAGTTCTGAGTTTCTGACATATTATTTTCCTTCTCTATAAATACTTTTTTAAAGACATTTCTTGAAAGGCAGTTGTATTGGCAACAAATTCTTTCCATTTTTATTTGTCCACATAAGTCTTTAGTTCCTCCTCACTTTTGAATGGTAACTTTGCAGGGTACAAAATTCTAGGTTAGTGGGTTTCTTCTCTCAACACTTTAAATGTTGTATCCAGTATCTTTTTGCTAGCATGGCTTCTGAGAAAAAAGTTGGATATAATACTTAAACCTTAGTTACTCTATAGGTAAGATGTTCTTTTCTTCTGCCTTCTTTCACATTTTTTCTTTGTCTTTGATTTTCTGTAATATGAAAATACCTGGGTATATTGTTTTTGGCACTTATTCTTCTCGATGTTCTCTGAGGTTCCTGGATTTGTGGTTTGGTGTCCAATATTAATTTAGGAAAATTCTCAGTCATTATTTTAAATATTTCATCTGTTCCTTTCTTTCTTGTCCTACCAACGTGACCCTGTAGATGTTTTTGGACTACTCAGTGTCTTTTCCAAATAAAGTCTTTGTTTTTACAAAAACAATAATGAGGTAGAACCCCCTATCACAACAGACCGTCCACTTCATAAGATTACAATGGGAAGTGGCCTCTATGTGAGAGAATGTCCAGCAGCGACTTAGTCTTTGTCCTTCAGTGTTACCAACTTCTATTTCCTTCAAATTGAGGAAATAATCAATAGCATGCATTGCAGCTGTTTCTATTCTGTGGTCTATAAGGCAAATAGCATCAGTTGTAAAATTAAAATATGTTACAAAGAATCCTGTCTTCACTGGAATTAATGAGCCACAGAAGCTAATGACATAATAACCTTTGTCTTCAAAGCCAGAAATTCTCTATGATGCTGAAATCGAGTTCTCTGAGCCTAAGGAATAAGAGGGGTTAAACCACTCTGTTCAGTAGCTAGTTCAGCATAAACACTGGCTTAATAAATGCTTAATTGATCATATTTTTGGCAGGCACAACCTAACAACAACAAATGACCTTTGCTAAACGGTTTTATTTCATATTTTCCAGTGGCACACATAGTCATCCAGAATTCTGAAGACAGATGTGACTTTGTGTGCAAGAGATGAAAGAGAGCAGATCAAACTTTAACAGAACTTCAAGTTTTAAGTGTCTTATTATTTTTCCTGCTGTGTTTTTTCTTTTTGTTTTAATGGAATGATAGGTAAATGTAACATAGATATATGTGATATATATATAATTATATACCTCTGTCCCATACTTTTAGTATTTGCACATTTTCTTTTTTCATATATTTCAGTGTAAAGGATTAGATCAATAAACAAAATCACTTATTCTTTTCCTCTTCTGTACCTCCTTCTTTATCTCCCTCCCTTCTTGTATAATTTTGTCAAGATAGAACCCAATGAGCCTTAGTAATTCCATATTGGAAATGGAAATTTAGTTGACTCTTATTTCCTGGTAATTGACCTTATACAATGCTTTTTGGTTTTATTTATGATGGTTTATTCTTTTTATTTGCATTGGCTAATTTTGTTGGGCTACTTGCTCACAGATTTCTCTATAACTTGCACATTTGTGAGTGTTTTGAAACTCAAACACTTAGCCACTATGAGTGTTTGAGTAAAAATTTAACAAAAAGGAACTTTCCAAAATGTTAATCTAGTTTCAATGTCCAGTGTAGTGGACAGACTCTCCAAAGTGAGATTTTTCTAGAGAGAAGTTTATCAGATTATGAAAGTAGGTTCCAAAGTAGAATGGATCAAGGCTTTGGCAACCTGCAGTCTAACCCTGGACTTCTCAATAACTAGCTATAGATCCATAGATATGTTATATAACCTTTTTAACCCTAACTTTCTTATATATAAATGAAAAAAATTTTAACAACATGGCCTATTAGCTATGATTCTAAATAAGTATTAAAAACAGCAGAAACTCCTTATCTAAAAAAGTGATCATACCACTATGCTCAATTAATGTTTGACAAAGGAAGCAAGAACATACATTGGAGTCAAGACAGTCTCTTCAATAAATGGTGTTGGGAAAATTGGACAGATACATGCAAAAAAATTGAAACTAGACCACCAACTTACACCATACACAAAAATAAACTCAAAATGGATAAAGGACTTAAATGTAAGACGGGAAACAATAAAAATACTAGAGGAATCCAAAGGCAACAAAATCTCAGACATATGCCGAAGCAATTTCTTCACTGATACAGCTC
>NW_006383016.1:11130312-11130668 GCF_000327345.1 Myotis davidii
GATGCTGGGGGAAATGCAAGGGGAGAAAAAAAAGAGACATGTATAATAATCTTTGTAATACTTTAAGCAATAAAACAATTTTTTTTAAAAAAAGATGTCCTGATAAAGAAATGTAATTATTGTCACCTATGGCTACTGAAAACTGACTTTCTGGATACACTAGTGGCACTTTCTATCTTTTATAGGCTGACAGATAATGGGATTGCAGGTTTCAAGCAGTAATCTCCTCATCTTATTGTGCTTTCTGGGGTGCAGGAAGGTAGAAAGGCAACATAATTAAGTTCTATAAAGTCCTAAACAGACAAGCAAACAAAACAACACTATACAGCAAGAAGTCCCTGTCCTGTGAGAGATCT
>NW_006383016.1:11132552-11139542 GCF_000327345.1 Myotis davidii
GATTGGCATTGTTCTATTTTGTCATTGAAGATACCAATAAAGGGGCAGGGGAATGGCTATGAGACTTTCCCCAAAAGTCAAATCCGGATTCCAGAATCCAAGTTCTTCCACATTAAGTGATGCTGTGATATCACAATAGCATCTGATCTTTCTTTTCTCCTAATCATGTAACACTTTCCTTGTAATTTCCTGATGGTGGTTGTGATATGATAAAAAATATTTGGTCTTTGTCCCCAGTTCTTGGCACATTGCTCCTATAATAACCCTGGAATCTCTGGAGTGATGAGTGTCTTTTGTATGGTAATGAGAGGACTGCTGGCTGGGTGCCCCTAAATCGCTTCAGGGGGCTGATCTCCATAAAGACCGAGTGTCTGATTAAAAGCTTGGAACTTTCAGCCCCATCCTCCAATCTTCGGTGAGGGAGAGGAACCAGGGACTTGAGTCTAATCACCAATGGCCAATTAAACAACTGTGTATATGTAAGGAAACTTTCATAAAAACTTCAAAACAATAAGATTCAGAGAGTTTCTGGTTGGTGAACAGATCCCTGTAGCAGGAGGGTGCTGTCCCCCAACTCCACAGGATGGGAGACCCCTCCAGACCTCCTCCTATGTACTTCTTCAGCTGTAGCCTTCATAATAAACCAGTAAATGTCAAAAAAAAGTGATCATAGACTTTGATACCAATACCATATTATATTTTTCATATATGATTCATTTCATGTAGTATTTCATGTAGTAAAACAACTTATACTGAATATTGATAAATATTTGCTAGTTATCTGGAAAATTTGGACAACATAGATTTGGTGAACTATGCGATTCAGGTTGACATGTGCATATATCATAATTATGAAAACATTTCCTTTATAAAGTCTCTTTAAAATCTTTCTTCAAGGAATAGTCATGAGGCTAAAATCTAACACAGAAACTACAGAATGCCAGTAAAAATAGTTAAATGTATAATTTCCTTAATTTAAAAAATAGATACTAAAAACCATCCTTTGTCTTTCTCAGTTTGGTTATAATCCACATTTTAAACATAAATAACGTGCATGCTTTGAAAAGTCTTAAAGTCAGAAAGAGAGAAAATATCTATTTTGCTATGTAATCCTCTTAACATGTACATGCCAGATGGTGTTTCATATCAGGTCAGAAATGATGAAGGAATCTGGCTTTCAATCTAAGAATCTGGGGAAAAATGAGTAACTAGGGGTTACATATTTGTAATAGTATTTTTCTCTGAAATGCAACCATTTGTAATAATTTTGATATGTTTCTGTCTGTGGATGTGGATTTATTTTTCTTATTTCATTTCTCTTATACCTTATTGGAATTCTGAAAGCTTATTTATGATGTGATTAGATATTTTCTCAATCTTTGGAACCCTATAGCCAGGTAATAATTTGACATTCAGATAT
This sequence comes from Myotis davidii, assembly GCF_000327345.1. NCBI lineage: Eukaryota > Metazoa > Chordata > Mammalia > Chiroptera > Vespertilionidae > Myotis > Myotis davidii. The sequence continues at coordinate 11,133,973 of NW_006383016.1, forward strand.
TTCAAACTGAAACTTAGTAATGAGTCTAAGAACTAAAAAATCAATGACTTATAGGGAGGGAAAAATAAATTAAAATTCGATTAACTATGAAAAAGAATAATCTTTTTAAAATTCATTTTACAGACACTAATTATAAGCTTGAATAGCCTGAATTCTTCTGCTAATATAAAACATAAATTCTCTTTATATACCAATAGCACATTGCATATGCATAAGCCTGGCTGACTTTAAAGAATAAATTTCGGCCTTTATATTTTAGAAATGCAAAAAAATTATACTCTTAGTTAGTCCACTCGTTTTTGTTGTCTTCATTTCTATCCATCCCTCCTTTTAGATTACATGTCATTAGCTAATCTGATTCAAACTAATTCATCACAATATACTGTTCGCTGTTTTTTTTTGCATTTTTAAAAATATATTTTTACTGATTTTAAAGAGAAAGGAGAGAGAGATAGGTACATGTCAATGATGAGAGAGAATCATTGATTGACTGCTTCCTGCACATCCCACACTGCATATGCCCTGACAAGGAATTGAACTTTGACCTCCTGGCACATAAGTCAATGCTCAACCACTGAGTGATGCCAGCCAGGCTCACTGTCTTTTTAATGTCTGTATAAAATATTTGTTGGGTTCTGTGGCCTTGACTGCATCTAATCTATAAATAGAGTATAACCCTTTAAGTAATATAGGTGTTATTCAATATTGTACTGGATGTTTCTGCTAGGACAATTAAACAACAAAAATAAATAAAATTCATTCAAATTGGAAAGGAGGTAAAAATCTCTCTATTCTCATATAGCATAATCTTGTATATAGAAATCTTAAGGAATCCCTTAAATTAGTATTAGAACTGATCAATGCATTCATCATGCTTATCAAATGAAAGATTAACATAAAAATTAATTCTATAACCACATTGATTGGTTGCCTCCTGCACGTGCCCCAACCAACTGAGGTACATGCCCTTGACTGGAATCAAACTCAGGACTCTTCGGCCTGGGTCCGCAGGCTGACACTCTATCTACTGAGCCAAACCAGCTCAGGCTAGAAGTGAATCTTGATTACTCAATTCAGTGCTGGATTTTTATATATGGCATCAATGACATGAGACACAAGTATCTATACTAATAAAAGGGTAGTATGCTAATTAGACTGGATAGACTGGACGTCCCTCTGGACCCCGCCATGGTGGCGGGGTTCGAGGAAGAGGCAGTTAGGGGCGATCAGGCTGGCAGGGGAGAGCAGTTAGGGGCAATCAGGCCAGCAGGGGAGAGCAGTTAGGAACAGTCAGGCCAGCAAGGGAGCAGTTAGGGGCATCAGGCAGGCAGGCAGAGGTGCTTAGGGGCAATCAGGAAGGCAGGCAGAGGGGTTTGGGGCAATAAGGCAGGCAGGTAAGCATTTAGGAGCCAGCAGTCCTGGATTGCGAGAGGGTGCAGGCTGGCTGAAGGACATCCCCTACCACCCCCAAGCACAAATTTCATGCACTAGGCCTCTAGTGTGTGTGTGTGTGTGTGTGTGTGTGTGTGTGTAAGTAAATTGGACTTCATCAAAATTAAAAATGTGCTTCAGCAGACACTATCAAGAAAATTAAGAAAGAGCACACAGATGAGAGGAAATAATTGTGAATCATATATCTGATAAGGGACTCATATCTACAATATAAAAAGAACTCTTACATCTCAATAACAGAAAGATAAATAACTCAATTCAACAATGGGCAAATTTCTAAAAGGATATTTCTCCAAGAAAAAAGCACAAATAGCCATTAAGCACATGCAGAGGTACTTGAAATCATTACTCATCAAGAAAATGCAAAAGCCACTCCACACCCACTAGGATAGCTAGAATCAAAAAGTCAGGTGTTGATGAGAATATAGAAAAATCCTAACCCTTACGCCCTTCTGGTTGGACTGGAAAATGGTACTGTGTCTTTGGAAAGCAGTCTGGCAGTTTCTCAAATGGTTAAGCATAGAGTTTGCATATGACCCAGCAATTCCACAGCTAGGTAAATGCCCAAGGGAAATGGAAACACATGTCCACACAAAGACTTGTACATTAATGTTTATAGAAACATCATTTATAATAGTCAAATGGTGTGAACCAGAATTTCCATAAATGGGTGAATAGATAAAATATAGTATGTTTATACAATGGAATAAGATTAAGCCATCAAAAAGAATGAAGTATTAATAACATGCTACAACATGGATGAACCCTAAAAGCATTACCTTAGGTGAAAGAAGCAAGTCACAAAAGGCCACATCCTATGTAATAAAAGGCTAATATGCAAATCAACTGAACAGCAGAATGACCGGTCACTATGATGTGCACTGACCACCGGGGGGCAGATGCTCAACTCAGGAGCTGCCCCCTGGTGGTCAGTGCACTCCCACAGGGGGAGTGCAGCTGGGTTCACAGCTGGCGAGTGCAGTGGTGGTGGCCGGAGCCATCAGTTGGACATCCCCCAGGGCTCCCAGACTGCGCGAGGGTGCAGGCTGGGTTGAGGGATGCCCCGACCTGAGTGCATGATTTTCATGCTCCAGGCCTCTAGTATTATATAATTCTATTCATATGAAATATCCAGAATAGGTAAATTTATAGGTATGAGAAGTAGATGAGTAGTTGCTATGAAGACAGTAGGACTGGGGGATTAGAGGATTGAGGACTAATGAGAGCACAATATCTAAAGGATATCAAGTATCTTATGGAGGGAAAGAAAATCTTCTGAAATTTACTGTGGTGATAGTGTACATGTCTATGAATATACTGAAAAACCTTGAGTTGTACACTTTAAATGGGTGAATTATATGGCATATGAATCATATTTTCATAAAGCTATAAAAAAATCTTTGACCCAGGAATGGTGGGTTAGCTTCTTCCTCATACATTATAATATAATATTTTAGTCTAGAAAGTCCATAAATGGACAAAAGTATGATTAGCTTTCCCTTATCTTCCTTCCAGCCATCTCTTATTCATTATGGGCAAGAGCCACTTCCAAAGCAGATGAGGTCTTAATTCCCATTAGCATTTGGCCTTTGGTCAATTCACAGCATAAAAAAAAAGAGCTTTTGTTGGCAAGGTCTTCAGACCACCAACAAATTCACCTATGAAGTTGAGCAAATACAATTGTGGGTTTTATTATTTTTTTATTAGAGTGATATTTTTATTTAACTATTAAGTGCCTTTGCAAGATGTTTTTATGTTGAGCCACATAGAGTAATCTTGATCAAGATTTATAACTCTGTTTTAAACCATGCCCTTGTAAATATAACTTCAAGTGTCATGGCCAAGTTAGGCTACAGCTCAAATTTATTATCTATTTGGAAAAGATTTCAAATTCCTTCTCCATTTCCTCTGAGTAAACCAGTACATTTCTTTTTCTGTTCTCTATTTTGAACAGATTAATATTAGAATACTTCATATTATTGAGCAAATAAGTTTTTTGCTCAAATTCTTTTTGAAGACTGCAGTATCATGAACACAAAGCTATGTCTGGTGGGTGTATCTGTGTTTACATGAATCTATCCTACTAAAAAAAACTTAGTTTATTTCAAAGCCAAAAGAAATTTAACATTTAAATAAAAGTCCTAATAGGAAACAGATTAAACCCTCAAGTTAGGGTAACTTGAGAAGCATTTATTTACAAAGGGACTTATTACAAAAGTACAGGCAGGATGGGGTAGATGGGGGCTTTACAATGGACTTGTCACACCTGGATCTCATGAATGAAGGGAGGAAAAAGGAAGTGGAATAAAGGGAGAGAGGTGGAGATTCAGCTGCCTTGAGAGGAACATAACTTGCTGTCAAAGGCCATACCCATTTTTTATTCTATAGTTTGGGCTTATAATAATATTTTACACCAAATTTATTACTCATGACAGCAATACACTAGTGTGGCTTTAATAAGAAGAAAGAAAGAAAGGAAGGAAGGAAGGAAGCAAGGAAGGAAGGAAGGAAGGAAGGAAGGAAGGAAGAATAAGCTTGCTGAGTTCTAGGAACACAGCATCTTTTAAATTCTTGTTAAAAAATATCAAATTCTTAGGCCCATTCTGGACCTACTGGAGATACCAAAACAAAATTTAGGCATGGCTGATATTTAAATAATATTCATCCATATTTTACCGTTTTCATTTTTTTTTAAATCCTCACCTGGGGATACTTTCCCATTGGTTTTTAGAGAGAGTGGAAGAGGGAAAGACAGAGAAATATCACTATGAGAAAACACATTAATTGGTTGCCTCCTGCAGGAGCCCCAACTAGGGCCCAGGCCTGGGTAGGGTTACCCATTACATTTATATTTTAAAAAAACACATTCCTTACTTCTAGTTTCTGACTAATTTTAAAAGATTTCATATATATATATATCTCCAGATTATCATGACCACCTGACGTTTGTAGGCAAATTAGCTATAATTTTGCGCTGAAGTTGCTAGAGGGCCAGACCATTATAAATAGGGAAGCAGGTTGTTTACCAGGACAGTAGAAGTGATTTTTTTCTGAAGATACGGGCAAATAACGCAATTTAACAGCCTTTGAATGTGGGAGATATATATATATACACACACATACATATATAAATTAGCTTTTTATTCTTTTTCATCATAACATAATTTTCTTTTCTTTCATAGATTTCATTATAATTTGCAATTTTGTATCTTAATTTTTGTTTTAAACTGGTTATCCTCATTAGCCAGTAAACCCCAGAAGGTGAGAATGGTATCTACTTGCTCAACCCTTTAAAGTCCTAGTGACACATTGTAAGAGCTTGGTAACTATTTGTCAGTGAATCTGCAAATCAATCTGCTTACAGAAATAGTATAGAGACCAGATGTACACAGTGCGACACGTATACAAGGACACAAACTTTACATCATATAAACAAATGCATGTGAAAATGTGTGACTTTTGTGAATAAGGTGCGTGCCTTTTGAGTCTTTTCATATACATATGATTTCAGTGAACAAAGAAGTAACATTGTCGCCCTAGCCAGTTTGGCTCAATGGATAGGGCACCGGCCTGGGTACTGAAGGGTCCCATGTTTGATTCCTGGCCAAGGGCACATGCCCGGGTTTCGGGCTCGATCCCAGTAGGCGTGTGCAGAAGGCAGCCAGCCCATGATTCCCTCTCATTCTCTCTCTCTCCTCTTCCTCTCTGAAATCAATAAAATATATATTTTTAAAAAATAGAAGTAACTTTGTCATAATCTTACATAATCTTATTAGATGAGAACTCAAATCCTAAATCATAATGGTTGCTTGCAAATTCTAGCTTCACAATGAATTAGGCCAGTTAACGCTGTGTCTCGGTGTCTTCATCTTTAAGATGGAAATAACAGGACTTCGGTGGTGGGGTCAGTGCCGTGGCCGGAGGAGCCGGTGAGGAAACGGCGCCGGCGACCTCCTGCCCAGCGGTGCCCAGCCCGGCGCTCCGTGGAGTCGGTGCAGGTGGACTTGGTCAGCGACAGCGATGAGGACATCTTGGAGGGCTCAGGGGACCCGGTCCAAGTCCCGCTCCCGGAGTCCCCCGTGCGGGTCGCGCCCTCCCCCCACCCCAACCGAGACAAC
>NW_006383016.1:11139595-11159610 GCF_000327345.1 Myotis davidii
CCAGGGAGGCACTGGCGGATGCACCCCGAGAAGGTCAAGAGCAGCCGCCAGCTCATCCCAGATCACCGGCCCCTCCTGACACTCTGCCCCCCGGGGGCTGGGGCAGAGGGGACATGGGGACTCTGGCAGTCCCCACGCTGGGGCCCTCCCGGCCCAGACCCTCCCTGGAAGCAGCAGCTGAGGAGCAAGGCGGTGTCTCGGTCTCAGGACACCTCTCCTTTGCCCTCGCCTCCGCCAGGGACCAAGAGCAGAAAACACGCGGGCGCCCTCCATCTGGAAGGTCAGAGAGGTGAGCACGCATCTCCAGCACCTTCGTCCCGCCCGAGCCCCCAGCGGCGCCAGGGCCCGGCCACCTGAGCCAGATGCGGAGGCGGCCCTTGCGGAGGGGCCCGTTCCCCCCAGGAGCCCTCGGCTCTGCCAGCAACCAGTACGGCGCCGTGCTGGTCCGATCAGATGGCCCGTCCCAATGTCGGAGCCCTACAGGGTGTGGTGGGCCCCATGGCCACCCTTCTCGGGTGTCCCCAGGCAGGATCCTCCTGCTCTTTGGAGAGACAGGGCTGTCCCCTACCCTACCGCCACCCCCAGGACCCTGCAGCTTGGAGCGGCTGCGTGTTGGCTGTGTGGTGCCGGCGAGCGCCCCGAGGTGAGCAGAGGCCCCCCACCGGCTCCAGCTGCGCCTGCAGGGGAAGGAGAAGCCCCAGGCTCTGCAAGGCCCGCTGTCCCGGGATTCTCCCCTCGAGACCCTCATGTCCCACTACGCGGAGGTCCTGGGACACTCCGGCCACAAGCTCTCCTTCTTTGATGGGACACAGCTTTCGGGCAAGGAGCTGCCGGCTGATCTGGGTGTGGAATCCGGGGACCTCATTGAGGTCTGGGGCTGAAACCCCCCCAACTCCCTGTTGGGAGACCCTCATGGGACCCCCACTTACCGGACTTGGAGAACAGCTGTCCCCTTTGACCCCGAAGGGCTAGCCGGAGCTGCAGTGGAACTTATCTTCAAGCTGAAGCCAAACCAGGCGTGGTATCTGACCCTCTCCCGCTCACTTTAGTTTCAGACTGTTAGTGCGAGGTTAGTGTTTGTCATTGCTGCCCGGGGTGGACCCTGGCTCCATTCCCATGGTGTGCTGAGCTCTGCGGCCCCCTGGGCCATTCCCCACCCTCCTTTCACTTCCACCATCACCCTTGCCTTCTCTGAACTGCTCCTGTTTGAAGAGGGAGTGGGAATAAATGGGGGCTGAGAATGGGATTCCAGCCCTGGGGTTGACGCCACATCTAGGACAGCCGTGGCCTTGTTGGGGACAGGTGGTGAGGTCTGCCTGAGGCACGGAGGCAGGAGAAGAAATGATCGAGCTCACGTAGGCGGGAGCTTACACGCAGGCAGACGGGGCTGCTCACTGAAAAATCTCGAAGGCTCTCCGGCCTTGGAGTCCAGCTCACCCTGGGCCTGTAGAGCCCCGTCCTGAGGCGCACATTGTTGAGGGCACAACTGAGCACGGGAGGCCTTTTGGATCTCAGGTGCTGGTCCATGCAAGGATGTCATGCAAGGCCCCGGTTTCATGGCTTCTCTCCCCTCCAGGCCACCCTCTCCCATACGCATCCCCTCTGGGGTGGGATTACAAGTCTTTGAATATGAGTGCATCCTTGTAAAATGCAGTGCTGTACATGTGAATATCCTTCTTATGTAATAAATAAATAAATATAAAATAAACTAAAATGGAAATAATACTAGTAGCCATCGTATGGGACTGTTGAGGATTAGAGATAAAACACCTGTATACCAACTGCACTTACTGAAAGTTGAAAGTATTAGTGATTATTACTTTGTTGTTACTGTCTTTATTTTTATTTTTATTCTGCACTCGTCTGCATGCATAGACTGTTCTGCAATTTGAGAGAAAGGGTATGTGCATATAAGAGGTGGGAGAGGGAGAAGGACTAATATCTGTGCTTATCGTGGGGCCCTGCGCTTTGTAAGGTGCTTTTAATATAGTTTCATTGTATTACCCTTGAGAAAAATGAGGCTGAAAAACTAATTTTCTCCCAGGTTGTCATTAACCATCTTGTCACACATGCATAGCTACAGTAGATTCCTTTCTTGTGGAATTGTTTATATTTGCCCTAACTTTCAATATTCTTCTTGTTTTGCCTGATTCAAAAAATTCAACTCACTGTTCCCTCAATCACCAAGCAAATGTTCACATTTTCAAGAATCTACTCAAATGCTACCATTGCCTCATGTTTTGTCTTACTATTTGCATTTATGATGAGGGTAGATCAACTCCTCCCTGTCACCATGAACTCCTTCAATTCTCCTAGCGACATCCTGGCACACAGCTAGTGCTAATTAAGTGTAGAGTGTGAGGAGGAGCAAAGGGTGGGGAGAAGGAGGGAGACAAATGGAAGTCTAGACAGTACTGTGTGCCTAAAACCTGTGAAACAGTCAACAAATTTTCTTAGTTTTTACTGATTTGAAGTTGTATTCGGTGAGGACAAAGAAGCAGTTCATGTACTTAATCTTCTCTTGATGTTTTCAAAATTGTCTACCTTCCTGTAGGTAGTATCAGGCCCTACATTTGAAACTTTATTGTATGTTTTGTTATAATTATGTGATAGAGGAGAACATAGTAGAAACAAAAAGGCAACTTTCTTAGAAAAACAATTCTAATTAAAAACATAAAATGTTTGTTGCAGAAAAGGGGAAAATTAAAGTAACTGTAATGAGAAATATGTATGCATCCCAAAACTGCCATGTGACATTGCCATATATTTTCTTGCTATACTTTTTCTTTCATTTGTGTTGAAATGTACAAACAAAACATATGGGTTTTTAAAAAAGTATTTTCAAAACATTAAATCATAATGAACTTCTTGAAAACAAGAATTTGAAATGACACATGGAATTTGAGTTTATAAAATGAATGAACATCCCCAAAAGAAGACTATGACATAGTCAAAAAAGTGAAAGGCTATGTTCACTGTAGAGAATGAAGAAAAGAATAGCAACAGATAGAGATGGAGAGGTGAGCAGGGACGAGATAATGCAGCCCTGTAGGCCCTGTGAAGGATTTGGCGTTTTCTCCCAGGGATAATCAGAAATACTGCATGTGTTTAAACAGGGAAGGATGTGACCAGATCTGCATTTGAGAGAGCCTGAGTAGATGTGGGCTGACCGTTAGGAAGCTATTTCCAGGTCTGTTGGACTGACAGTGGTATCAGAGATGAACAAAAGATGTTTTGTTGAAAGAGAACAATGGTGAAGGTGTCCATTGTAAGAGAACACAGCGTCTGTCGAGGCTTCCTTTTAGGGAGAGAATCCTGATTCTCTTTAATAAAAAAAAAAAATATTTATTTTTTTATTAGTCAAATTTGGATGGCAAGGATCCAATGGAGAGGAAGAGGGCAAGAAACCCAAGGAAATGGGAGGCTATACGAGTAAAGCAGGAGGAGGTGGGCTTGCTTTATAAAGATAAAGAGCCCTCCGACCTATTGTACCAGGAAGCAGAAGCAAAGGGAAAAGGACTGGTGCTGGTTCGTGTAGCTTCCCAGATGGTGGGATGGTGAAGTGGGCGACTTCTAGTTTCTCTGCACCAGGGGGCATTGTCATTTGTGGAGGGCAAGGGAGATGAGAAGAAAGGGAAGTGATCTGTGAAGCTTCATGTTATGGAGAGTAACCCTTCCTGCCTCCTACTTCGAATGTGAGGATTAAATATATTAATTATATCAATATCAGTCCAGTAATTTAGTCATTCATTGCGCAGAATTAGGATGGAGAGCTCCACCATCCTCACCTACCGCACTGATTGATTCTGAATATCAGATGTATGTTGAGACTTTGGATCAAGCCAATTCACATTGGAACTGTTAATGATTCTTGACACACATTAAAAATTAGTGATTTTTCTGGCAATGAAATTTATAGACAGAATTTAAGCTGAAGAGTTCGCTTTCTCCAGATTATGCACATGGGTATGGATCTAATTGGAAAGGAAAAGCAGCCATCTTGCTAGAGTGCTATCTGCTACTCGGTCTCATAGAGTTGGCTGGCTGCCGTGGGCTTGAAAAGAATTCCTATTTGCCTTTGTATTGAGTAAAAGAGTCAGGCATTTGCCCCCAGTAATGAAGGCATTGCTGCCTCTTGTTTGGCCATTGCATCACCAGATGTATCATATAAATATTCTAATGGGTAGTGGTGGACTAGCAACATAGGAGATAATCTGATGCAGGCAGATGCTAGCAGTCAAGATTACTCAAGCTGTATTGAAATTTCCTTTGCACCTGGCACTGGAGGTGTTAGCCATGCCAGTTCAATCCCCCCAACACAGATGTTCTTGTTGTACCACTTCGTCTGTATAACATTTAGGTTTCTGTTTAGCTTTGCCATCGTACACATAAATACTGTAATCCAAAGATCACCCATTTATTAGTGCACCTGCATCTTCAACCAGATTTCTTTCATTCTCTTCAATGAATGCTCAACATCTTTCTAAAAAACGACACAGCTACAGGGTGAATAACCTTTTGTGTCTGCCAGATAGCTTAACAAAATGATGATAAAAATAACAATACCAGATTTTAAAAATACTGTTACTGATACATGGAGATAACCTGAACTATGTTGAGCAAAATATATTTTATTAACTTCTGTTCTGAGCTTTTCTTTATTTTTTTTATTAGTGAAGAAGATGGGTTGTATAAGTAGATTATTTTTCGCAAAGCTATGTTCTCCAAATAGGATTTTGGTAGAGCTTACCTCTTAAGGAGCAGATTTTCCTGTGTGTGAACCTCTGAAACCCCATTTTAAATTAATAGGAGTGGAGCTCTGTGCAGCTGTAGACGGGGTATGACCTCCTGCATCTGGGATGAAAAAGCCTTGGGAGGGAGGCAGGATCATTACTCTAGAGAATCGCCTTGTGTAGTGGCTGTCCTACTGAAGTGGGGAAAGGGCATCAAAATGTTTCCATCTTGTTTTTATAGTTGCAAGCAGTGCCTGTATCTTTCCAAATACTAATTTTGAAATACATCTCTCTATGAAAAGGAATTTCAGTGCTACTTAATTTTGGTTTGGGGGAGATAGAACTGCCTTTCATTATTCATTTGAAACAAATAAATGTTTAAACATGAGCTACATTTTAAAAATTGATGAGTGGTGATGGTTTGTAAAGTTCTTTTTTCTCATCAGTAGTAATAGTTTCCCAGGTTTAAACTCAATGTCCTGCTCATTTTCCACTCTGCATATAGCCACAATTGTATTCTGTTGGAGATTTATACATGCATCCCATAGAGAAAAGAGAAACAGTGTGTGCCATTCTATCAATATTACTCCAGAAATTTAGTAATTCATTGTGTAGAATTAGAGACTACCATGAAGCCAGCTAATTAGGGGAAGAATAGAATCCAAAAGGAAGAATGAACAAGCAAAGAGGATAAATGAAGAAATATCCAGGAGGCTGTGAATGTCCTTTTGTTGATTTCTGACAACTCTTCCAGCACTAGGATAGGGCTGAACAAACACTAGCAGTGTGTTCAGTGAATAGTTAGAGAGGAAAGCTAACTGCAGAGGCTACCTAGTATGTACTCCTATATTCTGAAAGTAAAGACATAAACCAAGAACACAGAAAAATAAAGAAGCCAAGAAAAGGCAGTTTCTTTAAATGACCTAAAATTAATGCCACTATTTTCATTTTTGACTCTGTTGCTCAATAAATAAACAAATACAAGTATAGGTATATACACAGACACTAAGAAACATTAGTCCATAACTTTGAAGAAAGAGAGAGGGAGAACATGTACAATCGCTGCATCCAGGGGGCTATTGAAGTAGAACTTGAACCCTCATTAACCCTTCCTGCCTCCTACTTCAAATGTGAGGATTAAATAGAATAGAATATTTTATCCTGGACTAGTCTTTGTTCTTTTGAGTTTTTAAGGCCTTCTAATACTGCACTCCTGTCACAGCTCAAGAATCCAGCATATTGGTACCCACTATTCCGCTTCTCATCCCTAGAATCCTTTCTATTTCTAGTTCAACAGAATGCTTCTTTGTTTTGTTTTGTTTTCTGTTTTTTATTGATTTCAGAGACAGGAAAGGAGAGGGGAAGAAGGATAGAAACATCAATCATATGAGAAAATCATTGATTGCTGCCTCTGCACGTCCCCTACTGGGGATCAAGCCCAAAACCTGGGCATGTGCCCTGACTAGTAGCCTAACTGTGACCTCCTTGTTCATGGGTCCATGCTCAACCCCCACACCACACCAACCAGGCAGAATGGTTTTACTGTTTATTATATTAGCAGCAACTATTGAGTTCCTGCCCTGTGCTAAGTACTATGATTTGAATATATTCTCTCAGTAGGCATTTGTATTTCATTGTACAGAGGAAGGGACAGGTGATCACAAAAATTATTTTTTCAAGGTCACACAATTGATAAGGAGCAACTATCTGGACCCAGACTCCTATCATAAGCCTGTATATTTTATTGCAACAAAAGTTTGCTGAGAGTATCCTGGAGTAAAACAGAAATTTACAAACAAAACTTAAGGATTGATCACGTTAAGTCATATTTATGTTTTGGGGTTGTTAATTTTTAAAAGTCTATTTTACTTTTCTTTGAGGATATAGTATTGGAGCCATTTATTTCTCCTCTTTTGTTCTACATTTACTCTCTCACCGTCACTGTTTTCATGCCCTACTTCCCAAGTACAGTAAAGAATGGAACAAAAAGCTTGCCCTCTCAGGATAAAAAGCATAGTTTTACTTTGAAACATGTATCAGTCAGAAATTTTGCAAACAACAGGATCCAGCCTCATGGTATAAGAAAAAAAGTAGTTTGTTTAATGATATTAGCAGTCTTAGCATCTCTCCAAAGGATAAAGGATCAGGCTTAAAATCCATGAAGGCAGGAGTCATGCAAAGTCCATCACCTGACTTTTCCACAGGGAACTTGACCGCCATTGCTTCTGTGCATGAGTATAGAACCTACTGTAGAGAAACTGGACACAGGATGCTACCCCTAGGACCCCTGACACTACATCTCTAGAGAATAGAATGTCTTCATGCTGTCCTGGCAATATTGTCTCTGCCTGTCACCTTTATCAAGCCACTGCTTTCCAAACTGAAGTCTCACATTGGTGCACCTGATGTGCAGCCTAGTCCCATGCTGGTGGATCACCCTCTGATAGATCACACACTGATGGGTTATATTCTGATAGATCACATGCTGACCCCAAGGCGGGCAGGGGGCGTGAGCGCTGCCTTCTGCTAAAGGCAGAATTTATATTCCTGAAACACAGGGAGGTAGCTTCAAGCATACTGGGCCGCAAGAAAACATGACATGTGTCGTTAACACCCAAAAAGATAAATAATACAATTTTTTTAAAAAGGTTAACTGAAAGTTATTTTCAACACCTATAGCCTCCATTTCATATTTTTACACTAACACTTGTTTTCTATATCATATTTATCTTTCTCTTAATCGAATATTTGCTAGTAACTGATATATGCTGTATTTTACTACTACCGCCTTATATAATAAAATGTATTTACTTATCAGAGATCCTGACCACTCGCCTTTGAGAGTAGTTGAAACATTAAATGGATTTTATCCAATATAAAGTTTCCTTGTGTCTTAGAGTGTGCTTAACTTTAATATCTATTTATTACTTGATCTTCACAATAATCCAAAGAAAAAAAAGCGAAAAGTTACATTACTTCTGCTTTATAGATAAAGAAACTAGGTTTCATAAGGGTCATGTGATTTCTCAACACCAAAAACCTGATTATGTTGTCCACAATAAAAGATTTCAATGGTGGGGGGAGGGGAAACAGCCCTTCAGGTAAGTCTAAACTCTTTCATGTTTTATAAAATTATATATTCATGCACTTGCTTACTTTTTTTGAGCCTACTCTGCCCTTTCCTTCCCCCCTGAAAATCCATATACAGCCATTTCGAACAACCCCTAAGTCAGTGTAAGCATCAGGATTTATCCCTTTTTTTGTTGGGCCTTTGCACATACTGTTTCTCTGCCTGAAACCACCGTGGCTGCCTGTTCACTTGGCTGGGACAGATTCCTCAGGTTGTTGCTGACACATGACATACTCTGAGAAAATTTTCCATAAAGTTGGTTTAATTTCCCTTCTTACAAATGACCTAGCACCTTTTATTTACCTCAGTTATGACTGCTACCCCCTTTTTTCAGTTGGTGAGTTAATATTGGCCTCTGTTGATTCCACACACCACCTCCTCTCTTTATTAGACGGGAATTTCTCTGAGGACATGTCTTTCTAATTTATCTCAGTAACAGGAACTCTCTAAGAACTTGAGAGCTTATAGTTAGGGTACATTTTTTTTTTCTTTTGAATATGTGCATTAGGAAATTATCACCTGGTTAGTATTGCATATCAGAAATGATCTATTCAGAGTCTATAGATTTTCTTGCTTACATTTATCCATTCATCGATCTGTCTGTATCTCTATAATAAATACGGTGTGAGTCAAATTGTTCCCAAAGAAAGTGAAGCTTATATAGGGGTAAGGTCAGAAAAAGAAGAGTGTCTGCTGGGGTGGCAGGGGAAAGGTCTGCTGTGCCTGGGTTCCCAGAACAGCGGACAACCACAACTGTCTCCGTGGAAGAGGCCTGTTGGGAAGACCCTCAGATGGAAGAAGAGCTGGTAGCAGTCCCAGGGCCAATCTTTTTTTATAATATATTTTTATTGATTTTAGAGAGAGACACAGAAACATCAATGATGAGAGATTATCATTGACTGGCTGCTTCCTGCAAGCTCCCCAGTGGAGATTGAGCGTGCAACCCCAGCATGTGCCCTGACCTGGAATTGAACCATGACCTCCTGCTTCATAGGTTGATGCTCAACCACTGAGCCACATTGGCCAGGCCATAGGACAAATCTTGACAAGTTTCCTCAGTCCCACAAGTGCAGAGTATCAGAATGCAAGCTTATGTAACGAGAATAACAGTAGCAACGGCACACTAAGAATGAGAGGCTGTTTTCAAATTTTCCTGGGCCTTATACAAGCTTTAGAAAGGAAATCAGCCTGTAGCATAGCTGAGATCTGATTTGCTGACAAGCTGGATTATTGGGAACATGGAGGCAGAATAAAGTTGATTAGCAGGAGATAAAAATATTTTTGAACACCTAATGATTTGGCTGGTACACACCACATGCACACACACATACACAGCTTATTCAAATGCTTGAAGTTTCTCTAAATAAAGGCATATCCCCTTATTTTAAAGAATTGCATGAAAATAACTGAGATAAAGAACAGAAAATATTCATAGTAATAGTTCTTTCTCTCCTTGAGTTAATCCACTTGAGCACATGTTTCAATCCCATACCCATGACCCTGCATTCAATATTCTTTCTTGTGTGGAAAATAATTATTGTTGTGTTGTTACAATAGGAGTCTTGGCTGTTTCACAGTGTTCCCAAACACTCTAACTTCTTTTCAGCTAGTTGACTAAGAACTTGAATCTTTTAGTTCTCATGGGCAAAGAGCTGATGAAGATTTTTTGTGAGATAATGTTGGTAATATGAACTCCTCACCAAATCATAAACCCTATGTTTTCTCAGAAGTTTTCTATTTCTCAATTTAAAGAGGAGGAGGGAAACCGAAGAACTTGTATACAGGTATATAAGCCAAACCAATGGACATGTACAACAGGGGGAAAAAGAGGAGTAGGGAGCAGTAATCTCATGTAATGGATTGAAGGATAGTCAGTGGCTTAACGAGAGAGCTTAGGCTAATCGTTTTCTCACTCATATTTATCTAGATAGACACATATATAAACACACTTAGAAGGTTGGGTTCACCAGAAATACTTATAGAAATGTATAGAAGGCATAGACTATATCAAAACAACTAAAGCTTTAGGTCATCTCAGTTTAACATGAATGCATATATTAGACCACAGTATATGTGTTAAAATTCCATCTACTATCGCAAAGCATGTTGGCTTTTCTAAACAAAGTACTGTCCTCATTTTAAAGTATGTGGTTTAATATATGTCAACAAGTTCTAGAAATGTTCATTAATGGTTAATATTTAAGTACAATGGCATTAACTCATTTTCCTCCTATTTAGAAGTATGCATGTCAATGAGCACCATTTCCCCACTCATGTGATGGCACAGGGAAGCTCAGGTAAAATGACAGGAGCATAAATATCCTGCTGATTCCTGGGAAGGAGGGAATAGGAACGACACTGAAATGCCTGTTGTTAGTGTTATTTTATCAGAAGTTACCGATTATCTAAATACTAGTGGCCTGGTACATGAAATTCATGCATGGGGGGGTGTCCCTCAGCCTGGCCTGCACCCTCTCCAATCTGGGACCCCTCGGGAGATGTCTGACTGCCAGTTTAGGCCTGATCCCTCTCACAATTTGTGACCACTGGCTCCTAACCGCTCACCTGCCTGCCTGCCTGATCACCCCTAACCACTTTGCATACCAGCCTGATTGCCCCCAACTGCCCACCCTTCTGGCCTGATCACCCCCAACTGCCACCCCTCGCCAGCCGGCTTACCCCCAACTGCCCCCCCTGCCAGCCTGATCACCCCTAACTGCCTCTGCCTTGGCCTCACCACCATGGCTTTGTCCGGAAGGTCTCCCCATCTAAATAGCATATTACCCTTTTATTAGTATAGATTTCAGATTGCCCGGTGATACATTAAGTTTTTCTTTGGCCCACCACCATAGTCATAATGTATGCCTCATAGAAATAAAAATGATGGTGTGTGAAGTGCTTAGATCTCATGTTTTTCAACTAAATAAACCTAGTGGTGTTTTCTAGGCCCCCATGTATATGATTGTACAGTCTGTGCTGTGTAAAATTGGAGGAGATGCCATTCGCTTCACTTAGATGTGAATAGTGACCCAAGAGTTACGTGTGACGCATACAACCTGTGCCACGTCATGCTTTGGCCTGCAGGCTCAGGGACCATGAGGAAAAGCAGCTTTTCCTGTCATTGTTGGATCCTAGCTTACTAACTTCCATGTCAGTGCTTTTATGCTAAATATTCTGGCTTGTAAATAGGAACCTTCTATAAACATGGGTGAAAATTTGCTGCCCTTGGAATATAATCATTATTCAAATAGAGAAGTACAAGAATGAGGCAAAATCAAGATATATATCCATCCATCTCTAAGGGCTCTTGTTGATTTTATAGTTTACTTTTTTTGTTTCTTACTCTAATTTATTATTGACTAATCCATTATCATCAGCAGGGAAAATCTTATGATTGTCTTGTATATTTTCTTTAACATGGGTACAGAAAAACATTAGAGTATAGGAAGAATAAAAGTTGATCCCCCCGCCCCCCCGGCTACTATTCTTTCTGATACTGGCCCCCACGCAGAGATTATTCGCACATCTGTTGATTTTTTTTCATGGTGCACACATTTGCACCTTTTTTTTTTAATGTTGACTGAATCACTTAATTGTAGAGGAGTGTTCATTTTAATGTAAATCCTACAGTATTACATGAGTGAATGTATGAAAATAGCTTGGAACGGTTTAAATTGGGCAGAATTCGGCTTTGATCATAATATGCCTCTTCAGCATTAAAATAAACTTGCAACATATGCTGAAAAACATGTGTAATAAGTAAGTGCCTCTTGCATGGTGACTTATCTGGAAAAAGTAAATCATCATTTAATAGGATTTAAAATTCATAAAATACTTCTAACAACTAACAATGTTATTCTACAATTAACATTTTACAGTGACACAGAGCACCTGGCTATATTTGATTTAAAGAAGAAAACTTTTAAATTTTAAAAATGGTATCAGATTTTAATCACCTTTGGAAACATTTGAAAACAAAGCACTTAGCAGACAGCTATATGATATTGCTACATACTTCAAACTTGTGTATGCTATTTAAAAGATATAAATGAATGTGGTGAATTGATCTCAATCTTTAGATCACTCAGTAAAAACAATGAAGTTATCAGTATTCTTAAATTATTATGAGATTCAGCAGAATTAATTATGACAAAGGAGTTTCCAACAAACAAAATGACTAAACAACAGCATTTGCCTTTGAAAACCACCTTGGTGAGATATTATTGTTTAATGATAATTATCTATGAATCTTGCCATCAGTGTCCTTGCAATGCAGGGAGGAATGGTGCTATTGTGGGAATAAAGCTCTAGACACTTGCTGTATAACTGTGGACACAAAATTTATCTTGTCTGACTTCTTATCCCCATCTGTAAAATTGTATCAGGAAAGAATGTTTTGAGATGCAAGTTTTTTTTAAAAGCCATCTAACAATGGATTAAACATAGTTTTTAAGTACTACGAGTAAGTGGTGTCAGAAAAATATAAAAAACTAGAGACCTGATGCATGAAATTCGTGCAAGGTGCTCGGCTCTCACAGCCCCTAGCAGCCCCAGCTTCGTCTGGAAGGTAGTCTGGATGGTCTTTCTGCTGTTCAGTCTAATTAGCATATTAGCTCTTTATTATATAGGATAATTCTTATATAAGAGATAATCTATTAATGTTTACTCTGTTGTTGTTAGTCCTCATACAAATATATTTTTCCTCATTGATTTTTAGAGAAAGTAGAAGGGATGGGCGGAGACAGAGAGAAAAGAACATCCATGTGAGAGAGACACATTGATTGGTTGCCTCCCACATGCACCCTGACCATGACGGGACCATGGCCGGGTATCAAGCATGCAACCAAGGACTGTGCCCTTGACTGGAATCAAAGCTGTGACCCTTCAGTCCAAGGGCCAACCTTCTAACCACTGAGCAACCCCGGCAAGGGCCAATGCTTACTTTTAATGAAAGGAATGCCTTTGTCACTTCAAGAAGTTTCCTCTGAAATAATGAGCCTTTGCTCTTCCCAGCACACCCTCCCCCTGCCCCCAGCTATTACTCATTGTAAAACAAATTCAAAGGTGAGTCTGTCTTTCTGAGACAATATATAAGGCTATCAGGAATATTTCAAGTGTACTTAATATAGTGCATTATTACTAATTCAACATATACTTATTGATTATCTGTTCTGTGCCAGGTAGTGCATTTGGGAATCTAAAAACAACAAACATCAAAGCAACGTGACATAAGTTTCTTACCCACAAACATTGTACATTAATTTGAAAGTAATATTCATATCCATAGGTAAGGTTTCTCCAAGTTATTCACTATGGGACTTTCAACATGCTCTGTGAATGAGCACATATCAGTATATCCTACACCAAATTCCCCATGTTCTCTGCCGCTTTATTTGTTTTTCCCTCTATTTTCCTTATCTTGGTGGCATTGCCATCAGCTTTTCCCAAGTCTGACCCTGGGCATCATTGTGCCTTCTAACACTCCCCATCCCCCAGGTCATGATCCCATCAGTTCTACCTCCTAAACAACTCTTCCTTTTAAGCACATGGTCACCGCATTACTTTAACTCCTTGTCATTTCTCACTAGATTATTTCTGTGCTTCTCTAATTGATCACCCTCCTTCTAAACTCATTTCCTTACAATCCATCTTCCACACGACTCGATAAATGTTCTTTTTAAAATGCAATCTAATCACTTCTCTACTTAAGCTTAGAAATCTTAACTGCCTCTCCCACCACAACCTCCCTGACCCATCTTGTCAACTACAGGGAAAATCCAAACTCCTAAACAAGGTTTATAAGGCCCTTTATGACTGAGTCCTCATTACCTAATTTGCCTTCAATATCATCAATTACAGAAAGACTTTCCCTAAATTTTTCCCACCCCAAGTCCCCACCCCCCAACTATCATTCATAGAATTAAACACTTTCCATTTTTGGCAATATATATTTTGAATATATGTCTATTGTAGCACTAATGATACTACATCACTTTTTCTTAATCCTCACCAGAAAATGTTTAGAAAAGAGGAAGGGGGAGAGAGAGAGAGAGAGAGGCGAGATTTTCACTATTATTTCCAAAACCATTAAGTAATAACCTAGTAAACTAATTGTATTCATTGAACAGCCTAATTTTTAAAAAAGAAACCTTGCAGTGTGCTGCCACCAGCCCTGGTTCTAGGGCAGTTTTGTTTCTCTTACCAATTCAGTCCCACTGAACTTTCTACTACACCTTGGGCCTAGGACACCTGGGCATCTTCTCTTCATCCCATTTCCTTGTGGAAAGAAGACCTATCGGGGCCTTATTTCTGTCCTTACCTTCACAAGGAGCCGAATCCTGTCTCAAGAAGCCTACAGAGTCCTGACCTACTAGTCCCCTTGAATTCCGTGGTAGAAATGCTCTTTGCTTCACCCTATGGAAACTGGGTTTGTCAGACTGACATAAATGCTGTGGGCAATAAAATCTCGGATCTCCGACTCCAGAGATTCATGTCTTCTGCCAACCTCCCCAAAACGGTGGCGGCTGCCTTGTTAGCTTTCCTACAAGGTGGAATCGCAGATGCTTCACTTCTTAACAACAATGCAAGTGTCCATAAAGCCAAACTCTTCTCACCTAGGGTTTCCCTAGGCCCCTGCCTTCTGATTCTTTCTCACTGTTCACATTTCCTGGCTTCAGATTCCTGTTCTTTTTATTGATGATCCATGCAAAACAAGCCTTTTTTCAACTTGCAACTCAAATTAGCATTTCTTTATAAATCTGTTTAGTCCCAAATGCTCATTATAACCCTGTGTCAAGGAAAAAGGAAAGAACTGATGTCGAGTACAACTCTGAGACTGTACTAGAAAAATTTAATTATTTGACCTATCCCCACACATGTCAAGTCCAAAGGTATGAATGTATCAGTGTTTCTCAAATAGCAGTTGTATAGCTGAGTTGGACATTTCAAAGTCTATATAGGGACCAAAATGAGTCCTTCAACTCATTTTCTTTGGGCACGTTGGTCTATTTCACATATGATGACCTTAGTTAGGTGTCCTATATCAGAGAGAATATGTGATTTCATTTGCTCAGTGGATGGATGTATACCTGTGAACTTGTCCAGCAGAAACCACTGGTAGGTATTCTTTGAAATGTGTTATCTCCGTTAAACCACTGCTATTGGAGAAACAAACGTTTCTAACAATATTTTTCCAAAGAAATTGATAGTCATTCTGCATTTTCACCTAAGAGAGAAAAGTTAATAAGAAGGCTCTGCACAGGAACTTTAAACTGTCTGGTAAAAGTGGCGATCGGTCCAAACACATTAAAATTCTATTTTCCTTTACAACTGTTTGCTGCAGATGACCCCCACTGATCTTAAGTATATTTCTGTATCTGTAACTGAATAGAGGTTTTCTGTACAGCATGTTCTAATGGCACTCTGGCCTTTAGCCAACAAGGCACTGAATAAGGCTATTTTTAAAATACAGAAACTGGGAACAGCTGCAGCAATCAAATTTGATAAAAACAGAGAGGAACTTTGCTTTTTTTTTTTTTTTACGGTTTGTCCAAGTTTAGACTTCTTTCATAGAACTGCTTTTGTTCTGTTGGATGAAGGGCTACAAGACCAATACAGTGAAGCCCTTTTAAACAAATAAATTTTAAAAGAATACGGCTAAATAGAATAATTTTTCTTTGTACCAAGAGTATCAATGTGGAAGTATTATAAACTAGCTTTGAAAAGGATAGATCTCTTCTAAGAGGAGGTAGGAGAAGAATGAGCTATATTAGTAAAGTTTGTGCTATAAAAGAGGTTTTTGGCTTCCCCAACCCCCAAAGCAACTTCTTGAAAGGGAAGATAAATGCTTGGTTTCTCGGTGTTGGAAATCTGAAAGTTTGCCTTGAACTTCACGTGTTCACTAGGGTTGCTAGGGATGAAGGCGCTTTGAATGTCCCATTCCTACTTTTCACATTACTGTCATTCATGAATGTTTCTGTATTTTCTAAAAGCTGGATTAATATCAGGGCAGTTCTTTGATAAAGATAAAATGACATGCTTTTTAAAATGTAAAGGAAAACTTTCACAGAGACCTTTTGTGCTTATCTGAATCCCTCAACATGTCTATATACAAGGGCTTATTCTTTATTTAAAAAAAAAATCCAAGCTCTTTGGAAACTTGTCAGTACATGATTAATAAGCATCATGAGGTGAATAGATACTGAAAATCTCCTCTACAGCCGTAAGTTGCAAGTTCTCTCCTCTAAGTGATTTCATGTGTTGAATGGGTTTGTCTGCTAACTTTGTAATTGGCATGACAAAGGATATTGTATTTCTTATAAGTATTTACAAATGGGATTAATTTAAAATCCCATCCAAATAAAACTACTTATGTCAACATTAATTCAATTTAGTAATCCAAAATGTAATATAATTCTTTTTCTGTGGCCATAAAGTCATAAAATAAAATTATCTTACCGCAAAAGAAAGGCAAAAAAGGCAGGGGACACACAAAATAGAAGCATCCAGGTGTATATTAAGCTGTACTAACGTGTTAGCATTAGCCTATTAGGTATGACGGTCCATCTGTCTACAATGTATTATTAACTGGAAAAAAATGGAAAAACACATTAAGCAGAGTCTTCTCCAACTTGAATAATTTTTTCCTAGAGGCATTGATGATTCATTCACAAACCGCTCATCTTTTAACGATGAAGCAATAATGATATCGTGTCCTTGGTGCTTGAGACAATAATCATTCCTGTCTCAGTTCTGTTCTCGTGTCCTGTTTTCTGTTCATGGGGGTCCTCAGTCCTTCGTTATGGCAAACTCCTTAAACCCACACACTGTTCTAACTGGAAGTTAGCATTCCTGAAAAAAAAATGTGCAAAAGTTGAACTCAGCAGGTTTTCAAGGGTTCTCTGGCAAGACACCAGGTTTCGGGATATAACCCTAGATTTTACTGATACCAAAAAGTTCTAAATGAAGGTTACTGGGAATTTAACTCGATCTAGTCATGTAGCCTCTGTTCTGAAGACACACTGCTGGGAGAGAGAGAGACTGACTTCTCACCAGCAGTGTGCTTTTATGCAAGAGGTCTGAGAAAGCACAGTAACCCCAATATAGAATTGCTCCATCTCTTGCTATGAACACAATATTTATGTTACCGGGACAAACGGGATATAAAAACCAGATCTGTTATACAAGGACATTTTTAGTGTAAATCACTATTCTTTATCATTATGTTGTCCTTTAATTTTTAGCATTATGTTTATAAGTGGGTTTAAATCCATTACCATGAGTTTAAATCCATTACCAAAAACAATCTTATTGTTTTTTCACAAATGTGTTTCCTATTTCATTGAAACCAAAATAAGGGGACAGTAAAATGTGTCATTATGTAACAAAATATAGTTGTATACTGTATTTTAAACTGATTGTTACAGTGTTTCTGAAAACTGAATGGAAAGACGACATAGTCATACATAAAATAATATGGCACTGCTCCCTAATAAACTGCCTAGTTTAATTTAGGTGTTGTTGTATTTTATAGTTGAAAGTACTTAATTCTTTGAAGAATAAGGGTAGCTGATCTCCCTGGGCACTTCACCCTCTTCACAGGCATCAGTGTTGGGGTGCAGGGTGCCCTTTCAGCAGCTATTCGGGATTTGCTGACATGGCCATCGTTCATGGGCACTTGTTTTGTTTAGTAACTGATACGAGGAGACGAGGGAAATAGTTTGGTTTTTGGAAGAGGACAGGAATGGCTTGATTTGTGAAAACATCCCTGCACACACTGATAGCTCATTCACACAGAAAACAAGCCACAGCCTTCAGTCCCTCCACGAAGCTAACGAGAACAAACGGACTCAAGCGTCCAGAAGTGGCAGTGTTCAGTCACTGCTAGCTAGCGTGTGCTCGTAAACTCCGCTTGCGTTTACCTTCTCACGCACTGCCAGTTGCAGCGGTCGTGGCTGCGGGGGTCTCAAGCTGGTTCTCGCTGAGCCTTGTGAATGGAAAGCTCCTGCTCCCGGGGCTGTGTGTTCCCCGGGTGACGATCACTCTGCAAGCACACGGTAACGAAGTGACCTGAAGGCCCTGAATCCCTTTGGTCACGATGAGGGAGGTTGCTGACAATATGCCATACTGTGATTTCTGGTCTTTATGTTTTTTTTGGATTCATTTAGGGGAGTTCAGAATTTTTAGAATGAACTAGCTGGTTGTTTTCATAAACCAGATGGCTTTAAAAGAGATGATCAAATCCATTCTTTAAAAGTTATTTTTAAAGGCAGGCATGTGATTCTGAGATATATATATATATATATATATATTCTGTGTATGTACCTTAACCCCTTATCTTTTAGATTTCAACAGGAAGTGGGATATTTCGCACGGCTGCATTTTCCAAATAACTCTAGTTAATCCATTTTTGTTCCAGACCATTTGGGATATAAATTTTTCCAAAAAGTATTTTGCTTTTCATAGCCATCTCATAGAGATTCTTCAGAGTATAATTCATACATGATCTCAGTAGACATTGTAAAAGAGAGTTTTATACTATATTTTAATTTGGTGACATCTGAAACTATTTGGTGGTAGGATAATTAGTGCTATCATTTCAAGGTGTTAAATATACATTTCTTTGTAGTGTTCTTTTCTCTTTCATCACTGATAACATTTAATTGGTTAGTTCTTGTTATTGTCTGTATATATAGTTGCACAGAATTTGGAGTCAAGCATACCTAGTTGGAAAACCAGATTTTCAACTATATGTGAAGACTTGGATAAGTAGCATAGTCTTCTCATTAATAAAAAGAGGAGATTAATACCAGGCTTAAATGATTGTAATGAGTCTTAAATGGAAAAATGCCTGTAAGTCCATATATATATATGTAACAGGCATTTACATGTGTATATATATATATATATATATATATATATACACCCTTCCCATTTTCTTGAGATACCTATAATTGCATAATATGTTACTTAAGGTATTAAGAGTCTGTATTAATGTTTGCATACATGTACTGTGAAACACAGATTCCATATTAATAAAATTTTGCTTTAGCTCTCTCCACTCAGTCCCTTTTCTAGTTTATGGAAGTCCAGGAAAACAGCTATTGATGTTTGTGGGAAATCCTCTAAATCAAGGGCAATAAGTGGACATGTTAAGGAAGAATCCTAGAAGCATTCACTTTGGTGGGTGGATTTCATATATACCTTGGCTTCTTGAAAGTTTATTCTAGATCCTTAAGCATGTTTCCAAGGTTGCTAGATAAGTGAAACAGCCTGGAAGGCAGACAGTCTACCCACACTTGAAGGTACAACTCCATAGCTAGCTTGGTCTCACACTGCCAACTAAGGACTCACTAGATGAATTGCTAGGTAATTAGCAATTTATAGTTATTACAAAGTGTCCCCCCTGGTCAAAGAGTGGACTCCAGGACACGGCCTCCCACAGTGTCGTGGCATGTTGCTAGACACCAGGCACAAAGGAGCATGTCCTGTCCTGCCCCCCACCTCTCACGTCAGTGAGCACTCTATTCCATGAAATGCTGAAATGCTTCAGCCCACAGTCGGGCTGTGTTTGTGAAGCATCCTCTTCTGTCCCCTCACATATGGCAGTCTGAACCAATTACATAATGAGACATATTAACAGGGCATAACTGTCAAAACAATGAGATTAAGCTCTGAATAAATACTACCCGCTTATTAGCTATGCTGCTCCTATGCTCCTGAATCTACCCCTTACGCCTGACTTTCAGATTTTTACATTCATATTTCCGATTACCTGTGTATGCAAAGTAATGCGGCACTAACAACATTCAAGAAAGATTTACAATGCCAAAGGCAAATTCAACTCTAAGGTAAGATTTCTTAGCATTTTTGCGCTGAAGTCCTCTTTTGCAAATCTGGCAAAATCTACAGACACTTCTGGGAGCAATGTTTTAAAATTCATAAAAATATACACAGACTAACAGTTTTATTGGTTAAAAAACCAATTGGTTTGAAATGCTGTTAAAATTTTGATTTAGTAATATATGGGCTTCTTTATTAATAAATTAACTTAAAAATGTAACAGGCCGGGGAGGGTTGTGGGGGTAGGGAGGGGCAGGTAAGAGATCAACCAAAGGCCAAAACCGTTTTGGCTCAGTGGATAGAGCATCGGC
>NW_006383016.1:11159722-11160762 GCF_000327345.1 Myotis davidii
CAAATTACAAAAATGAGATAAAATAAACCTCTGAAATGTAAGACAAAAAAAAATATTAACAGAGCATCAATAAGTGTTAAGGTTTAAAAGTAATAATTAGTACCAATAGCATTTGGAAACACTACCACAACTACAGCAAGAACGTTCAAAGCATGCAATACCTGACTCTTTAGTCAGAGGCACTTGCTCTTTCCCCTTAGATTGTCAAATGAAGAAAATGACAGTAGCCAACAGAACAATAGCCTTTCTGTGTGGATGCCCTGTCGTGAACTATAAATATGTAGGTCATATCATAGAGTTGCTTCTTATTGGTCACGTCACATAATAAGGTTGTGTCTGATTGGTTAATTCTTGGTACCAGAAATCCTTGTATACTAGTATAGGCACCTGAGTTTGTTTGTGTGTTGTTGTTTTATTAAAGTCACTTTGGAGCAAAAAAAAAAAAGGTAGGTAATTACTATTTTTCTTTTTTCGTAAGTCAATATAAATAATACCTATTTTTTGTTGTCAGCAAATATATATTTTTGTGTGCTGCAGAATTTTAGTAATTAGTTTATATGTGCCATGAGATGAAAAAGGTTGAAAATCACTGTGGTAAGGAAATATCTGTGATATCTGTCAGTGAGAAAAACATGGGTGTTTTTACTACAATGATGGTTTCTTCCCTAAATTTGTACTTGAAAGAAATGCTTATCTTCAGTTACATGTTGGTATGAATAAAATTTTGTTTTCCTGGCAGCATGGCTCAGTGGTTGAGCATGGACTTATGGACCAGCAGGTCAATGTTAGATTACTGGTCAGGGCACATGCCCAGGTTGCAAGCTCAATCCCCAATGTGGTGCGGGCAGGAGGCAGCCAATCAATAATTCTCTCTCATCATTGATGTTCCCATCTCTTTCTCCTCCCTTCCTCTCTGAAATCAATAAAACTATTTTTAAAAAAAGGAATATTATCCTATGACTTCCATAAACAATCATTTTCTTCTGGAATCTTTAAAAATATATCATGGAGAACAAAAACAAGGATATGAAACCTCACTC
>NW_006383016.1:11161734-11173554 GCF_000327345.1 Myotis davidii
ATTGCTACTCTTTTTTTTTTAGCAAGAACATGAAAGTTTGAAAGCGTCCATATGAAACACATTTGCTTGTTTCTCTTCAAATAGAACTTTAGCTATGACCAGCTATTACATTATTAAATTATATAATCATCATACCCTCCCAATCTAAATCTATAAGAAAAAGCTTCATAATGATGATTAATGGTAAAATTGAGTATCAGGGTTTTTTGTTTTTTTCTGGGAGAAAAACGAAGACAAATTAAAAGAAGGGAAAAATGAGAAGGAGAGTGGTAGACAGTAGCAATATGGCGTGGGTATAGAAAATCCCTGTGATTCATGGAAAAGTTAGGGCTCACAGATTAACTCTTGTGAAAAAGTGTTTCGATTCTTGTAGCATAGTTCCTATTAACCAGATCTTTACAAAAATTGGTATAAAATTTCACCTGTTTACGAACCAGGCAGTGCAAAATGTATAATACTAAATATGAACTTCAATCTTGTTGTGGTAGTGGTTGTTTTATAAATATCACCAGACACACATCTGGGGTTTTAGTGCTTTCCACAGTGTAGTTTTCTGGTTGACATATCTAAGAAATGTGTATAACACCCAGGCGATAGAGCCAAGCACATTTTAGTGCAGGCTACAGCTGAAAGAATATGTTTCCATTCCTTGTCCATCTGTTCTTGGTGACATAAATTTAAACTAGAAACAGAGTAAGTTTCATGAAAAATAACTCTAACTAGGGTTTAGAACAGCAAGGTGAATGCTCTAAATTATTATGACTTGTTAACGTTTGACTTTGTGGCTGGAAGGTTGTTTTTATTTAGAGAATAAAAACATGCTGCAGCTATAGCTTAAAGTTTGAAAATACAGATTTTTTTTTATCAGTTCGCTTAAGAAATACTTTGTCACACTTTCTGTTTCAAAGATTATTAAATTTGCCAGTGATCATGAGCCTAACAAACTTGGGGATTTCAAAGTGTTATTTGCCGCACACTGGAACTGTACTGGAAATGTATCATCTACATCTCTGAACTGCATGCTCAAATTGATTTATTAGCAGAGAATAAAGGTTTTCCATACAAAATGGAGTCCATATGAAACACATTTGCTTGTTTTTCTTCAAATAGAACTTTAGCTATGACCAGCTATTACATGATTACCTTATATAATCATCATACCTCCCAATCTGACACAGCCTCCAGCATTGTCTGCTATTAAAACAATATTAAACTATTTACATTTGAAAACTCATGAGAACCTATATCTATAAAAGCCTAAGCAATGGGCCAACCGGCCTGTAGCTATGACACAGACTGACCACTAGGGGGCAGACGCTCAATGCACAGGCATGGAAACATGGAACAGACTAATGGATCTCAAAGGGAAGGGGGGAGGGTGGGAAGAGATTAACCAAAGATCTTAAATGCATACTAGAGGCCCAGTGCCCAGATTTGTGCACCAGTGGGGTCCCTCGTCCTGGCCTGCAGAGATCAGGCTGAAACCAGCTCTCCAACATTCCCCGAGGGGATCAAATTGCGAATCCGTGCACTGGGCCTCTAGTATTAAAATAAAAGAACCATATATATGCACCTAGAGTTTCACCTCCAAATCAAAGGTTCAAGCATTCTTTGCTCAGTAGGAAAGCTGATAGGTTATGTGGCAGAGCTAGTTCTACAGGATTCTACTGAAGTGAGTGCACTTTTTGTTTTCTGGCTGAGTAAAAAGTGCCTCCCACCTGGCCAGTGTGGCTCAATGGTTGAGCATGGACCTATGAAACAAGAAGTCACAGTTCGATTCCTGGTCAAGGCACATGCCCTGGCTGTGGGCTCGATCCCCAGTTGAGGGCATGTAGAAGGCAGGCAATCAATGATTCTCTCTCATCATTGATGTTTCTATCTCTCTCTCCCTCTCCCTTCCTCTCTGAAAACAATAAAAATATATGTATTTTTAAAGTCCCTCCCAACCTCTCTTCCTATGTAAGAAAAAAACCTCTCTTCCTATGTAAGAAACATTTCTGTAATTTTTAAAGTCTTTTTGATATGGCTGATTTATCAAATATAACATAGTGGTTATGCAACAAAATGTAGTTGGGTTTAAACTTGGGCTTTGTCACTTCCTAGGTATGTGGATATGAATAAATTAGTTCTCTAATTTTCAGTTTCTCTGTCTAAAAATGAGGATAATCATATTTGCCTTAAAGTGGTTTTCAGGCAGAATAAATGAGATAATATATAGGAAGAGATTAGTCCAGGGGTAGGCACTTTATAAATACTCAACAAGCAATGCCTATTACTATTGGGCTCTCTCTGCTCTCTTCCTGTTTAAAAAAATGATTGCACTGTGCTAATTATCTAGTCTATTTCTGCAGCATATTCCTATTATCAGGAAAGCATTGCAAGAAATTAATGTTGTTTCTTGAACTTCTGCACAGAGTTACCTATGACTCTGGACAAGTCTCTCAGTGATTTCGAGACTCAGTCTTCTTTTGTCTAAAATGAGAACTGTAATTGCATGATCTCTCAGGTCTTTTGTTGGAGTAAGTTAACAAAATCGTATTTGACAGCATAGCCTCATACTTTATTTATAGTGCTGAAATGTGTGTTTGCTGCCAAATGTCTGATGTGGGATGTATAATGTTCCACATATACATGTGGAATAACATTAAGTTTGTTGATGTTAAAAACGACTGGTATATTTTTTGGCATTATTTGGCTCGCGATCCCTTCTTCCCATTTTGTTTTAGAATAAGCTGACAGCAAATCTTTTCCCACAGCACCTCAAGGTTTAGTTAAACTGCGAATGTCTTAAATAGGCCATCTTTTCATTACTGACAGTATCCAAGACAGGGAAGCTTTCTTTGTGAAGTAGCTTTGATTTTCCAGCTCCATATCTAATGTCATTACATCGTACACACATGCCTGTGCACTGTAACTTACAAGGCTTCTGTTTCCTTTCAGATCTGAGTGATCAGCTGCTGGAGGTGGTTGGCTTGGAAGGAGCCATGGAAATGGGGCAAATATACACAGGACTGAAAAGTGCTGGGAGGCGGCTGGCTCAGTGCTCCTCTGTGGTCATCAGGTAGCTCTAGCTCTCTAATTGGAAATGGGGGTTGACCTGGCATCACTACAAACTAATTAAAAGTACGCAGGACTCTGATAACGACATTTGTCTTATTTGTATCTCAAGTTATCAATGATTAATACTGATATATTTCAACATATTGAAAATCGCTTAGCTATTACGATTAGTTTGGATTCAATAATCTTTTGTTGAGGCCATGGATACAATTCTAACATACACATTTTATCCCCTCCAACTTGGGTTATGCTCAGTTTAGTGTACTGAAGCTCAGTTTAGTTTACTGAAGCATCGAGGTATCTGCTGGGCAAATTACCCAATGAAAACACTGTTGAAGCATTATTAATGTAAAGTCTTTCATGGACTAAAGGGCACCCATTTTTCTATACAATTAAACAATCAATTGTTGTGAATTAATAAGATTTTGTATATGTATTAAATTTGAAC
The DNA here is from genome assembly GCF_000327345.1 of Myotis davidii. Taxonomy (NCBI): domain Eukaryota; kingdom Metazoa; phylum Chordata; class Mammalia; order Chiroptera; family Vespertilionidae; genus Myotis; species Myotis davidii. Next base: position 11,165,243 of record NW_006383016.1, read on the forward strand.
CTTGTCAAGAAACTTTTTCCCCCAAAATTTTTACTTATAGAAAAAAGGTGTATTTGATACTAAGGTAAAAGCATGGATAACAGCACAGAAATAAGTGGTGTTCTTTACATGAAAGTGGTGATACTGGAAAGTCTGAGCCAACACTTTTATTCCAGGTTTGCGATGAAAACAAGGAACTTCTTCTGGCTGTAGGAATTCTGATTTTGCCATTAAATATATACCCTACTTTTGTTTTTTGCATCAGAGTTTTTGTTTATATCACCACATTTACCAGAAAGCGCAACATACCTATCAAGGAACCTTTAAGATATTCATTAATAAGCAAGAGTTTAAGTCCCTTTTAAAATAGATACCTTTAGAGCCCAGCTGTTACCATATTTGCATTTCCTGGTCTCATTAGCTTATCTCTTACCTATGTAGTCTGTTAGGTAAAGTATTTCAGTAATATACTTAAAAGGAAATATTTTCTTCCAGGACTAGCAAGTCTTTGCCAATGCAGATCGATGGGGAACCATGGATGCAGACCCCATGCACAGTGAGTAGAGTAGTTGAAATTCTAGTCACTTTCATTTCTGCTTACTAGGTATTATATCCTCCTATAACTAACTAATCACATATGTCTACAACTAATCATAATATCTAAGATGTACCATTTATTTTCTTAGTTATGTGGTAAAGCAATTGCATTTGGGTTTAAGCATTATATTCCCTTTATAGTGATTTAGCTTTGGAATGTTTGTGTTAGCCTAGGTATAACCTTTAAACCCCACAGATCAATTATATACTCTGAAACTAAACAAAATCGATAAACTTTCTTGTACCTTTCTTAAACGTACTTCAGACTAGCTATGAGGAAATTATATATGAGACCTTCAGATAAAAGTCTCCCATCTGTTCTTTTGCCTCCATTTGGGGATCTGAGGGCTCCTTTCTCTATAGAAAAATTCCCCCTATACTTTTTTCCATAATGAGATATTAGTTAAGTCAGACATTTATACCCCCCAAAATTTCTATTTTCATCTGAATAGTGAACATTTTGTTACATTTCAAAAACATGCTAGGCACTGCTGTTGGCCCTAAGAATGGAAACATAATCATGATCAATTATAGAATATTGAAATAATGAAACAGAATAGACCATGATCAATAATTTAATTGTCTTCAAGGAACTTACTTCTGATAATATGAGATTGAATAAATATAAATAGACATATAACATAACTTCAGATTACAAGAGTTATGAAAAAACAAGGTAAAAAATGAAGAGGAACTGGGTAAAGTATGGGGAACACTACTGTATGGGGGGATCTGGGAGGCTTCTTTGAAAGAAGAGTCGAAGCTCAGTGTGTTAAAGAAACAGTAAAGAGGGTGGTATGACCAAAGCTTCTAGAAGTAGGGGGCAAGTGGTGAGAGGTAAAGTAAAAGATGGACAGGGGTCAGGTCAGGTAGAAAAATGATGGTAAAGTGTTAGCATCTGATTGTAAGTATAATAGGAAACTCTTGAGGCTTTGAGCATCATCTGATTGATATGTTTAAAGTTCACCTTGGCTGCTACGTGGAGAATAGATTGTTCTGACTTGCAGCTGGGAGACAGGATCTATCAAAGTAGTCTGGGGCCGGGCAAGGATAGTGGCAGGGAAGTGGATGGATTTGAGCTACCTTCTGGAACTGAAGCAGAAAGAATTTGCTAATGAGTTCCCTTGGGGTGAGGGATAAGGGATGAGAGAAAGAAATGAATCGATATTCACTCTTGCCTTAAGATTGGGTGCAGCACTGTTTAGAGAGTGATTGGGGAGGTCTTAATATTAGGTTAGTATTAGCATTTTGCTTAGTGCAGGTAGTGCTTTTTTTTTTTAATTGAGGAATAATTGACATAGTACATTATATTAGTATTAAATAAATATTTACACAAACTCTAAATAATGGTTATCACCACTTTTCAGATGGAGAAAACTGATGCTTTGGAAGGTTAAATAATCTACTCAAGGTCAGATATGAAGCAGATATGGAACTCAAATCCATGTTTCTTTTTGATTAACCACTAGTTTGAACAATTTTAGCTACAGATTCCAAACAGTATAACTTAGCGTGAAAGAGGGAAGTTTTAATCATACCTCTCTGGGGGTTTTACTCGGAAATTATTGGCTCAGTCTTTGTTTACGCACATACATGTGACTTTTTGTTTATTCCTAATATAGTTCTTTTAGCTACTTGAACTCCAAGTTCGTGAAATACATTAGTTCTGTAATAATGGTGTAAAACAAACATATGAAAAATTACTCTAGACTGGCTACTTCTTATGCCTTTTACTATCTCTGTACATGGGACCAAACACCCTTTTAAAATTGTCCTGTTCCTGCCCTGGCTGCTGGTGTGGCTCAGTTGGTTGGAGCATAGTCCCATATGCCAGAAGGTAACAGGGTCAATTCCCAGTCAGGGCACATGCCTAGGTTGTGGGTTCCATCCCTGGTCTGGGCGTATGGGAGGCAACCAATCTATGTAACTCTCACATTAATGTCTCTCTCTCTCTCTCTCTCTCTCTCTCTCTCCCTTCCTCCCTCTCTGAAAATCAGTGGTAATAAAATAATTTAAATAGACTGAGACCTTCATTGCTCTCTGAGTATATTGCTTACTAATTATGCTACATGAACCTGTTTTTCCTGTTTCTCTCCCTTTACCAGCATATATATACTTAGATCTTGTCTGTTATTGTTCATTTCCCAATGACATTTTTAAGTTTACATTTATACTCATATGGAGGTTAAAGGTGTTGTTGCTGTTGCGAGTGGTAGAGTGGTGGTGGTGGTCATGGTGGTCATGGTGGTCGTGGTGGCGATGGTGGTGGTAGTGGCAATGGTGGTGGTGGTGGCGGCGGTGATGGTGGCGATGGTTAGGATTATGGCGTTGGCATAACAGTGCTCATGATTGTGATGATGGAAATTGTGGAGAAACTTTGTTATGGTGATGATGACAGTTGTGACAATCATGATGGTGGTGGCGGCAACGAGGGCGGTCATGAAGAGCTAAGAAGATGCTGTCAGCGACAACGGTGATGGTGGTTGCAATGCTCGTAGTGATGGTGTTTGTAATATAGGATGGTAGTGGTGGTGGTAATAGCATTATTCTTGTCTTGCATAAAAGGTCACTTTTCATCAGCCTGAGTAATAAGAGAATAAATAAAAGACCATGAAAACAAACACCTTCCATTAACACTCTGTATGACTTTGGACTCTTCTCAGGGAGAAGGGGAATTTAGCTTTCGTGCTGTTTTAAATCATGCAGGATCAATGGCAATAATAATATGTAACAATTATTAAGTTTTTAATTTGTTCCATGTACAGTTTTAGACACTTGGCCTGTATTGACACACTTAATGCTCACAAAACTTATGATTGGTTTCATTTTATGGATAAAGCAATTGAGGCAGACAAAGGTTAAATAGTTTGCCTTGTTCCACGCAGATAATAAATGGCCAAGTAGAGACTGAAACACAGGTGGCCTGGCTCCACTGGCTGCACTCGCTGCAGCTACTCCCCGCTGTGGCTCTCAACCTGGAAAGGCCCCAGTCCATCCTCAGGACACAGTCCCTCCAGGGTGACCTTTGGAAACCACCTACTGCTTTGCTCCAGCTTTTAAAAGTCTATGTCTATTAAAATCTAATTAATGTTTTAGAATAACTTTAGCTTATTTCACATGAGTACTTGTAATACATTTGTTGTTTCCTTTCAATTAGTAATTGGACATTCATTTCACCTATTAATTATCATGATCTATACAATTGTTGAATTAATAATACATTTTAAATAACATATTTTATTTTCTCTCCTTGTAAATACTTTTATTCATATAAAACATTTATTACAGTCTACAGAGGGCCAAGAAGTATACTAGACTATGGCTTATCATTGTTATTTCACATTCTGGCATATTTTACTTTTCCTAGAACCACATGGAGTTCTGAACTTTAAATTTCACTTCAACTGATGAGAATGTTTAGCATTCATAACATTGGCATGGTTTAAATAGAAAGTGTTCTTTGCCTCGATTCAATAAGGCAGTATTTTTCTTATAGAACATAAGAATTGGTAGAATGTTAAAATTCTTTGCCGAATTTAAATATCCGTAAGCTGATCTTCAATTTATGCAGAAATTGCTCTAGATATAATTTTAGAGCACAGCAGAAATTCCATTTTTTAAGTGGAGAATGTAAAATGGAAAGACAGGTGATAAAATGGGTCTTAATTTTTATAACAATTAATACCTTAAAAAATCAAAGTATCCTAAGTTTTGGAAATTGATGGCAGTGATGTTTGTCTAGCAATGTGAATGTACTTTATGCCATTGATCTGTGTGCTTATAGTTAAAATAGAAAATCATATGTTACTTATATTTTATCACAATAAAAAAAGTAACTTAAAAAATTTGAGATAACATTTACTTACAAATTTCATAAATCCTGAGTTCAAATATCAGGAAAAGCAAAAATCAAAGAACTTAAAATTAACTCTTCAAATAGATACTTTGTGTTTTTTAATCTTTATTGTTGAAAGTATTATATATGTCCCCTCCTTTCCCCCATTGACCCCTTTTAGCCTGCCCCAGCCCCCCACCCCGACCTTCACCACACTGTTGTTTGTGACCATGGGTTATGCATATAAGTTCTTTGGTTGGTCTCTTTCCACCCACCCACCTCCATCTTCCCTCTGAGATTTGAGAGTCTGTTCCATGTGTCTATGTCTCTAGATCTATTTTGTTCATTAGATTCCACAAATGAGTGAGATCATGTGATAGTTGTCTTTATCTGACTGGTTTATTTTGCTTAGCATAATTTTTATGATCTTTTAAATTATTTTACATTAAAGTAGCCAAGAATTGTGTTAAGTATTCTGATGTTTATTGTTTTCTAGTAGTCACTGAGTTAACAGAGAATAAATTTTGGCCATGTAATTCTAGAAGACTTCATACTGAGATAATTCAAGAGCCTTTCTTTATGCTGGACTCCAGAGACTAACTATTTACACCCCTCTCTCCCTTCTTCCTTCACAATCCTTCCTCCTAAGCACATCAACATACTGACTCTGTTGTCAATATGTTTCTTTCATGGCCGGGGGTGGAAAGAGCAGCTTTGGGAGGAGCGGGTGACAGTAAGATATAAGCGGTCATAAACAACGTCAGCTTATATATAGCAAATGCATATGCGGCCCTTTCACCCCCAATATTACAAGTGATGGGTGCCTGGTAAAGTTTGTTAAGTGAGAATGACCACACTAAACCTCAAGTTCACTATAACCAAACTGGATTCATCACCTAACCCCCTCTACCTCCTCCCCCCAAACTCCTGCTCCTCCCTTTACCATATTGAATTAGCTACCTTTAGGTATACCATGTTTCCTAAGCTAAAAATCTGAGAGGCATTATTCTTCTCCATAGCCTCACATTCAATGACCATGCCTACCTAGTGATATGACATATTTCTGAAATCTTTTCCTTTTTTTCATCCCAAATACCACTATTCTAGATTTTATTTTTCCCTCATTCCCATTTTACTTCTTTCTCATTCTAACAATAACCACCTCAATCTTTTCCTATCTCAATTTTTAATCTAAATTCATCTTTCACTTTTCTGCCAGAATGATCACATAAAATACTAATTGCACCATGACACTCTTCTACTGAAAATCATTTACTTTTCAATCTGATAAAATATAACTCACAACACCAATATAATTCCTATTTTCCCAATATCTTCTCTTACTTCTTTTGCATTTTGTCATGCACTTTCCTCTTCTCCAAATAAACTTTATTCTTTAGTTGAGTAACACAACTTATCTTTTGAGACTTATTTCATGCTGCCCTCCCTCCATAATTGAACATCATTTTCTCTACCCTTCCACCTCCTTCCTGACCTCAATTAGTCCAATAGTTCAGCCTGGGTACTTCATAGCCATATCAAATAGCTAACTATATTACATATAACTGATGTCAAGGCAACTTCTGGAAAGCATATACATGAGCTTTGCCTTTTTTATACCTTCCTTGGTACAATACCTTTCAGGACCCGAGAATCCATTTGCCCATTCTTAGCTTCCAACATTAAATACCTTCAACATGCAACTGTGGTCTGACCTGGTACCGAGCCAATGCCTGGTACTGGCTGTCTTGCTGCCTTACGCTTGATCCCTGGTATTTCAATGGCAGATACTTGATCATTTTGTGCCCTGAGAGTACCTGTCTCCTGCTATACCCATTTCCACTGGGTGGGCCATTCTTTAACGTGTTATTTTCTGACTTGAATGCCAGGTTACTTCCTTGGCACTAGCATCCTCTGGACTCAGACACTGGCTACTTGCCTCACCTTTGCTTGTACCCTCTCCTGTGAAGACCGGATCTTTTTCTCATTGCCCAAAGACACTGCCACTATCTAGAGTTAACTTCATTTTGACAATTGTTTTTGCAGAGAGGATTTCCAGTACAACCTTGAAATGCAAATTCTTTATGAAGAGGAATAGTGTTCTGAGTCCTATTAAATGTTGATTGTGTGTTTGTTGTTATTGTATTTTAAGTAATCATAAATTTAAAGTGTAAGTTAATATTTAATCATTTGCTAATTACAAATTAATCTCATGCCATTGACACAAAATGAAAAAACATATAAATTTAAATATTTTTCAGTCCCAGATATTTAGTGTTATCTAAATGAAGGCTGATTGAATTTTCAAGACATTTGTATGTCCTGGAGATGTTTAGAGGAAACCATGGTAATAATGCCTATTGTTTATTGAGGGTTTACCATGTACCAGTTTCTGTACTGTGTATTCATATTCATTCTTTATTTAATCCTTACAACAACCAGCCCTAAGAGGTCAGTGATGTTATAATCCCCATATCATACATTTTTAAGAATAAATAACTAAAAACTAAAGCCAGGTAAATGTAGCAATTTGGCAAGGCCACTCAGAGGTAGAGCAGACCAGGGACTCTAATGCATTTCTCTTAATTATAATGCTTTACTGCCTCATTCAGTCACTCCTCAGGGCTTCTATTGTACCTCTAATGTTAGTGATTAATTACAACTTTTATAACATAATTCATTTTTAAGTGTATTTATACATTTCTCTTTTTTTGGAGGTATAGACATGCCAAAAAGGGAAAGGTTGATTGATTTCTATAGCAAGGTATTATGAGGGAGCAACTTTTTTAGTTTTTATTTTTAACTCCAGTTTACCTTAAATATTATTCTGTATTAGTTTCAGATGTACAGTGTAGTGGTTAGAAAATCATACACTCTCCAGTACCCACCTGGCCCCATAGATAATTATTACAATATTATTAATTATATTGCCTATGCTATAACTTACATCTCTGTGACAATTCTGTTAACTATCAATTTATACTTATTAATCCCTTCACCATTTTCATCCAGTCCCCGAACCCCCCCTCCCTTCTGTCAACTGTCAGTCTGTTCTCTTATTTATAAGTCTGTTTCTTCTTTTGTTTGTTTTGATTTGTGTTTTAGATTCCATACTACGTGGAATCATATGGTATTTGTCTTTCTCTGCCTGACATATTTCACTTAGCATAATACCCTCTAGGTCCATCCATGCTGTCACAAAAGGTAAGGTTTCATTCTTTTTAATGGCCAAGTAGTGTTCCTTTTAGTGCAGCTTTTTTACCCACTCATCTATTGATGAGCACTTGGGTCGCTTTCATATCTTGGGAATGCATATACTTTTTCGAATTACTGTTTTAGGTTTCATTAGATATATTCCGGAAGAGGAAATGCTGGGTCATAAGGCACGTCCATTCTTTAATTTTTTGAGGAAGCTCCTCACTGTTTTCCATAGTGGCTGCACCAATCTGCATTTCCACCAACAGTGCACGAGGGTTCCCTTTCCTCCTCATCCTTGCCAACATTTGTTGTTTATTGATTTATTGATGATAGTAATTCTGACAAGTGTGAAATAGTATATCATTGTGGTTTCTCTGATGATTAGTGATGATCAGAAGATATGAATAGACACTTCTCCAAGAAAGATATACAGGTGGCCCAAAGACATATATTTTCCTCTTTAATACATTATTTTTTGCTTCCCACTAGTCAAAGCCATCCATCACACTACTGCCAGAATTATTTATGAATAACACCACTATGATTATCTTACTCCCTGATGTCAAAATTCATTTCTTTTAAATCCTCACCATAAGATATTTTTCCATTTTTCTAAATATATTTTATTGATTTTTTTACAAAGAGGAAGGGAGAGGGATAGAGAGTTAGAAACATCGATGAGAGAGAAACATCAATCAGCTGC
>NW_006383016.1:11173682-11208695 GCF_000327345.1 Myotis davidii
GCCTGTAACTGAAGTAAGTGCCCTTGACTGGAATTGAACCCAGGACCCTCCAGATGACTCTCTATCCACTGAGCCAAACTGGCTAGGACTCAAAACTCATTTCACACCATATATATATTGTAAGTGACTTCAAAATCTTTCTGAAAGACTATGGGATATAAGTACATCTATACTAAAAATAAAATGAAATCCCTTCCCTCAATGCTAAGCTTAGCAGCAATTTCCTCATGAAGTCTTTTTAACTCTCCATCTGTCTGAAACATTTGCCTGGTCCTTTGTACTCCTGTGACTCTCTGTTGGCATTGTCTTAATGGCATCCCAATGCATGGCCCTGTGTTTTGGCTATGCATGTATGCATCCAGCTCTTCTGACTTCATTGGAAGCATCAAAAGAGTCATCCTTAATTCCCCTTCATACCTCACATAGTGTCTTACATAATGTGGTTTCTAATGAGAAATCCAGTCATTTGAATCTTTGCTCCACAATATGTAAGGCATCACTTTTCTCAGGCTGCTTTCAAGATTTTTTCTTTGTCTTTAGTGTTCAGTCATTTGATTTTGATGAGTCTTGGCATGAATTTCCTTGAGCTTATTTTGTTTTAGTTTCTCTGAGCTTCATGAATATGTTGGTTTATGTTTTGTCCACCTCACCGGCACCGAGAGTATATCTAAGCAAGTATGACTCTTGTTCTACTTCTGTTAAAAACAAGTCTTGCTGTATAATGCACACTGTTCTGAACTGTGCTTCACTCTCCTTTGGATATCCTGTCATATGAATTTATAAAGTCTCTCATTTTTTATCCATAGAATAAAACCCTGCAGAGGTTTATTTCTGTGGATGTGCCACTGCTTATTTAGTCACCTTTTATATAGTTTATTGATTTCAGAGAAGAAGGGACAGGGAGAAGGAGAGAGAAACATCAATGATGAGAGAGAATCAGTGGTCAGCCCCTCATGCACACTCCACATGGGAGACTGAGCTCACAACCCGGGCATGTGCCCTGACCAGGAAATGAACCATGACCTCCTGGTTCACAGATCGATGCTCAACCACTGAGCCACATAGGCTGGGCCAGTCCTTTTTCAAAATTTTCATTGTATTTTCTAGTTGTAAAATATTTAATTGGTTCCATTTTTAAATCCCCTATTTCTCAGCCAATAGTCTCTATCTTTTCTTTCAAGAGGGTCTGCCATTACTTATTGGAGCTTGGTTATCATTGCTGTTGTAAAATCCTTGTCTGATAATTTCAACACTTGTATCATCTCAGGGGTCACATCATTGGCTATCTTTCCTCTTAGGAGTATTTGAGATTTTCCTGTCAGCACATGCTAAAACATTTTAGATTATATCCCGAATATATTAAATATCACATTTAATCTGGGTGCTTTTTAATTCTTGTAGGGAATGTTGATTTATTCTTGTTGTTGTTCTTTCAGTAGGTAATTGACCCAGTTGGGTTCAGATCACAAATTCTGATTTGCTTCCTGTGAGTTGTGGTTCTGATATCAGTTCAGTTTTCAAAGTCTTTGCAATGTTTGTCAGATTTATCTTACATATACACGATCCATAGACCTGTCTGGAACCTGGGTTGTGGGCTACCCCTAATTCAGTTCTCTAAATTTTTAGTATGCTTCTCAAGGTCAAATCTATGCATATCAGACTCAGAGATATACTGAGGAGATCATATACAACTTTAGAGATAGCTTTCTTATGTCTCCCTTCACTCCAGAATCTCCTGGAAGTATTTTTGTGTGTATTTTGTTGTTGTTGTTGTTTGTTTATTTGTTTGCCTCCAAAGGCTTTCATATTGCTCTGTTGGTTAGAAATCTAAGGCCTTAGTTTCCCTGTACTTCCTGATATAGCACCTGCCTCCAGAGCCATCTAGAAAGCGGATAGAAAAAGAAAAATTATCAGGCATTCACCCATGCTTTTGGGACCATAGTTGCACTGATCAGAGAGAAAGGCTTTCCTTCATTGTAGTTGGAAGAACCTACTACTAAGGAATTCCTGGGGACTCCGGTGGGAGAGATTGGTAGGCTAAATAGAACAAGATATTTTCCCACTCTCTCTGACCTTTGGGGCTATAATTTTCTACCCCTTGAAACAGAAAGACCAGGCTTTTTGTAGAACTCTCTGTACTTGGTGTGCAGTTCCAGGTTTGGGGCTGCATTTAAGTCAGGCTAGGAAATACGAGATGGGAGAAACCTATGAAATGCATCACTGGTTCAGTGGTACTTCTTGCACTGGTTTTCTTCCCCAGTCTGCCTGCATCTCTTTTCAGCATCCTCTAGTAGCTGCTCCATGTTCAGGGTTTGTGGTTGCTTTCAGTGTGAAGGACCAGGTGGAGTGCTCTTACTTCTTTTTAACCAGAACTGAAAACATCACCACTCTCCTTAGTTTTGTTGTGTGTGGCTATTTTGAGATCTGCCTGAATTGTCCCCATTGAGTTGGCATATTATTAGCCAGAATTGCTTATCTGCCAACTTCGAGACTTCACTGTATAGTCCGCATTTTCATATCTCTTACAAAAATCCTATATAATAGACCTGGCCGGTTTGGCTCAGTGGATAGAGCGTCAGCCTGAGGACTGAAGGTTACCAGGTTTGATTCCGGTCAAGGGCATCTACCTTGGTTGCAGGCACATCCCCAGTGGGAGGTGTGCAGGAAGCAGCTGATTGATGTTCCTCTCTCATCGATGTTTTTAACTCTCTAACCCTCTCCCTTCCTCTCTGTAAAAAAATCAATAAAATATATTTTTAGAAACCCTATATAATAAAAGGGTAATGTGCAAATTGACCCTAAGGGTGGAACAACCGGAATGATAGGTTGCTATGATGCAAACTGACCACCAGGGGGCAGATGCTCAATGCAAGAGCTGCCCCCGGGCGGTAAGTGCGCTCCCACAGGGGGAGCTCCACTCAGCCACAAGCCAGGCTGACAGCTGCAAGCGTAGCAGTGGTGGCGGGAGCCTAACCCACCTGCTCAGCAGCACTAAGGATGTCTGGCTAATGGCTTAGGCCGACTCCCCACAGTCAGACATCCCCCGAGGGATCCGGGGCTGCCAGAGGGATGTCTGACTGCCAGCTTAGGCCTGATCCCCTAGGGAGCCGGCCTAAGCCAGCAGGTGGCCATCCTCTGAGGGGTCCCAGACTGAGAGGGGATGCAGGTGGGGCTGAGGGACCCTCCCTACCCGAGTGCACAAATTTTCGTGCACTGGGCCTCGAGTACTAAATAAGTCTTAGAAATGTCCTAAACCAGTAGTTGGCAAACTGAGGCCCCTTGAGAGTGGCTCTGTGTACGAGCATGCATGTACAGTGCAACTGAAACTTCATGGCCACACTCAAGGGGCCAAAGAGCCGCATGTGGCTCATGAGTCACAGTTTGCCGACCACTGCCCCAAACCTTGAATCTTACATCTTATACATTTTGAGATAACTTCTTTAAATTTTTTCCCCATTCTTGTGTCCTTCATTTAAGCAGTTGAGCCAACATTTACCTTTTTGTTTGAATGAAAATAATTAACCAAAAAGGCATAGTTTTTCTGCTCACCTATGAGGATAATGTTAAGTTTCAGATATTTCTCTAGACCGGTAATGACACAGATGACTACATAAGTTTGTTTTTTGGATTACTTTGTCTATAGGCAAACATATTTTAAGACTTTGCAAGTGAGTTACATAATCATAGGGGAGGCTTTTAGACTGTGGCAGTGACTTTAAATGAATGTCCAGGGTCATTAGGCAAAGAAGTTATAAGACTTTAACTGTTCCTAACTTGTTTTTCTACTCCCAAACATGCCATCTCTCCATTAAGCTTGTTTTCTTACAGATAAAAGTTCAGAGGGCAAAATACAATGACTGAAGCTTTCTGTGATGCACAGTATTAAGTACAGGAGCAAAAATGTAAAACAAGTTGCCAGGCCAATGAGACCTCTTTGGCACTTTAGCAGATCTAACCAGAGCACACCCAGTATAGGGCACTTACAGTTGAGAATCAAAACAAACTGAGATTGTTTTAATGCCCCTTTCAACACACTTCTAGAGTTAACTACCATGAAAATCCTTTCTACTCAGGTATATCATTTAAATGAACATTTCACATAATATTGTGTTAGAAACTGCAAAGGTGTCAGATGGATTTTTTTTCATAGTATATTTGTTTATTTCTCTCTTGATTACTAAAGATAGGAGACAATTTTAAAGGGAAATTGTGAAGGGAACTATGTTTCCTGACAAGAAGCTACCAAAACCTAAACATAAATAGTACATGGGAAGATTTATGGGGAGAATAGGGGGAATTTGAGAAGTAAGAAAATAGTTGGAATTTGCTTATCTATATGATAGGTGGGCTTTCTATACTTATTACCTAAATTAACTGATCACAGACCGGGGAATTGAAAACAGATTAGAAATTATACAGCCTTACAACTGTTTAATAAATCTCAACCAATTTATTAAAACTTCCATATATCAGCTTTTTGTGAAATAGTCAACATTTTTAGCACTTTCGTAAACATTCAATAAAGTCTGAAGTTAAAATATTTTTCACTCCATAAAAGCCATGTTTTATGGCATTTTCATAAAGAGAGAGAGGAAAAACAGCTTAGGAAAATTACTATGCAAAGGAAATAGCAGTGCTGTGAAAGTTACCTGCAGGTTTATCTATCTCTTGAATTTCCCAAGATCCTTTCATTAAATCGATTACCTTTAAATAGTATGAAATAATATTGAATACACTTGGCTGATTTCCTGGAAATTGGTCTTGTTTTGAAAGTTTGATGCGAATATTATTTTCTCGTTAGAAGTTTCACAGCTATTTTAACTTGGCACTTGCTACCTTTGTAGACATACCATTTTCAAGTAATCTTAAGCTGTACCAATGTTCCAGCAAAGGAACATTTGTATTTTTAGTGATGAAAGACAGAGTAACCAAAAAATTATCAGTTGGAAAATGCTTTGTGTAGATAATAAATATTTCCCTGATGTGCGTAGAAATTGCATTTTGCCTACTATTTAAATAAAGGATAAGGATACATCTTAAGGAAGGAAATACCATCATTTGTTATTCAATGTGTCTTATCTTGATATTTGAGGAATAGAAAATTAACAGTCTTTTGCCATCTTGACACATATTTGAATAAGCAGACTGCTGTTCTGATGGGTATATTTTTTAAAGTGTGAGTGGTAGTGAGACTCCAAAAGCAATTAAATAAAACATAAACTAAAAGCATCCTTTTACCTAAGACTTTATTGGTAAATGCTGTGCATAAATTTGCATTTCTAAAGCCATCATTTTTTTTTCAAAGACTGGCACTTTAGTGTTTAGTTGGACGTTATTTTGTGTGTTCCCCAGTTACTTATGCATTAATTAGTTTTGTTTACCTGTGCATAATTTTTCCTAATTTCACAACAGTTGTTGTTTTGTAATTGACAATGCAATTTACTGCCTGTGTGCTTTCTGGACCCCAAACAAGTATGTTAAGGTATAAAGCACCAATCTCTTTCATTTCAGACTGTTAAAAAAGGGATTGGTTGTGACTAATTTCCAATTAATTTGCACTGGTTGTGGGGAACAAAACAATTGCACCTACTAATTAAAATTTAAAATATTCCGAAGTGTCATCTTTAGGTGTCTGTGGAATATATAATTTCCATTTTGGTTCATTGCTGGATCTGTAACACCCGTGAGCTTGACAGCTCTATTAATTTAAAGGCTCAGTAATACCTATTAGTACAAAACATGAAAAAAAAATACCATTAATCATTTATTTTAATTCTGCAGGTCTGTCATTTTCTCAGTATGTTTTAAAATTATGATGACACCATAATGTGCACAAATCGACCTGGATGATGGGGAAACGGATCACACTACTTAGGAAAAACACTGAAGTACATTATTAGAGCTTAATTAATGCCAAACTGATTAAGTTTGATTGCATTTTGCACACAAAAAATGTTTTTAAAATCTTTTTAACATACTATATTGAAAAGAGTTAATCCAAACTTGTTACGTTTGCAGATAGACTTACCTTTGTACCATTCTTTTCTTTAATACATTCTAATTAAATACTGCAAATTCAATCTAAATTGTTCTTTTATCCATTTTGAAAATCAAAAGAATTTAGTCATTAGTTTTAATTTAGAAAAGTTTGTCTCATGTCAGCTAAAATATATAATAGTGTGTCTCAATTCGTTGATAGGAGCTCCTAACCCAAACTGAACACAATGTCCAAAAATACAAAAGGGCAAAAATTGAAATGAAAAGTATACCAAGTATGTAATATTTTATGCATTTATATTGATTTGATCCAGGACTGTCACACAGTCTAAATGTGGTAAAATTGTATGCACTTAACAGAATTGTGTCATTAGCTTTCAAAAAGAGCAATTTAAAAAATACTTATACCTAGTTCAAGAGGAATATATTGCTCTAGAATGGGTGGTCTCCCAGGCTATGGGCACCGTCAGACTAATAGCAGCAGGTTTGATGTCTTTTCTTCCAGACCAGTTAGAAGTCTCTCTCCGGGATGAAAACTATAGAATCACAAGACCTGAGCCCTACTTTCTTCCCACATTTGCTTGTGGTCAGACTTTATCTAGTTTGTCATTTCATCTGATTTTGTGGAGTAAAATGAGAAACTATGGCCAACACATTCTAAGCTTTTCCTCAAAGAGCAACAACCTGAGTTGTTGAAAGTTGTAAAGAATAAGCGTTCTTATCCACCAGCAGAGAACGGGGTTCCGTGTTTTCATAGAGAGATTCCCAGTGTGAGTTACCAACTTCAAATAAAAATTTGAATTAAAAAAAACTATTAATAAAAAAAAAACACTGAATAGAATTTAGTCATTCGTTGTTTTTATTTCCAGAACATCCAGAACATATTTGCACATATTTCATTTGAGGAGACAAAAAGTTTGAAGAATTTTACATATCACATTGTTTTATCCATATGATAGTCCCATGGAGTGAACAAAATAGGTATCATTTGACGTGATTTTCAAGTCCATAGGTTAAAATTAGAATAGAATACAACTGCGTTATCCAAGTTTAGTCAAGAATGCCAGATTCATTTTGTCATTCCTTCAACAAATACTTACTGAATTCCTGCTCGACAAAGGTGCTGACATTATGCCTTACAGTGCTAGATGGAAACAAAGCAAAAACAGACATGCCCTCTGAACTCGGTGAAGATAGACATTCCCCAGAGTCACACAAATATAAAATCCCAGTAATGATATAAGTTCTGTGAACATATGTTCATGGTACTGAAACACTGTGGCACTGTGGTAATATGGTGCTGTGGTATCATGAAAGGGTGTAATACAGGAATTTGACCACCTCAAAGGAAGCCTAAGAAGACTTTCAAAGGAGCTCAAAACAGACCTGAGAACCCAAGGGAGGGAAGACTGTCCTATGCAAAGGGAACAGCATGAGGAGGGGAGGGGCATGGTGTGCACAAGGACCTGAAAGCTGATGTGATGGATATGGACCAGAAGGACAGGTGGTGTGGGGTAAGGCAGTGATTTAGTGGGTATCAGAGCTGCAGGGCCTGGAAGCTTACGGAAGGATTTTTAGCTTTAGTTTAAGAGGCATATGGGACTAAAGAGAGTTTTGCATGATCAGATTTGCATGATGATAAGATCATTCCTGGTGGGGAATGGATTCAACCATTTAGGAGACTCCTTTTTTTCTTTTAGAACCCATCACTTCTACTATTTAATATATTTTTAAAATGTATTTCCACTGAATGATCACTTTAATGAGTAAATACAGTGCACAGTCAATGATTTGATGTGAAGTAGATTACATTTCCCTAGCTGGCAAGAATGATCTTAAATTCAAATGAGTTGAAGGTTTAGGATTTTTGTAAATTTGTTGAGGCTGGAGAACGGTAGTAGTAGAAAGACAAAAAAAAATAAAAATAAAAAAAATAAACAAGAGATACGGAAAATATTTGAAGGATAAAATTGCTAGATTGTTTATGTGAGGTAAGGAGAAGGTGTCAAGAATGATCCAGATTTCTGACTTGAACAATTGAATAAGTGATGGAACAATTCTTTGGAAGAGGAGAATCTGGATAATATGTAGGTTATTTTTTTCTCCGTTCTAATTTAACCCAACTAAATTATGTTCCCTGATCAATGGCCTAGGCATATTGTTACGAAAGTCAATCATTCCTACACTCTGTGCTAGCAATTTTTTATGGATAGCATGTAAAATGTTTACTGGATTACCATTAAATACTTTAACATTGATAGAATATCTTTCAGATCAGTGATACGCTGTTCCAAACAGCCCAGGGTATAGCTGAGTCTAGCAATTGGCTCATTAAGGAACTTCCTTTTCATAATATGTCAGTATGTGCTTATTGGTCTCCATTGCTTTTAAAAACCCATTCTTTCTGTGAGTTAATAAATGTCGCATATGGGTCTATTTTCTACTCTTTTATTTGGGTAGAGGTGGAACCAGGCCTGTGGCTGGAATGCTACCAGGTGCTTCTGGCCTCCTCAGAGAGAAGGCAGATGGCCGTAATAAGCCATCTCCCAATGTCACCCAAGGAATCCTGAAAGCCTGGTTGTCTCAGCTAGGAGAGGGGTGAGCAAAATGTGCTCTCCACTGGACTAAACATAATTCCACTAAAAATAGTAGGTAACATGCATAGTCTCATTTGGTGCTTGCAGTCGTCCTGTAAAGTAGGTGCATTGTTATCTTCCTTTAGTAAATAGAGAGTGAGGCTCAAAAATGCGATCTACTTTGTCCAATGGCCAAGCTGGCACTCAAACCATTGCTTCATCTCTCAAGTTCATGATCTTAACCCCATAAAGCAAAAGATGTCTGTGATGTTATTCAGTAAGAAAAGTAGACTTGCAAGTAGTAAATATTGTGACTATTCTCCAGTTATAGTCAAGGATGAGAATTTCTTTGTGGTATTTTGGGTTTGTTTTTGTGTGTGTATGTGTTGGGTTTTTTTTGTTTGTTTGTTTGTTGTTGTTTGTGTGTGTGTGTGTGTGTGTGTGTGTGTATGTGTGTGTGTTTGTTTGTTTTGATTTTTGGGAAGGCCCTAGGAAAAGAAAAACAATGACTGGGTTAAGGTTGTGGGTTAAATTTTTCTGCAGAGACATGGGCATTATAAAAAAGTAGTTTTTAAAAAATGTTGACCTTCCCTGGCAACCAACTGACAACATAAAATATTTTGGAAGGGAGAACCAAATTTTTATCTTTAAAGAGATTTCAGATCTAGGTATGAATACTAGTATTTCCCCTGCAATGTGGCCAAATAGCCCTTCACTTTTAGGGACAAGTTTCTCTTTTCTCATTACGATTCATATTTAAAATTCCTGCGAATTTCATCAGCGAAGTAAACCTCTCAAACCCATATTTTAAAGATTTATTGTAAATTCTTCTCAATGATTTCTCTGGATTTGATGTTAGATCAAAGTCTATAACATTAAACTTGGAAATTACTATCATCTCAGAAAATAATGGCTGGAATCATAAAGAAGCTGGCTCCGAAGTTTTCGAAAATTGTTATGTTTCATTGCTTTGCTTTTTGGCAGTTATGGACCTGAAAAATTTAGCATGCTCTTTATTCCCACTGTCATATGGCTCAGCTACATGCATGAATTCAAAATGGTTTCCATTATTGGAAGGAGATAATCTTATTCCAGAATCAAGCTAGGTAACCGTTAATGTTCCAGGTAATTGCTAAATTAAGCTCTCCCACGGATATTTTATAGCATTTATTTTGCTCTGAAAACCCCATTCATTTTTAAGGTAGTTGAATAAATCCGGTGATAATGAACTCTTAAAGAGAGATGAAGCAAGGGAAAAAATATTGGCTAGATTCAGGGAGAATATTTAAAAAGAAAAATGCTACCTGCTGAGGTGCTTTCTAAGAACTACAATATTCTTAAGCCCACCCTGGTGCAAAACAATAAAGAGATTATGCATTTAAGCCAAATTTGATCAGTTGATGCATTCATTATCAAAACTGGAAAAGCTAGTATATATTCCAATTCAGAATTTTCACCAAATGAATTCTGAATGGTGGCACTCAGCATAGCAAATGAGATTACTTGCACTTTCACCCATTTTTTAACTACTGACCTACTAGGTTGTAATTTTAAATTAAAATGTATTGCTTCCACCATATGCCTAATAATTTTAGATGTAATTTTCAGTATTTGACTGTAATTACATCAGGGATCAGCAAGTTATGTTCTTTGGGCCAAATCTGAACACCTGCCTGTTTGTCTATAACCAAAGAGTTAAGAATTTATTTTTACATTTTAAGTGGCTGAAAATGTCAAAATAAGAATGCTAAAATTCAAATTTTAGATGCCATCCATAGTTGAACTAGAGCACAGCCACTCCCAGTCACTTATATATAGTCTGTGGATACTTCCTGGCACAGTGGCCAAAGCTCAGTAGATACAGAGACCCTCTAGCCCAGAAAGCCCAAATATCTACCATTTAGCCCTTTACAGAAAATGCTTGGCAACCTCTGAATTACATGAGCAGCTACTTAACCATCCTGTAATATATGTCTCTCAGATATAATGATTCCTATATTTAGAAATGGTGTAAGAAATTCAGTAACGTAATCACTTTTATGCAACACATTGTGGCAAATTGAGGCACATCTAGCTCGTACACATGCAATTTGATGGTTTCCACCTCATTAATAGAAGAGGCATACCACAGTGAGGACTGATTTGCAAGGTCTATATGCTGGTGCTTCCTTCTAGCTTTTCTCCCACCTCTTGGGCTCCTGGTGCTTCTATTCCTTCACAGGACATCATTCCCGCTTCCCCCTAAAATGTCTGTTTCCTCAGTTTCATAGTCTGACCTCTGAGAGGTGGATTTGCCACGCTGCCCGGTAGTCTCTTCTCAGTGGATCTCATTATAAGCTCATCTCACACCTAAACCTGCCTCCAGACTTGCTCTCCCTTCTGAACGAACACCAGACCGAGACTGAACAGCTCCTTCACCAGCACCGAGTCACTCTCAACACTGCATTCACCACCTTCCTGGCTCCTACCCCTGCCCAAAATGCATCTCTTTCTAGTAAGATTACTAACACACACATCACAAATAAAGCTGAAAGCATGTAAAGCATACTAGAACTGTTTCCTTTTCCCATACTCCACAGAGCCCATCAACTAGGACCATGTCCTGTAAATTATGCCTCCCTGGGAACTCTCCACTCTGCCACCGCCATAACTGAAGTCCACTGCAGGCTTTTCTGGGTTTTATTAACTTTCCATCTGCTCTCCTGCCTCTGGCATGGCACCCGGCCCCTAATCTATGCTTCCGGAGTGATGTTGCTAAAAATCGGGTTTAATTCTGCCCTGTCCTTCCACCGTGATCTGGATGTCATGCTTTGTGCTCCCATTGCACCCTGGGAAAATCCCTGTAGCACATTGTAGCGTTCATTGCACATGTTATCGCCATTGGTCCAAACTGTCTTCCAAAGTGGCTGTGTGTGTCCTTTGGCATTTCGACCAGCAGTGTGTGGGACCGTTGCTCTACAGCCTCACCAGCCTTTGGTGTTGCCAGTGTGGCCCTGAGGTTTTTGAATCTCTTTCTTAGCTCACTCATTTGTTTTGCTGGAGAACACCCTCAGACGTGTTTTAAAGGGCATAGAAAAGGTACACTCTCTAGATCCTTTTCTGACTGAAATGCCTTCATTGTACCCTTGCATCTAATCAATACACTGCCTAAGTATAGAAGTCTGGGATAAAATTAACTTTGCCTCTGGGGTTTGAAGGTGTTTCTCCATATTCTGTTAGCTCTAATGTTTTTGAGAAGCCTGGTGCCATGCTGATTTTTATTTTTCTCTAAATGACCTGTTTTTCCTTTCCGAGGGCATTTAGAATCTTTTTTGTATCCTCGTGCTTTGAAATTTCACAGTAATGTGTGATTTGAGCTGGGCCAGACAGAAGTTTGATTGGCAGAAAAGAGGGGGACTGTTCTCCAGGGCAATAACTGGCACAGAGGGGGAAAACAAGGAGATCTGAGTCAGCTCTCAGGCCTCTTCTAGAACTTACCAACTTGTGTTGTGTAATAGCAGGTTACAGAACCTGTGTACATTCTGTCTTATATTGAAAATTAACGATGTTGACACCTACCTCCCAGAGTTGTTTAACGAATAAATTTAGATGAAATAAAAATTTAAAAATGGGGAAATTATTCTTTTGGAAGCTGGTAGAACTCCCTGAAGAGAGAATAGCTCCGCCCTCTATTTTGATCTTATCAGAATGCTTTGCTAGGCCCTTAGGTAGGTAGAGGTGGTCTCTAGGGACTGGAAATTGAGCTGTGTCTTTCCCTCTGATAACCTCAGGGAGAGACATTCTGCCCTTAACAATAAAGGGTGATGGGAATATTCAATGCTGGGAAACAGGGGGCTAGGAAAGGGAATACCAGTGATTAACCAGGGAACTTCTATGCATACATGCATAGCCCGTGGACACAGACAATAGTGTGGTGAAGGCTTGGAAGGGGTGGGTGCAAGGTAGAGGGGGTCAATGAGGGAAAAAAACACCCAAACAAAGAAGACATCTGTAATACTTTCAGCAATAAAGATAAATTTTTTAAAAAGAAAATGAGGTGAGCCAAACCTGCCTGGAGTATGAATCAGGGAAGGCCCACTTCTCTTCCCTCGATTTTATTTGAGCTAAAGAAGGTCTGGAGATCACCTAAATGCCTAATGGGAATAGACACTGTCTGGTGCCAGACATAAATCCTCTCTTCAATCTATTTTATGAAATAATACTTCAATTCTACACTCTGATAAAAATACTTTTATGGGATACACTTTTGCTGAGGGCCACTCAAAGAAATGGCTGAAACAGGTAGCATCTGGATAACATGTATAAAACACTAGTAGCATAATGGTCAGCCCACAGTCAGAGCCAAAGCTTGTTACTTTTTATTCACATTATTATTATTAACATTATAATTATGAGGTGGAACTATAAAAGTATGCAACCCTGACAATGTCATAGAAACAGGAAAACTGCTTCTTGATCTGGTTTATACTTGTACGCCTTTATTTCACATTGACTAATTATAAAACTGAAATCAAATGTTTGCATGTTTACAGTTTTTGATGTGCTCATCTTAATTAGACATAAGAAGATGGGATTAGAACGAGTCGTGGGACAGAAGTGACTCTCTTCTGCCGCTGTAGCTTCCCAAGGGAGTGGGTGACATGTAGAAACGGAGAGTTGTTCGATATGAGGACACCATTCTGTTACTGACAATATTCGCCTGGGCTCTTTTCAGCAATGCTTTTCTACCCCCACGCAGCCACTCAGCTTCTAGGCGCCCCATCACCGTTGCTTATGTTTGCCTGCAGTTCTCTCTCATTTGTCATCTCAGATCCTCTTCCAAACTCAATAATCAAAATCAAGCTGCAAAATGCCTTGCTCATAGCTGGTGCCCAGTAAATAGCTGATGTATTGAGGAACAACTAAGAAGTAACTACCTGAATCTTAAAAGAAGGCAGTGCTCAAAGGTAGCCTGATGATCGGTTCAGGTCTTCAGATTGCTGAAACAATACATTCTGAAGTCTTTGGAATCTGCTCCTTACCCGTTGCTTTTCTAGTAGATAGCACATTCTCAAAAACAAACAAACAAAAAAAAAACAACAACAAAAAAAACAAACAAACAAGCAAGAGTATGGAAAGTATGGAATATATACAAAACAGGTATCTGAGTCATTCTTCCAGCCTGCTGAGGCTCCCTTAACCAGGTTTACCCTCAACCTGAAGCTACACGTAAGTCCCTACAGTTTTCTGAAGCCTACACCTGGACTTTCTGTGATTACCACAGCAACAGTTCACCTGGACTGGAATGATTGTCACCTTAATGGAGTGGTTTTTCCTTCTGCCCAAATAGAAAAGACATGTAATTTTACAATGCAATATCATATGCAAAGAGCCCGGATACATAATAGACTTTTCATGGATGCTTGTTTCCTCCATGTTACTCCCCTAAGTAACAACCAATTGTTTCTCATTTCCATAAATAACAGACATAAAAGGTGGAAATTTAATTTTTTACAGAAATAAAAAGAAAGGGTTGTGCACTTTGACCATAGGATTGATTCAACAACCAAGAGGACAGGTTATGGATAATTTTAAAAATAGGACTGGCGCTCTCCTGCTTAGAAACTAAAAACTAGAACTCCCTATTCATCAGTAACATGGACTAAGTGTCCCATTGTGTCAAGAGCACTGAATGAGATACCATGCTATTTTTGAAGGCAGAACACCCTATGATTCCTTTCAAAAGGATTGCCAATGTAAAGATAGCCATAATCAAACAAAATTCAAATACCTAAAAACCAAACAAAACCTTGCACACAATCATTTGTGGTATTTTGGCTATGCTTTGACTATGATGGTATATTTCTTCCATTGATAATAATGATCTTGTTTCCAACATGTCCTAATACCATTGTACCCTCCAAAGGATTTAGTACAGCAACTGTGAATCAGAAGGTATACCTTCTTACTTTAACTGCTAATGTTCTATTGGAAGTGAAGATTATTATACAAGTAATACGTGACAACTTCTTCCCAAGAAACATATATCACACATGACATTTTTATACTGTATAAAGCTAAGATTCAGAGGAGTTTAAAATCAGTAGCATGCCCAGCCAATGTCGCTCAGTGGTTGAGCATCGACCCATGAACCAAGAGGTCCCTGGTTCAATTCCCAATCAGGGCACATGCCCGGGTTGCGAGCTTGATCCCCAGTAGCGGGTGTGCAGGAGGCAGCCGATTGATGTTTCTCTCTATCACTGTTTCTATCTCTCTCTCCCTCTCCCTTCCTCTTGCTCAAAAAATATAAACAAACAAATGAAAACATTTTAAATAAAATAACATCAATAGCATATGGTAATCCAAAGCTGAATTATTAAGAGAAAATCTGATAGAGATCTCTTGGGACCTGCATTCTTATATTTTAACTATATGGTTATCAACTTCCCAGTTCATAAGATAAAAATAAAGTAAAATTGTATATCCAGAGAGTTAGGGGCTGGGTTAGCCTGGTGGCCTTTAACAGGTGCAATTTATTTTTACAGTGAAGAGCAGAACACTGAATCTTCCCAGAATAACCTGATTCCAACAGAGTTAAATAAAGTTGTTCATTTTTCCAGGGTTTTGACATATTTCTGTCTTTGGAGACTGTGAAGTAAATCTCTATTTCCCAAAAGCCCCTGTACTGATTTTAATGATCCTGTCCACATGACATACATTTTTTTTTTTCATCGCTATTAGTGAATGACAAGTGAAGGATATTCATTTTAACTTTAAAATGTCAGGTATGCACTTTAAGAGATATATTTTTGCAGCTTTTAATGAGGTGGTGTTTCTTTTTGAAAGAAATACTCATCTCTGATGTAGGTGCTGTGCAGGTGTGACAACTGATATTTAATAAGCGATGGCTCTTGTATTAGTCACAGTTCTCTAAAGAAAATGTCTCAGATTGCTTTTGAAAAACTCTTAGCATCACTAGCCCAAAGGCAAGATGTGACCTTTTTATTACATAATGATAATCATTTATTATCTCCCAATGTATCTTAGAGTCACAGACAAAATGCCACTTTGATAATTGCTTTCAATTAGCTTTGAGCATAGTGTATATTCACAAAATGTCTTCTCTAATTTAGACTTGAATTAGAGAAAATTGCAGACATAATCTACTTTAAGCTTGTCTCATTTAAGGTGATTCGTAGTTTTATATCAAAGAAATCAAAACGAGCAGCTTTAGAACAGTTCCTCAAAGTGTTTTAAGCAGGCTTTTCAATATTTGATTTTATTCTATTACCAATTAATTAACAAATTAGAAAAGTAGTTCATCATTCCTGACCTTTTATGCATGTTAGCTTGTGACTTTCAGTTCTAATGATTGTTTGGAAATTAAGCCTTGCAGTTCGTGTTGAAAGAGAGAAACAATCTGATTAGTAAGATAAATAAAGCTTGCCTTGATATCAAGTGCATCTTGATGTTTGGCTATAGTTGGGACTCCAAACACTATAATCATGCATCCTTTCCTGCCTTAAATAAATGATACATAACTAGTGGTTAATAAATTATACTAGTTAATCGTGTAACCTAAACAAGGGATTTGGGCTTATCATTCCAAGGGAGGTTAGAAGTAACATGATAATTAAAAGGAAATCTCAGTTAACTTTAATGTTTTGTTTTTACCTTGAGCATTGGAATATGGTTCGAATGCATAGCTTTATCTCTCTTAGAAATATTTTTTTTAAATAATAGAAACTCAGAAACTACATTTTTATACTTTTGGTGTTTTAACAATTCGTTTCAGATTCTCAGAAACTGAGAATACTATGATATCTGGAGATTACTCTCTTTCTTTCTTTCTTTTTTCCTAGATAAAAATTACACACAAGAACCAAGCCCCAATGCTGATGGGCCCTCCTCCAAAAACTGGGTTGTTCTGCTCCCTCGTCCAAAGAACAAGGAACCGAAGCAAGGAGTAATCCCTGTGTCGTTTCATTCTTAGAGATCTAATTATCATAATTGGGCCATGGAAAACTTATGCTGGAAATCTTTGAATCCTTTCAAGTCTCCTACTCATGCAAACTCATGGAATTGGTTTAATGGTTTCTGTTACTGAGTTCATGTAAAATTCATCTATTAGAAAATTCGTCTCAGTTTTATGGGCATCATTGCATGAAGAAAGCAGAAGTTTACGTGAAGTGATACTGCATATTTTTGTTGCATGCATTCCCATAGGTTTTTATGACTACCATCCATTCCTCCTCAAGTTCTGTTTCCTAATCTGTGATTAAAAAAACAACAACAACACACAAGTTTAAACATAAAAAAGGAAATATCACAGAAGCTGTGACTCCCAGTGTGATTTTAGTTATCAATAAGTACTGATCAGCAATGCTACCCTGATCAAAGTTGCAGATTGCTCTAGTTTTTCCCTTTTAGAATCAGTGTACCAATAGTCTTTGACCTATGACTTGAGAAGAAACTTTCCATTGAAGGATTTTATTAAATAGTGGTATATGATACCTGCTGTATCTATTTTTTTCTTTAACTTTTAATGCTTCTGAGTGGAATTTAAAATGTCAGGCATAACATTTTCTTGTGCTGAAAAGAGAAAGTGGCTTTTTATTTTGTTTTTAATATTGTTTTTTATTCCAGAAATAAGTGAAAACATGTTACTTGGCAGTAAAGTGTGGTAATATGACAAGCCTTATTCCTTTCTGCATGTGAATCTAGGAGATTATTCATAACCACATCAGTAACCAAATAGGTGTTTTAAACTATGTGCCTAACAAGCTGTGTTTCCCACCAAAGATTCACAAAGCGATGCCTGAGAGAAATGTTTTAATAATTCATTGTGGAGAAAATTTATGGTTCTTATGATTAATTTTGTGATGACTAAAACTGTGGAAGAGAGTGAATTACCCATTAATTATAATTAAAATTCTCACCGTTCAGAGACAGTGGGACAATACAACATAATCAAAGCTCAATATTATTAACTTAACAGAAGTTATATACAAAAAGCTGATTTCTTGCTTTTGTGGGTCCTGTGTAAGTATAAGTGTCTGTAATTTTTCATGGATCAGTTAAGTCCATTTGAGAAAGTATATGGTTGTATCAGTTTCTTTCTAATATAAATTGATACCTGTAATAATATTGAGCTCACTGAAGAAAAACATGCATGCAATTAGCCCCCTCACCTACTCCACACCCATCTCTATGACATTTTAAATGTGTGTTTGGAAATAACGGTCTAGATTGTTGTTTAATATACTCATGGCATTATTGGATTTTCTGAGTGTCTAAGGAAATTCTGGAATAGTACTTTCTTAGTGTTTCATTTAACCTATGATATAAAGTGAAATGCTATTCTGAGCAGCTCAGTGTTGTTCATTCATATTGACCTGCGTCTCATCTTTGCATGTGTTATGTTTTCAAACATGCCATAAGAAAAACAAGTGTTTGAAATGCATGATTTATTAGTTTCTCTCAACGCTCGGCATTAAAGTACTAATGATTTATCAGTTCTGTTTTTTTATTGATTCATTCATCTTTGCATAACAAATAGCATTTAGTGATTCTGTTGACCACAATCCTGTGCATGGATTTATGGATTTCAAGTAAAATTGCTATAATTTTCGTTCTTTGGTTTGAAAACTCATGTGAATGCTGTTGTATGAAATAGCTAGTCTCAAGCACTGTGTGGTGATGGAAGATTATGTATAAAACATATTCTTTTTTGTGTCCCAGGAACATTAGGTGGTAAATATCAATCAACAATAAGTTTAATTGCTTTGGAAATAAAAGCTTTTGAATAAAATTAATACATAATTTAGCATTCCCAGGAAAATTATTATTACAATTGCAAATGTAGCACAGAAATCCCTTTCGCTAGTACATATATTTTTAAATGGTATTTGGCAGAACAGTAAATTACACCAAAAGAAATTTCAAAACAGTAAAAAATGCATTACTGATACAATGTTACATAACACACACATTTTGTGTGTGGTATCTACGATTGCAGGTAATAAATATTTTCACATAAACTGAGAAAATTGTGTACAATGGTCAGGCAAGCTTTGTGTCAAATACGTATTCTGAAGCCACAAATTATTTTATGTTCAGTACAACATGCAATTATTTCCTGGCCACGTTTTAGAGTCTATAGTTTGAAGGCAGCAACACTTTGTGAATCATTCTTAACAATCTGTGCAGTGGAAAGCTGTTGAAAAGACAGTGGGGTGAGACAAATCAAACAACCGGCCCGTAAGACTTCAATAATTGAAATAATGGGTTGAGATTTACTTCAATGTAGCTACACAACTACAATTACTGTTACTAGTAGTTACATTTTCAGTCAATGGGAAGCACTGGTATCAATAATAGATATTCAAATAGCGATCAAATTTTACATTTCGAAACTCATTTTCTGAAGATACTCCTTTGCTTGCCCCTCAAGTACACTACTCCTGGGCGTTGGGAAGCAGTTTATAAAAGCCCACTTTGATGGTTTTAAAATATTCTTCCCATTTTTATGATAGCTTCAAGGGAAGAATGTTTACTTTAAAAAAATTTCTAAACAGAAAGTTCTATGGTATATTAAAATATTGAATAATGAATGTTAGCTTTACAAGATACAATTTTTTCTTGTGTGTGTGCGTGACTGTTTGAGTTGTTGGGTAGACATAGTGGTATAAAGTTTTAAGTGGATGAAGCTCTTAAGTAAACCCTGAGTTTATAAGGGTTGAAGGAAAAGGGAAAAAGAGATATGCACTTTGCGAAGCATTGTCATACAGTTAGCTGATAAACAGAGAAAGAGATTCCAAAATAAACCTGAATGGCCATGCTTCTAATGGGAATGAGGTCTCTATGTAGAGCCAGAAATTTTAAAGGATGTATTTTTCTACTTAGATATATATATATATATCATGTGTATTTGATTCAAAAAGTACATGGCAGCTTATTATGGAGGACAAAGATATATGGTAGGAAGAGAAAAAATAACATTTAAAAATTTTATTTTTTAAACAGCTTATCGTGAATATAACCAGAATAAAGCAAAAGGCTCAGATGTTTAGCGACCCCTACCATAGGCAGAAATTGAAATTCAATGAGAATTAATAAATCATGTTTGTGGTTCTGTATCTTGTTATTTTCCCCTTTATTTAGTAGGATGGGAAGCAATTGCAATTTTCAAGAAAGAATCTGTTTTTAATCTTGGACTATATTGTACTTGAATGAAACAAAACTTTTAAATGGCCCCATTCATTTTTTGTGTCAAAGTTAGTTCCGCTGCTTATTACTTAGAAAAAGAAAAATGTAATTTTCATGGTACAGATAGCCCCAAATACTTACTCAAATCCAGTACATATATTCTAAATTTAAAAAAAAATTGAGCCCTTATATATTGAAATGTAAAGTTTAAATAAATAAAGCAAGCAGAAATCTGCAAAAGAGCTTTTATTTTGTGAAAGGCAGCAATCACTTCTTAAATCCCCCAGTTAAATTGCATTCTATTTAAATAAACTTTGGATAAACCCACATTGGAAGGATTCTGTACATGCTTATTGTGTTTAAGAATGTGCTATTCATTTAATTATAATATCTTATTTTCTCAGAAAGTGTTATATATAGTATTCTGTTTTTGAAATAAAAATGTTAACTGCTCAGATAAGTGTCATTCCTTACTGCCATTTGGGTCATATTCTGTCCATATATGAACTTTTCAAGCATATAAAGAATATGCACCAGGCCAGCCAGAAACCCTGCTTTTTGTTGGGGAGGAAGGAGTATGAGTATTCGGGGACTGAAGTCTGTGTTGTTAAGAGCCAGATCATTCTACTTTGTGGTACTTTGGCCCAAGTTGCTGCTATGAACTTTATTCTAGCAATTTCAGAGATTCCAGGATGGGGATTGAATGACTACATCAAGGGGTCTGTGAGGACTTAAGCAAAATTTTCTGGATTAAGCCAATTTCTAATTTTATTTTGTGTAACAGACTTCAACAAATATCTCATGGGCACTGATAGGTACAAGATATTTTATGAAGAGGCTGCAGCAATTAGTAGGATCAGGCCTAAACGGGCAGTCAGACATCCCTTGAGGCATCCCAGATTGGAGAGGGTGCAGGCTGGGCTGAGGGACACATACATATACCATGCACAAATTTCATGCACCGGGCCTCTAGTTCTATACATAAATGAATAACTCATTTGAGTCCTATAATTATCAAGGCCATGCTCAATTCACTCACGATAGAACTGAGGCACAGAAATGTTTAAAACTCAACTCAAGGCTATGGTCGGTCCAGCACAGGGTCTACATTTCCGAAGGGATTGGGGGTAGTGGATACGTGGTCACGTGTCTTCTATTCTCTAAGGAATGCTGGTGAGATGGTAGGTAGAATAACGCCTGCTCCCCCCTCTCCCCCCAAAGCTGTACACATTAAACGTTGACACCTGTAAGTAGTTTGTGTTACCTGGCAGCAGGGAATTAAGACTGCTGATGGATTAAGGATGCTAATCAGTGGACTTTAAGTGAGTAGCCTGGTTTATCCAGGTGGGCCCAATGTCATCTCAAGGGTCTTTAAAATGAAGGAGGGAGGTGGAACAGGTGGTCAGAGTCGGAGGGAGTGTGGAAGTTCTTTGCTGCTGCCTCTGAAGATGGCGGAAGGGAGGCCACAGGCCACAGACTCGGGGCCTCTGGATATTGCGAAAGGTAAGGGAACATTGTCTCCAGCAGGAACACACCAGTTTTGTTTTAGCCCGCTGAGACCCATTGTGGACTCCTGACCCATGGCACTATAAGAAATTTCTGTTGTTTTAAGTGACTACATGAGTGGTAATTTGTTCAGGCAGGAATAGGAAGCAAATATAGGTGGGTAGGAAGGTGGAATATCCACATTTGGACCTGTGGCTGCAGTTAGATGCCTTTTAAAATAGAGCAGAAGGCCCTAGCCAGTTTTGCTCAGTGGATAGAGCATTAGCCTGCAGACCAAAGGGGTGCAGGCTCCTTCCAGGCCCAGGCCCTGGTTAGGCTCCCAGGAGGCAACCAACCTATGTGTTTCTCTCACATCACTATCTCTCTGTCTTTTCCTCTCTCTTCTACTCTCTAAAAATCAATGGAAAATATCCTTGGGTGAGGATTAAAAAATAGAGCAAAAGTCCTCTCTTTAAACCTTAATGCATTTGAATTGCTTAATCTTCATCAAAAAAAAGCATGTGGATTCCCCAAATCCAGTATACATAGTCTCACCCTAATGTTGATAAATTGATGGGGGAAGGGGGAGAGGTGATTTCCTAGTTCATTCATTTTTGATTGATATCACTTTAAAAAGGAAAAAAATAAAAGCGTTTGTCATGATAAAACCTATTTCATGGGAGACAATGATCTCAATAACATTTTTCAAGTGATATATTTAATCCTGGTTTTAGTTATTTGGAAATTTGCAGAATAATAATGCTTGTTTTCCTTTCTTGGAACACTTTCTATTTTGGTCTGTAGGGATAAGAGGATAACAAAAGGTGACAGTGCATGGGGAGGTTTTGAATATGCCTCTTAAGTTAATTTTATTTATCTCTGCCCACATTTTCCCACACATTTGCCTTATAAGTTTAGCTGAGCTGGAGCAATAGCCGAACAGAGGAAGCTAATGAAGCGGCCCCTACCTGCTGGGTCAGAGTCCTGCCCGCCTTTGGTTCACTATCCCAATTTGAAGTTCTTGAACCAGAGTGTGCTTTGCAAATGCTAATGGATTTAAACTGGTTTATGTTTCAATTACTAGGTGCTTGGAAGGGAAAATCAAAGTACTTCGGAGATACTTTAGAGTGTAAAGACTTTTTGTTTTTTAGATCAGAATTTCCCGAGTCCAAGGAAGGTTGCCAGTCACATGAAAACTGAGCATGTCTGTCTATAACTTGAGTCCTTTTCCTATTCTAGAGCCTTCACTCTTGTAACCGAGTTTATGTCGCTACCAGAGACTCCATTGTCTTTCACACACACGGGAGAAATTAATGGATTCAGCGGTTTGTTTGGTACAGTTTAGTGACAAAGATTCTCTCCTCAACTGCGCTCTACTCAGTCTCCTCTGAGCTGTTTATCAAATAAGCCTTCATTTTGGGCTTCGTGTTTCTCTCTGCATTGTTACATTTTTAGCAAGAATCCTGCTCAATCAGGTTAGCCAGAACCCCCCACTCTGCATACCTGATCACCCTCAGGATCTAATCTGACTTCTCACCTTCCACCACCTCCCAGGTGATGTCTGATTCCCCGAATCTGCCTTCAGCAAGAATCCCCTCCTGCCCCTGTGGTTTCCTCTTAGTAATTTTTCATCCTCTGACCCCTCTCCTGCTCTTTCGCTGTATTTAAGTTGAGCCCAACCTTTCTCCCCTACTGCAAAATTCCACTGTAGTGGTCCCTATAATTTATCACAATAGTCCCTCCTTGAGTAAAGCTTTCCTTATGATGTCATTTACTACTTTTTTATTTAATGTTAGTTTTTGGTGGCGTGTGTGTGTTTTGTTTTCTTTTTTAACAAGGGTATGATTAGATGATGGTGAGAACTATGTTTGGACTAGCTAACTCATACCTACCTGGCGTATAGAGGTCTGTGACCACCCAGGGCAAACCAAGTGCTGCTACATGAGAAAGTTACTGATATGTCATTTCTTCCACTCTTCAAGAGAAGTGGCAAACTAAGATTTTTATATGAAGTCTTTTAACTTTGAAGTACTGTGTCTAACAAACAAGCAAGAACAAACACTTCTGTAAAGATCATCCAGCCAGTGGGCCCGAAGTTCTCACCATCTTTCATTGAGAAACTTTTTCCTCTGTAAAAGACAGTCTGACAATGATAAAGTGCACTACTGCCTTCTCATCCTCCATTTCCCTGGTTAGAAATAATAGTTATTGTGAATTATTTCAATTGAGATTGAATGTGCCAAAACACTGAAGGGACAAAAATGTTTATTCTTATTGATTCCTTTAACAAATTTAGTACGTGTTTGTTAAATGCTTAGGAGCTCAGAAAACATCCATGAATAAAACAAAGTCCATTGTCCTCAGGTGGGTATTATTCTAGCTGTAAGCCATTTAAAAGGGAAATATCTAAAACTTACAATCCAATACATTCATGAGGCTATTCCAGCCGTGGGCAAACTATGGCCCGCGGGCCGGATCCAGCCCATTTGGCTGTTCTATCGGCCCACGGAGCCCAAAGAGCGGAGGGTTCTCTTGCTCTCCCCTTCGCTCCTTCACCAGCAGCAGTGTTAACATGGCAACGTCGGGAAACACGGCCGCAGCTCCTTCTTCTGTGTCCAGTTTAAGAACCCATTGTGGCCCTCGAGTCAAAAAGTTTGCCCACCCCTGGATACTTGGGAAGCTTACAGTCAAGTCTTTTTACAGCAGAAGAAATCACTTTCATATAGTATTAGGTCTGGAATTTTTTTTTATTCTTTGCTCTCTACTTAATTTTCTTTATCAAATTTCATTGACTTACTCAGAACTTTTACGACCATGTACGAAAAGGAAATGGATAAAAAGTGGTAGGTGGCTTATTTATATTATATGTTGATGCCTTCGTTAATAGCGGAGCTGAGAATAATCTCAGGTCGCAGAGCTAAATACTAGGGATTGCGTAGAGGCTTACCGTCTACAAAGTACTTTTCACTACCCACTGCATGTGTGCCTCTTAATGGGGGGTGGGGTTAGGTAACAGTCAGAATATCTTCTTGGACCCACATATTTATCTACAATTTGGAAAAAATACATTTTATGTAAATTCCAACACAAATCCATACATATGTCTACGTAAAAGAACTCAAACATTAAAGTGAAACCTCAGATTTGCCGTAACTCACAAAATGTTTGCACAAGCTCCCAGGTTTATGCAATCGGAACATTGGAAGGTGCTTTGGAGAAAGCACTGCCCCACACTCCAATCTTTACCAACAGCCTGGATCTCATTTCTAAGCTGCAGACCTGTGTCTAACTGCCCACTGGTATCTATTTACATCATGGGGTCGATGTGCCTGAAACTCACTCATTCACATTCTCACATGACAACCTGCTCTCCTGTCTGTTATCTGCTTTTCATGTAATGAGGCATGACCCAGTCTTCTATAGAAAACTAGAGGACCGGTGCACGAAATTTGTGCACAGGTGGGATCCCTAGGCCTGGCCGGCGATCAGGGCCAATCAGGGCCTGCGAGCTGGGCGGAGGGACGGAGCACAAGAGGTTGGCCACCAGCCCTGAGGAGGGAGCCGGCCCTTGGCCCCCCTGGGAAAGGGGCCGCATCCGCCACCACCCCCAGCTCCCTGTCCCAGGCCAGGGCCTGACCCAGATGTGGGGGGAGGGACTGCAGGAGGTTGGCCAGTGGGGAGAGGTTGGCTGTGGGATCACACTGACCACCAGGGGGCAGCTCCTGTGTTGAGTGTCTGCCCCCTGGTGGTCAGTGCGCATCATAATGACCAGTCGTTCCAGTCACTTAAGTTTTTATTTATATATAGATGGGTCACCACCTCTTTTCCATTCAATTTATTTCATATACAGTGGGGCCTTGACTTGCGAGTTATAGTCATTCCGTGATGGAGCTCGTAACTCAAATTACTCGTATATCAAATCACTGTGACGTTCGCTGCACCAACTAGCGGTGGGGTATCTGAAGCTGGCTCATAACCCGAATTTTAGCTCGCAACTCAAAGCAAAAAATCGGCCAAGAGACGGCTCATATCTCGAAAAACTCGTCAGTTGGGACACTCATAAGTCAAGGCCCCACTGTATTTTTCATTCATCTTCTACTTCTGTCCCCACTGCTATTCTCTAATATTTGTTTTTTTCTCTCTCATTTGGACTTTTCAAATAATAACTTAAATGTTCTATCCGTTCTCAGTTTGTACTGATTTCGGTTGATTCTACCACATGATGTAAGAAATGTTTCTAAAATGCAAATATATTACTAATTTACTATTAATATTAATACGTTCTAAAAATGATCAAAGATTGAATAAGGTAAAATATTAATTTTTTGTGTCAATGTGAATGGCTTCAAAACTTTTGTGATAATGCCTTTACTCTCTTGCATTAAAATCGAGCTATTTTGAGTGAGAGAAGAAAGGACAAGAATAATAGAAACATACACGAACAATATTTTATCCAAACCACAGTCCAGCATCAAGTTAGCTGTGTGATGATGCTGCATGGGCCTTATCCACCACATCAGTAGAGAAAGGTATTGAATGATATTGACCTTGAAGACTTACAGAACAACTCAGAGCACTTCAAGGAATTCCAAGGCCATAGCCCTCCTATTTCCTTTACCCTCTAATATCTTTGCAATCTTCAAAAATGCATGGCTTTTAATATTACACTGTTTAGTGGAGAACTTGCTCATTCAAAGGTTGTTTCACTTTCTCCAGTCATTAAAGTTTGATGTAAAGAATAAGGGATGAAATAGGCATTGAAGCACTTAGCATCTATAAAGCTCTGCAGATGGGCTAAGAAATATTTTCAAAATATGTGTACATATTTGTAATTTTGTCTGTGCTCTCTAGTAATTACATGCTGCTAGTACTATTTTCACATCCATGAAGAATTAGTTGGATTTTGGCTTGTGATATTTTACATTACTTTAACATATGTAGTTCTAATATCTGACATTTCTTTTAAAGTTTTTTACATCATAGATATGTTTTCTTCTTGTTCTTAGCATGTGTATTCTATCTTAGACACGTTTTAGAGAAAAATACAATTTTTGTCTCTCATTTATTCACATCACACATGACACATCACATACAATTTGGCAAAATAAACTTTCTGAAGGATAGAAGAGTAACATAAAGTCTGTATTAATTTTAAGGCATTACAATATATATTATGGAAAGGAATTTAAAATATTATTTAAACTGCTCATTTTATTGTTAATTTATATATTATTTTATTTTCATATAAGAAAACACAAAGGCAAAGTAGAGGTGCCTATTTTTTCATGTTGCTGAAGGATGGTGACCCTTAGTTAAAAATGTTTTCCTGCTTAATAATGCACCAATTACAGTTTCTAATTGATCCTTTGATTTCAAATACCTTTTATATTTGCTGCCAAACACATAATATTAGCTTTTTATAAGAGTGAAATTATAAGTTCAAATTTCTGAATTCTTAGGTCTTTGATCATATGTTGATTTTATTCTCCTAGTTTATAAGTGCTTAACTAACCCTCCCTAACAAATTTAGAAAAGGACCAATGAAATTTGAAAATAGAAAATAATCGCAATGCTCCTTTCTCGAGCTCAATCTTTCATTTGTTTCTCATTCATGTGGTTTTTAATTTATTTTTCTTGAAAAGCATAATAACCTCTGATTTTGTAACTATTTTTAAAATATTGGAATTTCCCTTTCATTTTAGAGCTATTACAAATTTAACTTTTTCAAATGTGAACATTTAATTACAATATCCCATTTTAATTTTAAATTATGCATTCCTTTTCAATATCTTGGAAATGTATATTTCAAATATCTGAAGATGATCCTCATTCTCTGGTATCTTTATATCTGAACAAAAGTATTATTTACTTTCTATCATATTTTTAATTTCTCTAAATTAGTCCAGTAACACTTTGAATAAATATTTATTAGAGCTTTAAAGAATGCCTCATTAAGTATATATTTTGAAAAATTATGCCTGCGTAGCTTAAGCTCTTTGTCCACATTCTCACAGTCAACTAGAATTAGACCACCCATATACTCCAGCACCACGCCTGCTCCATAAGTAGTTCAAACTGGTAATAAATAAATAAATAAATAAATAAATAAATATAATACTGTGAGATTAAAATAAAAAAATTATCATAAAATCTGAATTATCCAATAAAAAGCATATGTATAATAGAATAGTTATTTCCACAGTATTTGTTTTGAGAGAACGTTTAATTTTAGAGGCAATTTCCATAATTGTGTTTTATTAGGCAAATATTAAAATTACTTTGCTTCTCCTAAAGAAACAATGCCTGATGATAATAGAGATAATTGAGAAGTGGGGTTGACAGGAGTTAACAAGTTTTTTAGAATTATAATGATACATGCCTTGAGTAAAATGCAAAACTGCAAATCATGTAGGTAATTGAAAGTTCAAATCGAAATATTTAAAAATAACAAGAAACCTAATCATGTACACACATATTCACTATTAAAATAATATTTTAAAAGTTAAGGCTCTCAGATTCCTTCAAGGTCTTTTGGTTTAGAAACCTTGGTTAAACAGTATAGCCAGGTATAATGTGATCTAGCCACAGTGATCTGAAAAAGTGGCTAAAGTTGTATTACAATTTAATTTTAGATTAAAAGGATGATATTTTTCTTTATTTTAATAGAAAAACAAGTCTACTTATTTAAAAACTAGAGGCCTAGTGCACAAATTTGTGCACAGGTGGGGTCCAGCCAGCTGCCCCAATGGGGGCCGATCAGGGCTAGACCAGCCAGGGAGAGGGGCCATGGGAGGTTGGCTCATCCCGCCCCCAATTGGTTGTTCCAGCATTCCAGCATTTGGGTTGCTTGGCTTTTATACATATGGATGGATTTGAGCAATTTTAGCAATAATACAGAACTCCTTAGTTCACTTAAAGAGTAAAATATCTCATATGTTTTGAATATGTTCACTCACTTCTAGGTTTTTTTCTGCCAACTTCACATGGAATTTAAATTATAGTAAAAAACCATCACAAGACTCTTTTTCAACCTTTGGTTTTGCATGGACATGACAGAAAGATACACATTTTCTATTACATCATTGCCTATGCTCTATATGGTCCTACTCTTTTCTTCTGCTCACAGTGTGTGGACTACTTGCTAGTGTGCTCTCAGTGGACTAACAGAGTCTTATGGCAGATGGGGAAGAAAATGGGTATGTGTTTAATCTTTGACCTTCTCCATCAACTCATGATTCAAATATAGTCACATATTTATTTTTACAATTGATTGCTCATGACTTCACAGTTCCTGTTGGCACAGAAACCAACTGATATCTTCTGATGCAGGAATCAATCACCAGGATACTCTAGTATGAGAAGAAACGGGATGTGGGGGGAAGGTGCAGAAAGAGACCAAAATTAATCTTTTTTGTGTATTTTGAAGTATATACATCTTTAAAAAAATGTAATTATAGTTTACAGTCAACATTTTGTATTAGTTTTAGGTTCACAACACAGTGGTTAGACAATCATAGACTTTACAAACATCCTCTCTGATATTTCCAGAACCCACCTGGCAGCAAAATTAATCTTGACACATACAGCTGTGCCATTGTATGATGTGGCCACGTGATGACATCATTAAAAGTTGTCAACAAGCTGGTGGTGATGCCTATGCTGGTTCAGACTCTTGTGGATGCTGTAGTGTTAACCGCACCCCAAACAGGTTCTAAAGTTATATTTCTCTTTCTTCACACACAGTGTTTTGTCACCCCCCACACACACACAAAAAAAATAACAGTATGCTGTATTTGGGATGGGTTTTCTCCTTCAGGTGAATGCTGTGCTCACAACAACCTTCCTTCGTTACTGCTTAGAGTAGACCTATGTCTTAGTTTAAACACCAGCTTAGACTCCACTTTCTCTCAATGGTATTTATTTTTAGGAGCCAGGTTTCCTTGCCCTGTCAGTAGATCTTCATAAAAACATCTCTTCTACCCTGGTCCCTTTACCTTTAAATCTCAAGGGATTGAGGTTTCTGTGCAATCTCGCACTCTTATGCCAGTTGCATTATTCTTATTATCTGTGACCAGTGAGGAAGAGCAACAACCTCAGAAAATAAGTCATGAGGAAGTCACAGGAGGTACTTTTGAAAGTTTTCTGCCCTTCTCGGCATCTCCCCTACACATTCCATAATGTATATGTCCACTTGCTGCAGCCTTTCTTGGAGAACGCACATGTACATACGGCCTGCCTGATCAAGTACCTTTTAAACCAGTAGATATGTACGGCTCTGACCTTGGCCAAAGTGAAAAATCAGCAACGCTTAGCTTCCTTCAGTGTTTCTCATCTTCTTCCAGGGTTTCCTTGCCAATGCCAATTATAAATGGCTGCATTCTATCAAAAATGCCCAATGTCTTCCATTGAAACAGATCTTATTGTCTTGGGATCAAGAAATTGATGATGATTAAACAAAATATTTGTAACTAGATTTTTTTTATATAGTTATAGACTTCATTTTTACCAAGTGCTTTCTTTGAGCACTTAGGTAGCAGAAAGCTCTCTGGATTTCTGGTCAACCTGACCCAATTCCAAAATCCTGAGAAAAAGAAAATAATGAGAGAAGGAAAAGCGGTAACGGTAAATGTGCTATGATGAATGAGAAAAGAAGTAAAAGGTGAACTTATGCTCTAGTTACTATTATTTTTGGATTCTACCACTTGGAAACTGAAATGAATGATGTGGTATTTATATTTAAAGGGAGTTTGCCATGAACTTGAGATGTATAAATAATGAATACTAAGTTTTTAGGGAAGTATGCATAGTGAAACATTAAGGAAAATCCTAGGGAAAAAAATTATTATGACTTCATCCTTTTTACAAAGTAAATTTGTCAGTTACATAGAAAATAAAGCAAATGGAGTGGATGTCAATGAAAGGGTTCACTGCTGAATGCAATAGAAGGAATCATCATCTATGCCCGTTTCCTTCCATGAAAAAGGAGGCTGCCCAGATCCTTGAGATTCAAGCTCATGGTGTCTGAGGTTCAACCCAGGAGTAAAAATCAACGTAAATAAAAAGAAAAGAGAATCTCTTGAATACTACAAGAAAATGCCTAAAAATAAGAATATTTGCATATCATAAAGGAGATTGGCATGCATTAAATGAAAGAGATAATTCAGGAGTTCAAATTTTCTGTAACTCCAATTTGGTTTGGAATAGATGGACTGTAATTCATGGTAGTTTACACAGTGTTCGATTCTCTTCTCTTTTTTGTGTGTGTCAGTAGCTTTCTCAAATTTATATGTATATATATACATACATATATACATATGAATAAATATTTATTTACTTAGATAATTAATAATTTATATACACACATAGATTTCCAAATGTCCTGTATTTACTTATTTACTGATCTGGTAACAGTATATTTCATTCTACAAACACATTATATTAACTTTACACTGAAATAAGACTGGCTATTTATCAAACATTCATCAGTTCTAAGAAAAAAGATTTTCAGATTCTTGGCAGCGTTCTACAATTTGGTTTAACATCAGATCAGAAAGATTATTTTTTATTTCCTTGTGAAATTTTTTTAGACATTTGTTAATGACCTGATTTACTTTGTCCATCAGAAATATAACTATTCTTTGGGAAGTAATTCAGAACAAATAGTCACCAGGTGTGAGTTTTGCTAACTCAATATTAAAGTGAGCAAATACCACAATCTACATTTGATTTCTGTCCCTTTCCTGCTATTTACCAAGTGTCTGTTTTTGTGCCATAACTTATTTAGAGTGAACTAGGCCATTAGGTGCTAGAAAGCTCCAAATCACATTTATTTCATTTGTTGTTTCCCCCATACAACCAAAATCTGAGACCAGTCCACTTGCCCTCTAATTTTAAACAAAAGTCTTCTTATAATGGGTATGCCAAGTCTAAGCCTTCTTTTGTCAGGTAGTAGAAGAATAAATCAAATTCTAACAAAAAATTGATTGTGGAGCCCTGACCGGTTTGGCTCAGTGGATAGAGTGTCGGCCTGCGGACAGAAAGGTCCCAGGTTCGATTCCGGTCAAGGGCATGTGCCTTGGTTGCGGGCACATCCCCAGTAGGGGGTGTGCAGGAGGCAGCTGATCGATGTTTCTCTCTCATAGATGTTTCTAACTCTCTATCCCTCTCTCTTCCTCTCTGTAAAAAATCAATATATATATATATGAATTGATTGGGGAGTATTGGAATAAATGCTCATATATTATTCAACCCTGTCTCTGCTTAACTGGCTCAAGTCGTGACAGGCAGCATGGACCCATTGATTGTTCAGTTACATATTCTGGCCACCACGAAGTAAGTGAGGGACTCTTCTGGGGTGAGTACCAGGGATTCCACGTGCTGCCTGCACTGGGGGTCCCCGGAACCGAGGCCTGGATTCTTACTTGCAGCGC
This sequence comes from Myotis davidii, assembly GCF_000327345.1. Taxonomy (NCBI): domain Eukaryota; kingdom Metazoa; phylum Chordata; class Mammalia; order Chiroptera; family Vespertilionidae; genus Myotis; species Myotis davidii. The sequence continues at coordinate 11,205,358 of NW_006383016.1, forward strand.
TGCCAGAAATTTTCCTTTTTTGAGTCCCAGCCGCAGCCTCAGCAATCCCCGACTTCTCGCCTGAGACCTAAGTTGAATCAGGCATTTTGTATGACAGGAGGAGGAACCAAGCATGTTTGTTGGCACGAGAAGCATGCGCTGCTTCCTGTCTGGGCTTCTTCATAAGGAACCATGTGCTGTGCATGGCATGGGAGGCATTTTACTGCCTCTCCTCTGGGCGAGCCTGATCAGCTCCGGGTGGCAAGAGACCTCCAGTGGTCCTTGGCCTGGTCTCCGAGCCCTTAGTCTGACCCACTCTGGGATGTGAGGCCTTGCCCTGCTTCGGTGGGTGTTTCTATGCAGGGCGTTCTGTGGTGTCTGCGGCTGGACAGACGAGGAGCTTGGCATGAAGTTCTTGTCTGGAGGTGGTGTGCAGCTGTAAATACTGGATGTAAGGGCGTCTCTGTTGGTCATTGTCTTGTGTCTCTGTTGTTTGGTTTAATTTATTTAAAGATGGGGCACATCCCACTTTGCTGGGGGCCCAGCTGCTTGTGGCAGACTGAACCTGTGGCAGGGATTGCAGAAACTTCCCAGCAGCTGCCAAACTTTCTTAATCTTGGGGACCCTTCCTGCTCTTCCTGTCAAGGCATCAGCCACTGGAAACTCTTAGCTAGTGAAGCTCTTGTCTGCCTGTAATGTACCTTTGGTCACTGGTGTTCTTTGCTTGCTTTCTATCTTTTGGAGACTTAGTTTGCTCTTCACTGATTCATGAACACAGAGAATCCTCTGTCTCTGCTGTGTGTTTTGTGCCACTCAGAGCCAAAGGTCATTTGCTGTGCTGGGTTAGTGTGAGGTAAGAGTCTAAGGATAACTTCCCAGTCCCTCCTTTTGAGAATACTCATTTATATACTATAGGATTTGTTGTTGTCGTTTCTGTTTTTAAGATTTCTTATATCCAAGATTTCATATTGTTACAGTCTACTCAGAAAGAAAAATATGGGAAATAAAACCTTCTAAGTCCCCAAATCTTTATCCTGGAGGACCCGATCTGCAGAAGTGCCCCCTAGCAGGCTGCGGAAATAGCAGTGGGTGCCACTCCCATTTTTGTAAGGAAAAAGAAAATAAAATAGTACTTTCACATTAAAGCCACTGAAGGTCGGTGAATTATATCTGTTACAGAATTTGTCAAGAAAATGCCTTGGATAATGATAATTGGCTTTAAAATCTCAAAATTGTTTAAGCAAAATAAATATAACTAAAATGAAGGATTTCTGATAAAGTTTTTCAGTGATAATTATATATGCCTAAACATAGTTTTCCAAAGTCTTTGGCCATTTAAAACTTCGGAGTTTGCTGGGTTAAATGGTAAAATTATTAAATATCTAGGTATTTTGAAGTAACAGGATACTGAAATATTAATGAATCTGAGTTTGTCTACTTTGGGCTTCCTAATACAGAGAATCTAGAGAATAGATTTGAATCTGTTAATGAATATATCTTGTATTTTATCTGAAATATATTTCTTAAAATGTGAGTGTATTGAAATAATTTGAAAAAATATTAAGTACTTATTAGCCACCTAAAATTTAAGGTTTCTAAAAAGTTAAAAATTCTAACTAATTGGAAAGAAAGTATATGGTTTTGGTAATAGAAGGCATGAGGTATGGAGATGCATTTTTTAAGGGAAAAGGAAAGTAAGTTGTTCTGAAGCTAAATGAATAAGATTTGTGAAAAATATAGAAGGATCGTGAAGAGAAATCTTAAAAGGAAATTTAGGTAATCTGAATAATTGAATTAGATAAATGAATATAAAGTATATTGAGAGAGAGTGAAAGGGAGGGAGGGGAAGAGACAGAGAGAAACATTGATGTAAGAGGGACACATTGGTTGGTTACCTCCCGTAGTTATCCCCCCACTCCCCGCAGTTGCCCCCAACCAGGCCTGGGATGGAACCTGCAACCCAGATCAGTGCCTTTGATCTGGAATTGAAACTGCAATCCTCAGGTGCCTGGGTGGATGCTCTGACCACTAAGCTACACTGGTCAGGGCTGTATGAAATGTCTTGTTCAGTTCCATAAATGTTTTGGCTGCCACATCTCCCTAGTTAACATTGATAACTCTGTTATTAAGGGAGAAAGACATATCTCAAACACCTGGAATAAGGCACGCCCTGTCATAGGTATTTCATATATTATTCACTTTGATTCTCATAAGAATCCTCTCAGGGATATATTAACCCCCAACCCCCACCCCATTGTCTAAACTTGGAAACTCAATTCAAAGCCAGTGACTTGGCTAAAACTCCTTAGCAATATGAGAGCTAAATTTGAACTTGGCTGCATTAGAAGTCCATACATTTTTCTAGTCTATCAGGTAACTTCAAAATCCAAAAGATCATGCAACTTTAAAAATAAAAAATTAAAGAGACTGTTTTACTTACTCTTCTGGTAGAAAAACAAGTTTTGTTTAATTCACATACAACTTAACCCCAATATGTCATGTGACATCAGTGAACAACAGACTGAGAATCATTTTCTAACCGTTGTTCCCAACTTTGCTGGACTATACATTATGAAGAAGGACTTCGGGCTTTAGAGTTTCTGGCTGTTATACCTTTGCATGATTTTGTATTCCCTTTTCCCCAATCAAATGCCAGATTCAAACACTACACTACACTACACTACACTACACTACACTACACTACACTACAACACACACACACACACACATACACACACACACACACACACACACACACACGGATCCATCTACCTCATTTCCTTATCGAGAGGCTAGAGCTTTCCTTCTATGGTAAGTAAGAATCACACCTCAGTATGCAACATGGCCAGATCTCCTACCAAGTCCCTTTTAAGGACACTTTCTCAGTCCTTTTGTTAAGACCTACTCATATGAGTCCTAATTTTCAAACACTGAGAACTAATTTAAGAAAAAATTTCTTCAGTTTTCACATGAGTGAGCTAATTAATTCCTTCATTTAGCAATATGCGTCAGGTGATACGCTAAGCACTTTGCACAGACTGTATTATCTAACTATATTAACTATATTAACAGTTCTAATAACTGTATGCAATAGATGCTGGCCATCATCCATATTTCAAATGGGCAAACTCAGAGGTAAAGTGAAATACACAAAGAAATGAAGTTAGGATAAGATCCAGGATGACAACCAGTAGGATTGCCTCCCCAGTAAGGATCTTTCCATGTTCTACCTTATAATGCTTTCATTGGCTAAGCATACCCTTGAGCTAGTCCAATGTGAGCCTTGGATCATCACCTTGAAGAATCCTCACAAGAAACGGAATATTTTCTGCCTTCCATGTTCCTCAACTTTTCCCTAC
>NW_006383016.1:11208706-11219440 GCF_000327345.1 Myotis davidii
AAGAAAACAAGGAAGCAGGTACTCAGAGCTGTGTGCATCAAAAATAGGAACCTATTTTTGTGTGATATGTGATATGATTGGATCATTTTCTTAGACTGTTAGGTCAAGATAGTGTTACCAATAACAGATACTCCATTACATGAGAAAAGCTATTGCCATTTTTATTCTCATTGATTAAACCTGCTCTCCTTTGAAACCATAGTGTTTATGTAAAACAAAGGGAATAAAAATCTCCACAGACTTTACACAAATTTACTATACATACCGTCAGAAACCTTCCAGCTGATGACATAAAAACCTTTTAAAATTTTACTTATGATGCATGTTGTTTGGGAAATTGGGACTTGTTCTGTTAGCACTCAGATGGCTGTAAGGAAGACAGCTGCTGGGGAGACTTGGCAGGTGTACAAGTGAAGTTAGAAGCGCACATGTTTATTACTTAGAGGCTGCCTACACCTACTGATCTTTGCCAAGAGATAACAGTTCCGAGTTTTATAGTCAATTGTCTTTCCTTTTTTGTCCCAGAGACTCACCAAAATTCAATAAGTTTATTTTAGTGAACACCTCCTTACCGCACTCAGCATCCTTGCCTAAGCAGAAGCCCTTAAAATAAAACAAGCAGGAGCCGTTGCAGCGGAGTGAACACAGCCAGAATGATCAGGAGCCCATTTCTTTCCCAATGAGCTCATTACTATTAATTTCTCCTGTCCTTAGAGAATATTCAGAAAAGCAAGTTTGTCAGGAGAGTGAACGAAACGAAAAAAAACAAAGTTGGTAAAATACCTCTCCCCTTCAACAGGGCATCCTAAGTGAGGCAGTCTCATAGGACCGCCTCCCTGGCACGGGCTCCGAGCAATGTTTGAGATGATTAGGTGCGCATGATTCTGGGAGCATACATGAATGTTTTCACACTGGTATCAAACAGAAGCTCGCTGTTTGTAGAAACACCTCAGTAAATATACAGAATCCAACAGATTCCATTCTCAAGAAACCTAAGACTTTCCCTCCTTGGAAATCTGAAGACTCTGTAACTGAAGAGAATGTAAATGTAATAATAGAACCAAAAAGTTAAAAAAAAAATAAGTGATAACATTGAAGGACTTGTCCTCTGTGGCCAAATTCTCCGATTGTCCACACCATGCCCTCCGGAGGACGGCTCTGTAGTCCACACGATGGGACTCGTGGCTAGAGGGCTTTGGTTGGGAAGAGTAAGATGAATAAAGGATTTCATTTCTTTGGTACCTCCTCACACTTACTGCTCTTTTGAACCCCAGCTCCTCCACTTACTAACAGTTTGACACTGGACTTCTAAATTCTTAGTACCCTTGGTTTTGTTAAATCTATGAAATGAGAATCACAATAGTTCTTACATTATAAGAAATAAAAATATTTTTTTATATTTTTTATTGATTTTTTACAGAGAGGAAAGGAGAGAGATAGAGAGCTAGAAACATCGATGAGAAACATCAATCAGCCGCCTCCTGCACATCTCCCACTGGGGATGTGCCCACAACCCAGGCACATGCCCCCGACCGGAATCGAACCTGGGACCCTTCAGTCCGCAGGCCGACGCTCTATCCACTGAGCCAAACCGGTTTTGGCAGAAATAAAAATATTAATGTAAAGAACTGAGAACAATACCTGGCACAGAGTAAGATCCAACTAGTAGTTTGTGGAAACAGCCATCTCAACCTTGGGAAGAACGGGAATCCAAGTGAGAAGCTTGACTCCTAGGTTATGGTGGAGGTGAAAGATTCTCATTAATTAGAGAACTTTGTAAAATACCCACGGATGAGGGGTCCTCAAGAGGCCAAGGATAGGTAGTAGGAAAGTGTTCTCTATCCCTGTGTACACTTGCTGCCATCTCCTTTTGTGATATCATGTGAAGATAAAATGTATATAGTGTATCTCAATTGATTTTGACAAATATTTATTGTATTTCCACAATCCTGAAGGCCGGAATGTTTTCAGAAGAGAACATCTTACATCTCTTAATGATTAAAAATTGGGATGTGGGCACTGTTGATGCTTTCAAACTTTTTTGTTGGGGAAAAATGGGGGGTTAGAAGGAAAATACAGAAATGAGAAATTAGAAATTGTATATATAATTAGAAAAAAATTAATGACTGGAGTAAAAATTCACAGGAAAAAAAAGACACAGAAGAAAGAAAAACACAGAGTAACTATTATAGAAATAACTCAAAAGACTGTCAGGAACACAAATGTTAGTATGAGGTTCTTACACACAAATACCCAGGAAGTAAGAAATAGGATGAACGTGAAATGTTACCGTAAGTGACTATGTATGCCCACATCAGTGTCACAGGGCTTCCCTTCTCACTAAGGTTTATTGACCATGCAGATTTCCTCTTCTGTGAATTTTATAGTCATCATCATTAAAATCTTATAGTCAATCTGATTGTTAGTTCTTTTTTATGGATCTGTAGACATTATTTTTACATATCCTGAAAAGTAATCTTCTGTCAGTTATATGTGTTACAGATGAATGAATCTTACTTCATTTGTATTCCAGAGGAGTCCCAGTAGCATCTGACAAACTCATTTGCCAGCCTGAATTTAAGTCAAAAATAGATGAGGACCCTAAAAGAGGGCACTGGCTGTTTTAACTAGTTTTAGCTCTTGTTGGCCAAAGGGTACAAACTTCTAGTTATAAGATCAGTAAATTCTGGGGATCTAATGTACAGAATGGTGATTATAATTAACAATACTGTATTATGTACTTTAATACCTATAAAATTAACATGTGATAAAGTAATACAAACAGAGGATGTGGTGATTAATTCATCTATACTAATAAAAGGGTAATATACTAATTAGACAGGCTTGACTGGCCAACTTACTTCCAGGCAAAGCCATAGTGGTTGGGGCTGAGGCAGAGGCAATTAGGGGCAATTGGGCTGGCAGGGGAGGGCAGTTGGGGCAACCAGGACTGCAAGGGAGGGCTGTTGGGGGTGACCAGGCCGGCAGGGGAAGGCAGTTGGGGGCATTAGGCAGGCAGGCATTGAGTGGTTAGGAACCAGTGGTCCTGGATTGCGAGAGGGATGTCCCAGATTAAAGAGGGTGCAGGCCGGGCTGAGGGACACACCCCTCCCCTGCTGCCCTGTGCACTAATTTCGTGCACCAGGCCTCTACTTCAAATATAGTCAAGCAGTTAATGAGTTACCTTGAGAAATACTGAGATGCCAAGCACAGAAGGCATTCGAGCCAAATATGAGTTGGACTCAAGTGCACTTGGACGTGTATAGCAAACACTATTGTTTCAAAGCAGACTGATTTTGAAACAAAGTCTAAGGTGGTTGTATTTCCAAGAACCTGTCTAATGCATTTCATCCTTTGAAAACGTGGCTTCAGTACTAATCAAAGAAAACTAATGTCTTGTCCACAGTAAGTCTGGATTACTGTATCTGATCCATAGTCTAAATCGAGGTCAGAACACTTATTATGGCTCATGGGTAAACACCAGGTAGCTGCCTGTTTTTTTAAATAAAGTTATGTTGGAACAAAGACATGCTCATTAATTCAGGTATTGTGTATGGCTGTCTTCACACTACAAAAGCAAATTTAAGTAACTATTGGGCTCCTTACAGAAAAAAAAAAGTTGGCTGAGTGCTGATCGATGACCACCTGCTATTCAAATTGAAGGGGACGTTATTGTGTTAAATGGTGGGCTAGGTTATTTTTAACTTTATGTGATTTTGTATTTTTATTGTTCAATGTTGATCAAATTGTTTTACTAATTTTATTCATATTTGTTAACAAGAACAAAACTAACTCCCTGAGAGTAATGAAATTTAGCCTAATCAGTCATATTAAATTAATCATGTGGCCTTTTTTCTCCAAACTTAAAATTACATTATATATCTACAAATTACTTGGGTTTCACCATTGTTTCTGCTCAAAAAAATACATTTAAATTGATTAGAACAAAGTTGAACTGATAATTCTATAGCAACTGAACCTATATGATGAGGTAATGCTTGCTGAATATTTAATGTTAAATTAACAAGAATGATGCAACCATTACTACTCTTGGAGTGCCAGAAATAGATGTTTTATTATTATGTGAGTTGAGAGATTCTGTCTTCTCGCTATTCTACTCTTACACTGATCTGGCCAAGCTTCCTGAAGAATTGAAGCTGAGTTTTTTCAAAGAAGGCAGCAGTGTGTTGATTCGCATTCAGACACACTCATGGACCTCCTCATGGACAAGAACTTTGAGTAGCACAGCCTAAGAGATTAAGTGCAGAGGGCCTCTCTTCTTGCTACAATGTGAACATGCTTCATCACTCCAAGCTCTTCATAAATTAACTACTAATATAGATTAACTTCTCTGTAAACTCCATGATGTCCATTGTATTCACTACTGGATCCCCCGTACCTGGCACAGAGATGTCCTTTAATTAATGTCTGTTGAATGAATAATTTTGTTTTTAAAAAAAGAAATAAGCACTATTCTTGAGACTGCTTACTCCACTGTATACAAAAGCCATCTTTCATATGAACTCCTATTTGTTTCAATTACAATTTTTCTTTTGCAATTTAAGCAGAGAAAGAGAAGAATCAAGTTTGTAATAGAATACATATAAAATAGAAATTTATCTCTATTGTTAACTCAAAGTGTAAATGCTCAAGAATAAAAATGTTATCATGACTAGGCATTAATGGTCTATTGCTGTTGCTAGGACTTTCAGTGCTATGTTGAATAAACATGTTGAGAATGGTCATCGCCTTGTTTCTTAGAGGAAAAGGTTTCAGCTTTTTACCATTGAGTATGGTTAGCCACAGCCTTGTCATATATAGCCTTTAATATGGGGAGGTACGTTCCCTCTATTCCCTCCCTATTTGTTAAGAGTTTTTATCATGAAATAATGCCACATTTTGTAAAGTGCTTTTTCTGTATCTATTTAGATCATTATATATGCTTTTTAGCCCTCATTTTATAAATATGGTGTATCACACTGATTGATTTGTGGATGTTGACCCACGCTGGCATCCTTGGAATAAATCCCACTTGGTTGTGGTGTATGATACTTTTGATGTATTGTTGAATTCAGTTTAATACTTTGTTGAGGATTTTTGCATCTATGTTCATTAACTATATTATCCTGTAGTTTTCTTTTCTTGTAGTGTCCATTTCTGGTTACTCCAAAACTTTGTCTCAAAAGGTCAATACATATTTTTAATTTCTTTGAGTTTCTATGATGGGTCATAAATTCAGGAACAGCTTGAATGAGCAATTCTGGCTTGAGGTTTCTCATGATGTTACAGTCAGATATTGGTCAAACATGGTCATCTGAATTCTGGGCTGGAGCTGAATTGTTTCATTCCAAGGTGGCTCACGTGGCAGGCATGATGATGACGCCTGTTGTCAAAAGGCCTCAGCTCCCCACATGAGCCTTTCAGAGGGCTCCTTGAGTGTAATCATATTATGGCAACTGGCTTCTCCGGTTTCATTCCAAGGTGACTCAGCTCCCCACATGAGCCTTTCACAGGGCTCCTTGAGTGTAATCATATTATGGCAACTGGCTTCTCCTAGAAGGGATATAAAAGAGGTAGGGCCAGGTATCCTTTGTCTAGCCTATCCTTGATTTTCGCCACATTTTGTTTATTAAAAATGGTTCACAAGTCCAGCTAACAGTCAATGGCAGGAAATTAGGCTCCTCCTTTTAAAGAAAAGAATGTCAGTGAGTTAGCAGAAAAAAATTTTAAATCACCAAATATACATAGGAGATTATGATTTTCCTATTTTTTTTTCACTTAAAAGACTATTTATTTTAGTATACTAGCTGGTAAATTCACTAAAACATAATTAGCTTTCCTTCTTTCCTTCCTTCCTTCCTTCTTTCCTTCCTTCCTTCCTTCCTTCCTTCCTTCCTTCCTTCCTTCCTTCTATCTCCTCCTCTTCCTTAAAAAAAATCTGCTCTTTTGATCAATTGACCCTCTCAGTTATCTGCTTTGAAATCTAGTAGATACAGTCTTAATATTTCATACAACCCAGATATTTCTGCCTAGGTCACCTACCAAAATATAGCACTCAGTCTAAGTTTTCCAAGTGACAGATTCACGCACAGTATTTTCAGTTCTTTTGAAATAACCCATCCATGACAGCAGCTTTATTTTTATTCCAAGTTTTGTGATCATGCCCATAAGGTTCAGGGAAGTGAGTTTCCAGTGAATACAAGAAGGGTAATGGGTGGGAATTTATGAAAACGTCAAGTGACAAGGTCATCAAGAGAACTTTCTCACCCACATAGTTTAAGCCTGGATGCATGATGTGGTAAAAGAAATTGAATTGGTAACTAGATAATGCACTATAGACCTTTCAAACAGCAGGAGCAAAAGTCATTTTTTTCTTTTATTTCTTATTTATTTTAATTAATAATGTATGATGGTGATCTCAGCAGTTAGCACAGCGAGTTCCAGTTCTCTCATTTTCCTTCTGCAGGGCAGAGATGGGACTATGCTGTCAATATAAGTTGTGGCATTTGTTATGCAATAGAAACCAAAATTGTATACAGTGTGGCTAGCTTCTTGAACCTCTCTGTAACAATAGGACACATTTTTATCTTATGCAAAGAGATGATGTCATGTCATATTTTTTGAGATAAGGGGGTAAAATTATATAGTGGGCAGAAGCGGATATTGAGAGTCATTCTCTTTATGTAACCAAACAGAGCAAAGAAAAAATGTTACTTCAGAAGCTCAGAGAATATCATAGCCTAGCTATTTAAAGAAGTATATAATACAGTCATTCTTTATAATTACAATATGTATTATTAACATATTTTATACTTGAATTCTTGCAAATGTGATTAGAAAGCTGACATGTTTAGTCAAGATCAGCAGCACTTTCCTCCTGAATGTTAGTGCACATGGATCAAAGACTGGTTTCAAGAGAACTTTTTTTGACAGTGAAGATCAGAAACTTCAAAAATAATGCTAATAGAATAAGAAATAACAGAAAGGTGTTATCCAGGAATGTCTATGTATAGTGTACATCCAGACAGCTGAGTCATTTCCCCATAGTTTAATTATAAAGTAGATATTATCATCCCAATTTACATTGGGAAACATTTAATTCTTAAACATTAATGTTTAAGAATTCCAATTGCTGAAAAGCAACATGATTGCATTTATTCTATGCAATTTATAAAGATAAGAATGGCCTGTAAGCATGAAAGCAGCACAAACTTTGTGTTACAGCCTAGTACATCCTCATATTAAATGTTTCAATGTAATAATTTTGTGATTTATGCAAAGTAAATTACCACAGATAATTGATTTTTAGACTCATCCTCCTTTTTAGGGATCTAGATTTTAAGAAGGTTGTGAAGAAATTGCAGAGGTTCGCTCAAATGTTTCTAAAGAATAAAAGAATTGTAGTCTCTTGGAGCAGAGGGTAGAACAAACTATTGATAGGACAGTATCACTGCGTTTAATTTTAAGCATTTGCCAGAAGGCAGATTTTAGATAGTGTAAAAATTCTTTGGAAGAAAATAATACTGGAATTAAATGATAATTTAGGCACCCAGAAAATTATTCTAGCATAAAAACACTTTTCAATTTTTAGATAATTTCTAAAACACCAGGAACTAAATGCCATTGCTTTTTTCCTCCTCAGTCCTTTTTCTAACATAGAACAATGAAAAACCTAAGAATAGATGATACAATAAAGACCAGAGAAGCCCTACCTGAGTTTTGTCAGACTGAGAACTGAGTCCATCGCTAACCGAAAAAATTGTTTTTCATTTGTTTTTCACAAAGAGAACAGGGCCAGATGATAAAAGTGGAAGCTTTTCTTGATGAGTGTAAGTTTCTAATTAAAATTTTTTCAAGATTTGGAAGAGTATGGAAGGACGCTAGGACCTACTGATGTAGCTGACAGCAAAGTGAGCAGAAAATAGTTATGCTGGAAAGTTTTGTACCATTTAAAGTAGAGTGGAGAACAGAGATGCTTTTTGATATGGCAATTCAAGAAGTGTGAAAGGAGACTTAGGGTCAAAGTCAACCTGAAAGCTACTTTCTTTCATCTAAAAGGCAGGCCAGACCATACTATTCCTCCTTTTTTTTTTTTTTCTGAGTAGGAGAAGAGCATAGAAGAGAGCAAAGAAAAACATTCAAAGAAAAGACACAGGCAGACAAGGAGAGAGGACCTTATACTTCCCAAGGGTAAAAGCCAGGAGAATTTTTAGCAGAGTACACGCTGAAGGAGTGGATGGTGTCACTAATCCAATAGTGTCCAGAGCAGCTGGAACCATAGAAATACAGGTGACCGGTCTGAGCACTTGTAGAAATATACTGCCATGGAACACTGGCACGGAGAGACACAAAGGTGGACTGGTCAATAGCACAAAAGTAGGGAGAAGTACAAGAGGGATTCTGGTGAGACTATCATGTTTACATAGACGCCTCCTCCAGCTGTTGATTTCGCCACAGAAAGAGATGGAAGGAATGAAAGGTGTGTTTTTGTCTTTATTTTATGCCGTTTCTTGAGGAAGGTCAACAGTTTTGTCTTTCTCGGACCCATTGAGGAGATATTTAACTTCTGAGACAGCAATTCTCCTTCATTTAGGTTAAATATATATAACTTATGTGAGTGCAGAAAGTGGAGAGACATTATACAGATGCTACTAGACTCACATAGGCGGCAGGCTTGAAAGGCAGCGCTCTTATTCTTACCTGAGCCTAGAAGGGATGAGGGTTTGTGGGATAGTGTAGTTCCTTCATTGGTGACATACAGCTCCTGTCTGTTCTCAGCAGGCCTGAGGGGAGGTGGAGGTGTGATGCCCATGAACCCTAGCTCCTAAACGGGCGCCCTTGACAAGAACAGAAATGTTTCTCTATGGCGATGCCTGCTCTGAGAGAGGTTTAGTCTGAGCCTCTCAGAGGGACCATAGCATGAGAGCAATAGGAAGAGAAGGTGTTCAGGGCTTGTGTACTGCAAGGAGAGACAGCATGATGGGATTTACCATGGTTTAAGGAGCAAACCCTCCTGTGTTCCACGCACCTTGTAAACTTCGAAGATGGAGCAACAGAGAGATCCAAACCTCTCATGGTTGGGAATATCAGTCAGCCTTAACTTGAAGTTAAATCTTAATAATATGGTACTTCATGCTCCTGAGTGTTGAGGATCAAATGCCCATTAAATATAAAGCCTTGGCTAGTTTGGCTCAGTGGATAGAGCATCAGCCTGCATACCAAAGGGTCCCGGGTTTGATTCCGTTCAAGGACATGTATCTTGGTTGCAGGCTCCTTCTCTGCCTGGGTTCTGGTCAGGGTATGTGCAGCAGGCAACCAATCAATGTGTTTCTCTCTCAACATGAATGTTTCTTTCTTTCCCTTCCTCTTCTATTCTCTAAAAAGATCAATGGAAAAATATCCCCAGTTGAGGATTAACAAAAAACAGATAAAGTTTATATATATAAAATGCTTAATATACTGTAAAAAACTTCCTGAGGAAGGGATGGGTTTATTTGTACATGAAAACAATCTCAAAACTTTGGAGACTTCAAGTAGAGAAACCAACTGAGTTTTTTCTTCTAAGGATTAAAAAAAAAGTGTGTATATATATATGTATGCATATGTATGTGTGTGTATATATATACATATATGCATATATATATCTATATATAAGAGAGAAAGAGTATGTATGTAATTATACAATTATATTCAGATACATATGTAATAGTAGATGCAATAACCATAATGAAAATCAAAAGAATTCAGGATTGTGATTACATGGAGAAGGTAGGAAGGACATACATCTGAGAAATTCCTTATAAAACCTATCTGTTGTCTCTTCAGATAGTAAAACCCATAATAAAACTTACAAGCAGTAGTCAAATAGGCAATCATAACCTAGACCAGTAAATTGGAAACAGTAAAAGTATAGGACTGTATAGCAGAGTAAAGGGGAAAAGCATGGATCTCATCACCCCCCATGATGATTAATTTTACCTGTCAACTTGACTAGGCTAAGGTATATCCAGGTTCTGGTAAAATATTATGTCTGCGTGCATCTGTGTGAGAGTGCACTTGAATCAATAGATTCAGTAAGTAAGATCTGCCTTCACCAATGTGGATGGGCTTCATCCAATCCATTGAGAACAGACCTAAAAGGCAGAGGAGGAGAAAGTTACCTTCTTATAGTCACTCATGAGCCATGTTCTTTCCAACTGGCGGTTTTACCATTTTCTGGGTCCTCCTAGTGGTTTTCTATTCAACCAGAAGTCCAAGGAAGAGAAGGATTGTGTGTAGATTTTTTTTTTATGGGGTAGGTATGAAAGTGACAGATGTAACTTTTGCCTACATTTGATTGGGCAGAAACAGGAAACTATTTGGAGAGAAGCTAAGCAGTTTCTGCATTCAAGACAACTGAATAAAATAATTTCAGGTAGTGTGGAAATCAGCCTATTGGAAATGTAATATGATTGTTGGGCCACACTGAGTGCAAATCAAAAAATTTAAAATTAATAATGTCAATGTACTAATCAAAAATCTATAGCAAAAACTCTTTGACTCAGTTGGGTTATTTCCTCCATAGTTACTCTGCAGCTTAGTTTAGACACAGAAAAGAGAGATGGTAGGGTTCACCCAGCCCTACTATTTTCCTAAGTGAGTAAAATAGAGGGAGAGTTAAGCAACTAACTGAAAATATTTTCAAAAGAGAAATGTTATTTATGGTCCAGAGAAACAAGGCTGATCTGGGGAATC
>NW_006383016.1:11219653-11220173 GCF_000327345.1 Myotis davidii
TAAAATACTGGGGATTTTTCTGATAATAGAGTATGTGATCTAGCAGTTGCTGTGGGAGGGTTTGTGAGGAAGGGTGTGTGGGTGCTATGGTCAGATTAGTAGACGTCTACAGTCATATGGATATGGGGCTAGAATTATAATGAATAACCTGGAAGATCCAACATCTTGTGTGAATGGGGTTATTAGAGATAGAAAGTATGGTACAATTACAGGATTGTACGGAAGTGATACTCCTGGTATTCTTCTGGGTTCTTCCAAGCTGCTCCTAGCATGAGTAGAAAACATGGAGGAAAGTTTTTAAAATAAGACAGATTTGAGAATATTTAAAGGATAGAATGGAAGACCCAACATCTTGTGTGAATGGGGTTATTAGAGATAGAAAGTATGGTACAACTATAGGATTGTATGGAAGTAATACTCTTAGTATTCTGGGTTCTTCTAAGCTGCTCCTAGCATGAGTAGAGAACATGGAGGAAAGTTTTTAAACTAAGACAGATTTGAGAATATTTAAAGGATAGAA
>NW_006383016.1:11220969-11228398 GCF_000327345.1 Myotis davidii
CTTTGTCCATTGGGTAGGCTTATATGCATGCTTATAAGTCCTGATCTCTCCCCTTTACCCCCACACTCCCCTCACTCCCCTCTGAGGTTTGACGGTCTGATCGATGCTTCTCTGTCTCTGGATCTGTTTTTGTTCATCAGTTTATGTTGTTCATTATATTCCACAAATGAGTGAGATCATGTGATATTTATCTTTCTCTGACTGGCTTATTTCGTTTAGCATAATGCTCTCCAGTTCCATCCATGCTGTTGCAAATGGTAAGAACTCCTTTTTTACAGTAGTGTAGTATTCCATTGTGTAGATGTATCACAGTTTTTTAATCCACTCATCTGCTGGTGGGCACTTAGGCTGTTTCCAAATCTTAGCTATGGTGAATTGTGCTGCTATGAACATAGGGGTGTGTATTGTTTGTATCGGTATAGTAAATTAAATAACAGTACTATTAGATAGTATGTTTAATTATACTAGCTTAAAAACTAATTATATTAACCTCTACATATGGCATTTGTAGTACAGATATTAGTTCAAATATTTGAAGTATATTCTAAATACTCACCAACCATTTATAAACTACCACAGAAGGTCTTCATGCAGCTTCTACATAAAGTGTAGTATCTTTGAAAAATGAGTATAAAACTTTCTGGGTTAGTAATATAAATTTTCATTTCCTAATAAAACACAATCATTATAATATAGTAAACACACCTTAAGTGATTATATTTTTTCAAAAACTACAACAAAAGTACCACTCAAAGTAAAGAAAGTAGAACTTATTAACCAGAAGGAATTTGGCTTTAAACTAGTATTGATTCAGCCAGGCCCTCGTGTACTGGTTAACAATAACCAGAATTTACCAAAGAGAAGTTGAAGCGATAGGAAATCCTCTGACAATTTAGGAAATGTCTCTCTCAAGTCTGCCAGCTTTATTAACACTACTTTCCTTTTTCAAACAAAAATTACAGCACAAATGCATATTCATTATTTGTTCGGCACCGTAAGACCTCTGGACACAGCACATTCCAAATGTGTTTTACAATGAAGAACCTGATGCCAAGTACATTTTTGCCTTTCTCCCTATAATATATTTATCCCACTGCTGAGACGCAGTGCGGCAATCTGCTTGTGTGTGTCACCGGGAAGCCCAGATACTCGCTCTCAGTGAAGACCATCCATCCCTGGCCAGTGTGGCTCAGTTAGTTTAGCATCATCCCATGCACTGAGAGGTTACAAGTTTGATTCCCAGTCAGGGCACATGCCAGGGTTTGGGCTCAATACCCAGTGAGGGGCATGCAGGAGGAGGCTGAGGTTTCTCTCCCTCTTCTTTCCTCTCTCTTAAAAAGAAAAGAAAAGATAATCAGACTCCAGGTTATTTTCAATTCCAGTACCACCAAAATCTGCATCATTATACTTCACATACATAAATGCATACATACATACACACATTATCAAACAGTATTGGGAGGTCAGTAAGGCAATATAAAAATCAAAATTTACACTGGTCAGCCATATGAGAATTTGTAAAGTTTCCTTGAGTTGCTTATTGTCTCAACAAATTTAGCTGCAATAGATCTGTGTTGGAGAGCTGAGTAGCACACTTCCTCAGACTTAGTAACCAAAGTCAATGTCAAAAAAAATTTTTTAAACCCATCACCTTTTTAAATGGGGCAATCCTTTACATTTACCTTACAGAGCTAATTACTTTTAAAAAATTATAAAAATAAGACCAAAGGGAATATTTTTACTAGTATAGCTGATTAAAGATTCCTCTGGATGTTATCGTGCAATCCTAATTAATTAAATCAGCTTTTTTTGTGTTTTTTAAATTATAGTTCCAAGGAACAATAATATAATAGTTAAGATGAACATTGCCTCGATCCTGCTTGGCTTTGAATCCTGGCTCTGCCAATGTCTGTAGGACTTTGGTGGACTTATTTAGCAACTCTGTGCCTCTGTTTCTTCACCTGTAAAATATCTTTCACATATTGTTGAGTAAGGATTAAATTAGTCTGTAAAGAATTTAGGACAGAGCCTGGCATGAATTAAGCTCTGTCTAAATATTAACTGGAATAAACATTAGCTAGAAGAAAATCTTTTTCTCTAATTTTTGAAATGACAACTTTTAAAATTTGGCAATTAATTTATTGAACAGAGCTCCACCATGGCCTATTGCAAAACTTCTGGCAAAGAAATTTCAGAGCATACAAGTAGAATCTGGGGAACATAACTCACATATTTATTCAACAAGCATTAATTAAGTTACCTACTATGTGTTTGGTAGCTCCTAGTATCTCGTGTAGAAAAAGTGAACAAGTCTATCCTCAAAGACTGGTCTATCATATTTGCAGACATGTAAAAAAGGTAGACTGCATTAAACAGTGATGGATGAGTGCTAGGATGCATATGTGCCACATGGACTACAGAGAGAGAGCAGAGGGCAGAGAGCAGAAGGGTCCACTCAATGGAGGCAAGCCAAGCTCATAGAGTGAGGCAGAACTGAATATGACTTAAAGCCTGACGGAAAACCCCAGCCTATTTCAGTAATTAACATCTTATCTATCAAGAAGTATGATAAACATGCCTGCCTTTTAAAATAAAATTTATAACGGAACTTCATCTTAACCTCTCTGTAATGATTCTAACTGGAGACAGGGAGTTCACACCAGCTTTGGATGCCTTACTCTTCTTTAATTCTAACAAAAGTCACAGGTGATACAGCACATAAGTGATTTTTGTATGAACAAACCCATCATTTCCCCCTTCTTACATTTCTTCACAGATAAAATGCCACAAGCATTATTCTCACAGATAAAACGATGAGGAGGAAAAGCTACAGAAATACTTGAATGCGAAAATGTATATAAATGGCACAGCCAGAGCAGTGAATATTTAATTGAAGGGTACATGAAACCATGGACAGTTGTAATAGCATTTAACTTTTTCTATAGTTTAGTGTAATGTGCAAATCCACATTGTCATCAGGTTTGGCTTGGCAGTGACATCTCACTCACTCTGAGGACATGTGGTGGAGAGAAGCCAGTCTGCTCAAAGAGTAGATGGATCCCAATCTCATACTCATCTCATGGCAGAAAGTCTTTTGGATTGTAGTGCTGCCAACATATAAAGTAGGAGCAGCTGAAGTGATGTATAATTATCTGCAGGCACTTTGTCCACAAAATATCAGTATCCCAAAGAACATCAGAGGAAACAGGGCAGCTTAGAGTTAGAAGGGGCACACCTGGATTTGTTAATCTATCCCTCACCCCTGTGAGTTAGAAGAGAAAGGACCCAAACATTGGAAAGATCAAATGCCCTGAACAAAATCACACATCTATCTGGTACTAAAATCAAGGCTAGATTCCAGATATGTTGGATTCTAATCATTTTTTTTTATTTCTATTATATCAGGAAACCTTCCTGAGAATTCTAAGTGAACTATAGTAGAGCCTTTATATTGTGGTAAAGTATTTTCTGAGAACTTCTCAAATTCAAGAACACAGCTCTGAGCACATATTTTGTTCTTTCAAATGCAATAAAATATAACTGAAAAATGCCAATGACACCTTCAGTCTTTTAATGCATCTATAATATGGGACTTTGGTTTATTTATGAGCCATTACGATAAATGCCTCCAAAAGCACATTTCCTTCTAACGTTACATGTTTCATTCTACAAGTTAATTGCTTTTGCAGATTTTACTAAAGTTTTATCTTTCACAATGAGAACAAATTTTAGACTATTTAGAACATTTGCTGAATCAGATTCACAAATCACTTTTTCTTGTCTTCACAGAGAACTCATGGTGGGCTTGACAACTTCAAATTTCCAAGCCAACATATAATTTGACAATCCATTTTTAATTTATCCAAAGTGTAATTTCTGGATAAAAACGTTAATACTTTTAATGACTCTCTACCAGTAGCAGCTGGATTTCTTTCCAAAGTCATTTTTTAGAAAGAAACATAGTTTTGCAGCACTTTGCTGGGATTTTATCTGCTGTAAATGTGAGACAGAACACAAAGCCACAATGAAATGTGAACGCTCGGTGGTCATCTCACTCAGTAACCCCCATTCCTACCCTCAAGCTCTGGGCTGTGAGTTGCTCCGTATCACAACTAGCAAAACTCCATATTGCTGTGTAATGTAGGTGTACAACATGTCTCAGAAATCACCGAAGGCTGTGTGTTAAATCGGTCGTATTAAGATTATCCTGTAACCTTACTATTTCCATCTTCTATCCTGCACCTCAGAATCTCACAGGTGGAAACTGACTTGGTATTATTTGATGACAGTGTGTATTTCTGTGGACCTTTTCTAACCTGTATATATGCACAATAGACATCTCAAGGCCTGCAAAGTGTTCTAAATCAAGCATAGCACATTACATAACAAAACCCTTACTTCTGCCTCTTGCAACTAAGGAACTTTTAGCTGTGAGAGTCTCTGAAGAAACACTTCAGTGATGTATTCAAAGTCTTTTTTTAAATGACGCAACAAAATTTCAGCTAAATTCATTCCCAAAAAAGAGAGCTTATTCCTATGATCACCTCCAACAATTTTTCTTTTGCAATTTTTCTCTCTGTTGTTCGGGTTTTGATCCTTTTCTAAAACAGGCTCTTTTTTTTATCTCTAAGTTACAGGTCTTCTCTCCAAATTCTTACACAATTGTCCCAGATTCATGCTGATCTTCAAGGTTCTTTCTTCTCCTTCTCACTGGTTAGTAGTGATGTCTTTGTACCGAAAATGTTTCTCTTGCCAGTAGGCTAGTCCTCCCATGCTCTATCAATACAATTTAATCTATAACTGTATTGGTGTTTAGAACTTTGGGTAATTTACAAATTTGGTAGTATGTGGATTAGATCATGCAAAATAGCTTTTCTTTGTGGTCATAAGTTATATGTAATCTTTTGGAATGTATAGATCTCAAACTAATCCCTATGATAAATGTGAGCTTACAAACCAATTGTAGTAAAAAAAATAATTATTTCTTACAATTTCATTCATTCTATATTTGCTCTAATGTTTCATATATGTTCAAAAATGAACTCAGATTTAGAAGATGTATATAAACAGTATCACCCCATATTTTCACAGGGTGGTGCCCTTTTATCTGTGTTCACCAAGATAGCTGTGTCACCTCTTGATGTATATTCTAATAAAATCAAAAGCTTCCTTATAACTTTATAATATTTCAAAAGGCAGAATTCTAAAGTCTTTAGTTACATGAGAAAGAGTGACAGCAATTTTAAAAGAATTGTTTTTAAATCTCATTGGAAAGAAATGATTGACATCATATAACCCAAAACTGTGAAAAAATATATCTTATAGTTTGGAATAAGAGTGTGAGGTCTATTTTTAAAAAGTATGTTTGATTTAAGATTGAAATGTGTTATAATTAACATGTATTTCTTTGGTAAGTCTTCAAAAATGGCATGTGATCTAAATTAGGCTAAGCAGATTATTTTCTGGGGCATTTGCTTAAGCTTAAAAGTCAAGCTGGAGTTTTGCAGGTGGTATTATATTAGCCTGGAATTGTTGTGGTATCTCTCTAGTAAATGATTGTTGCTTGAAAATTAAAAAACCTATAAGAAAATGGAGTTTTGAAATGGTAGGGAGAGTTCTTGTTTTAGCATGCTTAATCACTCCTAGACACTCCTTTTTTGAAAGTCAAGGTATTCCACGTGTTGCTTATGCAAAAATGCATACATAGATGATTAAGATTATTTTTATGAAACATCAGCAACAGGAAAGAGAATAAAACAATTAAGCTCATAAATTCGATCTAATTTGAGAAATAAAAATTCAAGGATTATGTTTTCATAGTCATTTGAGAAGTTACTGGAACTATAAAATTAAAAAGAAAAGATGGGATAAAGAAAAGAATCAATGTATAAATAAAGGAGAGTTACAATATCATTGCCAATGTAAAAATTTACTCGAGTGAAATCATAGAATAAGTAGATGAAGAATAAATCATTACTATTGAAAGTAAAGGCAAAGACATTTTTAGAGTAAAGGGCAAAAAATATATATATATATAGGTGTCAAGTTGAAAGACCTAATCTTTTCAGAAACTCCAGCATCTTATCCCCAGAGGATGGCAAGAGGAAGAATACAAAGGAAGAAATTTTTTAACGGAAGAAAGAAAGGATTGAGAGTGAAAGACTAAATAACATTTCATGGGCTGAAGAAAGACTTAAGTCTCAACATAAAATGGAAATATCAAAGACAAAATTTGAATATAGGAAAATATATTTATGTATTTATATACATACTTATTGTTAAGGTTAAAAAAGTATAAAGATAAGAAGGTTGTTCTAAAGTCTTTTTAAAAATAAATAGCATGTCCTACCTTCAAAAAAATGAAAATAAAATTGACATCAGCCTTCTTATTACAACTGGGAAGTCAAGTGAAAATGAAAAAGAAAATTTAAGCATATCATATTCACACTGTGGAAACCAAGGACAAACAGAAAATCTTGAAAGAATGGTGGTAAGGGGGAGAGATCAACCAAAGGACTTGTATGCAGCATATAAGCCTAACCAATGGACACAGACACCAGGGGGCTGAGAACATGAGTGGGGGGGCAGTGGGGGGATAAGGACACACATGTAATACCTTAATAAAGAGGGGAAAAAAGAAAATCTTGAAAGAAGACAGAAAGGAAAAATATTGCTTATCATATAGGTACATGACATGATTTACCTTAGATTTCTATTCAGAAACCATTCTAGTAAGAAAAGAATGTTGAGCCCTGGCAGGTTGTTCAATGGTTAGAGCATCAGCCAGTGGACCATAGGGTTGAGGTTCGATTCCCAATTAAGGGCATGTACATCGGTTGTGAGTTCACTCCCCGTCCTCAGTGAGGACACATGCGGGAGGCAACCAGTCCATGTGTCAGACACATTGATGTTTCTTGCTCTCTCTCTCCCCACTTCTCTTTCTCTTCAACCCCCACCCACCCACTCCTCCCTTTCACTCTCTCTAAAGATCAATGGAAAAATATCCTCTGGTAAGGATTAAAAAAAAAAGGGTTAAAAAAAAAGTGGCCCTAGCTGGTTTGGCTCAGTGGTTAGAGTGGATAGAGTATCAGCCTGTGGACTGAAGGGTCCCAGGTTCAATTCCTGCCTGGGTTGTGGGCTCAGTCCCCAGTGTGGGGCATGCAAGAGGCAGCCATTCAATGATTCTCATCATTGATGTTTCTACCTCCCTCTCCCTTCTCTGAATTCAATATATATCCAATTTAATAAAAGAGAAACATGGTAATTGGCATAACCTCTGCTACCCTTCCCATTGGCTAATCAGGGCGATCTGCAAATTAACTGCCAGCCAAGATGGCAGCCGGCAGCCAGGCAGCTTAAAGCGAACATGAGGCTTGCTTGCTTCAGTGACGGAGGACTGCAATGTTCCCCGCCTGCCCTGCCAGCCTCT
>NW_006383016.1:11229365-11238564 GCF_000327345.1 Myotis davidii
CGCTGGCAAGTGGACACCCCTGGAGGGCTGCCAGGCTGCCAGAGGGATGTCTGATTGCCATCCTAGGCCCAATCCCCCGGGGAGCAGGCCTAAGCCAGCAAGTGGTCATCCCCCAAGGGGTCCCAGCCTGCGAGAGGGCACAGGCTAGGCTGAGGGGCGCCCTCCCCTCGAGTGCACAAATTTTTGTGCACCAGGCCTCTAGTATATATATATAATTTTTTTTAAAAAGTGAGTCTGGGTGAACTTGTGTTTCAGCCACACCTTCATCTGGGTTTTGATTGAGAGCCTGGCAGATCTCTGCTTTTTTGGCTCTGAACACTGTGGGGATTAATTTCCACCATTAATAGGTTTTCAGCTTAGCTTTTTAACCTTCAAACCCTTGAGATCTAAAATATGACATGTGTCTTGATTCAGAGATGACCATGCCTTTGAAGCAGTCCCTAGCAGAACTTTAAGTACCACGAAGCCACAGACTGTTTCACTCTACCTTGATAATGCTTCCAGCCCAGTCCAAGGCACCCACCCCACCCAGGCCAGCAAATATCCAAACTGTAAACTGGCCAGGCATTGGGAAGCCTTCAAGCATCAATCCATAACTTGAGACTACAGTTGTTAAAGACTTGGCTGGTTCTCCTTTCCCCTGTGGAAATGAGCCACCCCAAGATGTGCCTCAGTGGTCTGTGGATTACTTTGAGCTAAAGGCAATTTTAGCTTCAGACTCAAAAGAAACTTCTGCCCCTCCTTTTAAAGTACCTGGAAGAACTTTAATCAGGGGCCTTGCCCATAAGTGATTATCAGAGAGAAATTCTTTCAATCTATTTACTAAATATCTGCTCGATGCTCCCCACCCCCAAGGCACCTTGCTCACCCCTAGCCCAGGATGTCTTATGTACCTCAAGCCCCTTTTCTTTCTCCGAGCCTCTCATGTACGTGGGGTTCTTGTGTGCACAAGATTAAATTTGATTTTCTTTTGTTTTCAATGTGGAATTTACCTTTTTAATCTTATAATTTTCAACTACAACAGTAAATAATTCAGGAGGATATTTTTTATGCCCTCTTTCAGTGACACTCTCTAATGTGTCATGACCTAGCCATAATTTTCTTTGAGTGGTTAATATTTAGTTACTAATTTTGATGATCTGAAAATACCATATTGATTGCACACTAATGTTTAATCAGCTTTCCTAAGCAGAATGCTTCTTTTCATTTTCTATAAGATGGTGTATCTGTAACTGAAGAGTCAGCTATGCTGAAAATCATTGTACTTTGCTTTCTCCAGCATTGAGCATAATTATTGACCGTCAGACTTCTTTTAATTCTCTCTTGTTAATATAGACAATTAAAAAATATAGAGACAATTTAAAAAAAATACTTATATTAAAATTCCAGAAATCCATTGCATTCTATTCATTACCTTTTTTTAAATCTAATTCTACTCAATATTTTTATATCAATGCTTATCAAAAAAAGCACATGGAGGTTGTATAGCCAATTTGTAGCCTAATAGTGATGTAATTAATGGCTAACACATTTAAATACAGAATGGGTTGAGATATTATAGTAGCTTCATTTCTATTGTCCTTTTATTTTTTTTAGTTTTCTGTGCCAAAGTGGACCAACATCGATAAATCTAATCTTCCAGAAATCTGTTGGGCACATATCTTAATGAAAGCAATCATTAAATAACCATTGAAGATATTTTGTGATTTTTTTTCTTAAAGGACAGTATTGACTAGCAGCCCCAAAGCATATAGGTATGTCAGGAAAATGACACGCTTTCTCAAAGGAAAAATTAACCTGAACGACTAACAATCCACTTGGGGAAACTCAGGGTACTTACTCTTTTTATATATCTTTGCTCTGGCTCATTGATTCATGAACTGGAACAGAGTTAAAATAGAAATAGGGACACATTAAGCTTTTCTGAGTTGGTTATTCCACATACCCTTAACCTTAATTATATTGGTTTGCCCTTCTCCTGTGGTTATTAAATATTATAGTATGGAAACTATTCCTGGTGCTATTGACAAATATGTCAAACCTTGTGTCCATCAAAACTGACCTAAGTGTACTGCACCTTGGCATGGGCAGTCAGGTCTAAACCTTGAGGTCAGTTTCATGAAAATTCGTGGAAGTCAAAGGACAAGGGCAGAAACATCTAAATCTCAAATGGAGAGAAAATTCACTTGGTGTGTGTCCTCGCTGTTTGAATCCAGATCTTGTGATCACAAGAAGAAATTTATTCAAGTTCGTCCAAGAGAAATGGAATTTATTATAAATAGTTTATATCCATCCAAGTTCTATTAGGACAAGGAAGTGACATCAATTTGAACAGGAAAATTTTAGTATAAAATTATTAAATTATGATGAGATCAATCATAAGGATGTGAAGAGAACTCCACAGATTACTCACGGCTGAGGGACAGTAGGCAATGAAAGACATGGCTGGAAGGGGGATTCGAAGGTGGGCTTTAGACCTTGTTAGGAAAGGTGTGGTTGCATCCCCCAATAACTTTGCTTGGTTACTTAGGTCAGAGCTAGTCTACAGTGGCTAGCTAAGCAGGAATTAAGGTTACAGCTAGCCAAGTTCCTAAGCGAGTATGTACAGGACAGGCCTTTCACTGGAGAACTGGAGCTTGTGGTGTACATGTAAAGAGGGCCCATGGAAACAAACCTTACAGGTGCACAAACAACCGGGCAGGTGTACAGAGGGTCAGAGTACTACTGCAAGTGCTGGAATGCTCAGTGTTTATGGGGTTGGCTGCAGGAGACAACTGTCCAGAGCACAGGTTGGTGGGCAGGCACACAGAGTGTGGAGGTGGTATTCTACGAGAGAGGACCATGGTTACAAGGTGACTGAGGGATTGTATGTTCTGGGGCACAAGTGGGACAGAGAGCCAATGGATGACCCTACACACCCAACACTGAAAGTACAACAGAAGCAAAATATAAAACACAAGATAAAATGCAGCACCCCCAAGAATTGGAGATACTTGCTAAAATATTTACAGGTTAAAAGATATATTGATTGGGATTTGCTTCAGTATAACCTGGGCGCTGAAGGGAATGTAAGTGGGACTATGGTGAAACAAGTTGGGACATGTGTTGATCATTGTTGAAGTGAATATTAGAAACACAATGATTTATGATATTACTCTTTACTTTGGTATAAGTTTGGAATTCATGTTCTTGGTTAGAAAAAAAGCAATTTCTTTCCAAACAAAATTATAATTAACTGACCTGGAATTACCTGGTGATAAACCTCAAAATTCCTGCTTTCCTAGGTGTATGTATTCATAATTACTTCCTCATAACTTACAGAAGCTTGGCTAGATTTCCTTTCTTTATACCAATATCAGACTAACTATATGGTTCAGTGTTCCAATTTCCATATTTTACCTTGTCATTTAATCTTTTACTCAGCAAATACTTATTTAGCAATGGCTATGCATTAGGCACCCTTCTGGGTTTTAGGATAAGATGCTGAACAAAACAAGTTTCTGGTCTCCTGAAACTTATCTAATAGAGAGAGAGAGCGCCGAATCCTAACCACTAGACCACCAGGGAACCTTAACTTATCTAATAGAAATGGAGATGCCATAAAGAAGATGAATACATTAAACATACCTACACAATAGTAATACTAAAAAGAAAAGGGAATTGAAAAAATTAAAGCGATATGAAATAATGAAGGGGAAAAGGAGGGATGAATTTTTTGTAAGATGGCCAGGGAAGGTCACAGGCACACGGTTGCTTTTGAATTAAGACTTTAGGAAAATAAGAGCATTACGATAAGCATACTTGGAAAATTCTAGGTAGAGGGGAAAACAAACACAGAGGTCCACTGTTGGGAAAGAAGAACAGGTACGTTTAAAGAACAAGGTGAAAGATTGGGCTAGGAGGTCAGAGAGCCACGGTGAGATGAGGAGGTACAGAGCAGGATGGGTCTTTTCAGGCATAGCACAGATCTTGGCTTCTTTTCTGAATGAGATGGGTTGCATTGAGAGGTTCTGAACAGAGAAGTGTCAGATTCCAACAAGTTTTAATAGAATCACTCTGGTTATAATGTTGGTAACAGACTACAAGTGCCTAAAGGAAGAGAAGGAAGATGAGTTAAGAGGCTATTACTGTATTGGAAGTAGAAAGTGAATGATTGCTTTAGACTAGGGTGGTGGCACTGGTGGTGTGGAGAAACAATCAAAGTATGCATTTTTTAAATAATAAATTTTAAAATTTATTAAAATAAGTTTCCATGACAAAATTTGCTTTTAGATGAATTTGGGGAGTGAGTAAAAGTCAGGAATTCATATTTGGGACATGAAATGGGAAGACTGTGGGAATAGCTGATGTAGGATTAGGCAAGGGCAGGTACCTCACGGGCTCAGTTTTAAGCTTAGGACATGTTGAATTTGAGATGCTTATTAGAATTCTAAGCAGAAATTTCAAACAGGTCAGAGAAAGAGAGACTGAGAACTAGAAATTTCTGGGATGGTGATATATACATCTGAGAGATGGTCAGAAAGACAAATAAATAGATAGATGGAAAGATTATAAAGCCATGAGACATGATGAGATCCCCTATTTAGAGGCCAGTGAGATGAGAAGGAAAGTAAACGAGATGAGGCATCAGAAAGTTGGTGAGGAAAACTAGCCCATGGTGATATCCTGGAATCCCAAAGAAGAAAGGGTTTCAAAGAAGAACAGTCTACACTAACAGATGCTAATAAATCACCTAAGATGAGGGGCAGATGTGAAAAAGATGATCCAATATAGTTGAGGGAGCTTGAGAAAGTTCTGAGAGCTTCTGTTTTCTTTGTGGAATAGAGAGCAAAGTCATCAGCTGAGAGTGAGGACGGAGATGAAGGTGTTAGGTTTTGACTGTAAATTTCCAGTTATGATGGCTTTCACATTGTAGGTACTCAATGTGTGTTGACTATGCATCTGACAAAAAAAAAAAAAAAAAAGAGTAGATATGAGTGAGAGGCCACATTCTTGTCCCTACCATGATAACTAAGTCATTTATTTCCTCCATTCTTTAAGGTTTCATTTCTCCTTAGTAAATTTAGGGTAATATTAGCTACTTAGTGGAGAGAGAAAGAGTGATAGAATTTATGGTAAAGTAATTAAAAAAGGATGACTCTTGAGTACCTTTGTATCTAATACAATTTATGTATTGATACATTTATATTACTTAATATTTCATTTTATTCAATTTATTTCTGAAAATGTAATAGAAGCTGATGCAAGCTAGCTCTGAGATAGCATTATATCTAATCCTACACTTTAGTAAGGGTTGAATAAAAAAGTGTAGGAGGCAGAGATTAAATTTGCTAAAGAACTATACAGATGCCAAATATTATTACCTTGAGGTGTTTAAGAGGAAGTAAGAAAAGCAAAAGGTACAGTTCCAGTCTTATTTGTATTGGAATTTGCCAGGTGTCCTCAAACAGAGAATGATTAACAAGTTAATGAACAAGAAGTTAAATTTCCACTTAGGTAAGATAGAGAAAAGACTTTGTGATCATAAAAAATGGAGAAAGACTTTAACTATTTTTGCAGTCAAGGTCTAATCTTTCTGTTTTGTAACTTTACTGTTTAAATATGCTTTTCTGTTAGATTGAGGGACCAACTAAAAAAGTTCTAAAAGAATCCTTTAAGTTGTAAATCAGTTGTTTTTGGAATATTGGGTAGCATTCAACATTAAGACTTCTTTCTATTTGGTAATAAGAGATATGGTGAAAAAGAGTTAACTACTAACACTTCAAAAAGTGACATCTTTTTTCACTTTGCATAGATAGTAACCCATATTGGTGAACTCTATGAATTTTATCATATTATGGTTCACGTGTTGTTTACCAAAGTGGAGAAATAAATATAGGCTAGATGGTTATTTAAAACATGTGACTTTCATTGTATAATTTCTAAATATATTTACCCTATTATTTAAAAGGGAATATTTATATCAAGTTTGACCTCCCATAAAAGGTACTTCTTAAAAATCCCTAGGGAGAGATTAAAGGTTATCATAATATCTATTTTGGTATATCAATTAAGGTTAAAAGAGATGCTGTCCACTGTTTCCTAAACTTTTCAAGTAAGAGCCTAGAGACCTTTTAAGATATCTCGTCATGAGTCCTCCTCAGCCCTCATTCCACCCCACAAGTTCAAGAAAGATCAATGTAGAAAACAAGAAATGAGGACCTTGGGTGACATGTACAAATAATAACTAATAAGCAAATCACTTAGTAACACACTATGACTTTTCTAAAATAAATAATATTTATTAACCCTATTTTTAAGCCAGTGTTTTGTTTTAATTAGCGTAGTAACTACTTGACCTATCAATCACTTCTGTTATTGATGTTGGGGCTTATCTTTGCTTGTCAATATGCTTTCTTTTTATCTTTAGAACCAATCTGGTGATTTCTCGCTGCCTAGATAGCTTTTTAAAATGCAAGGTTAAAATAAATAAATAAATAAATAAATAAATAAATAAAATGCAATGGTAACATAAAACACATTTTAGCAAAACTCAGGGAAAGAAACAATAACATAATAATTCCTCAGAAATTAAAAAGGAAAATGAAAAACCTGAGTTATCTCTTTCTAGAAGTAGAGATGACCCTAAAAGTAGAGATTGATAGAAACCATATTTATGGTGCTCCACATCCAGTGTTAAAATTAAAACTTTTTTAATTTATAAAAGAAAACCTGTCACAAGGGCAATATTGTCCAGAAAATGTTTTAACAAACATGTACAAATCTTATGGTATTGATGTTAAACATATAAAAATATCTAATCATCCATTAGATAATTTTTACACATGTAACTTTAAGGCCTATGTCAATTGAATAGAATGCTTGTGTTCTCTGGAAGGGAAATATTCATACAGAAATTGTTTGAGAGAAGTCATAAAGTTTTCCTTTTTGGTTCAGGTTCAGTTTTCGGAATTATATTGGTATACCTTATTGAGAGAGAGTGACCCTTTCACCATTTTGTAATATATCAAATTCTAAGTTTAATTTATGTCCTTAGCAATATTGCTTTTTTTTATATTGACTGCATTACACACTATTTTTATGATTTTAAGAAAATGGTTATTCTAATAGTTATTTTTATTTTGCCCTTTAATTGGTTTAATAGACAGGTCTTAGCATATAATTCTAATTTAATACAAAATATCAACCTATGAGAGATTCTTAATCTTTTTTTGTGCCACGGTCCTTTTTGGTAGTTGATTAAGTTTTCAGAAATATATTTTAAATTCACAAAACAAAACATATAGTCTTATAAATATAACCAATTATGTTGAAATGCAGTTATTTAATGGTGTGACTCTAGTAACACATTAAATAACTATCAAAGCAGCAATGAGTGTTAACAATACTCTGTGATGTTACCAACAACTGTAATGTGATTTTTAAAATGTCTCTGATTTCTTCTTGTGATTAAATTATTGGGCCGAAACCGGTTTGGCTCAGTGGATAGAGCGTTGGCCTGCGGACTGAAGGGTCCCAGGTTCGATTCCGGTCAAGGGCATGTACCTTGGTTGCGGGCATATCCCCAGTGGGGAGTGTGCAGGAGGCAGCTGGTCGATGTTTCTCTCTCATTGATGTTTCTGACTCTCTATCTCTCTCTCTTCCTCTCTGTAAAAACTCAATAAAATATATTTAAAAAAAATAAAAATTATTGGTAGTGCTACCACTACAGTTGCCTATATTCCTAATTAAAGAAAATGCTGGAGGGAGGACTGCAAGGTCGACGGGTCAAAAGGAAGGGAGGAGGGGGCATCTGTAATACTTGCAACAATAAAGATAGCTTTTACAAGAAGAGAATACTTAATTTCAGTTGGAGGCTGATGAAAATAAGATTTTTTTTTCTCCTACAAGTTCATACAGACTTTGAAATCTATGAGATTGTTCAATGTGATTTCAATTGCTCAAATTATACAGAGTCCAAAGAGAATGAAGGTTGAAAGAAGTGAGGGACAGTGCACGTAGGGCCATTTGTTCATCCATTTATTCAATTTTTACAATAATACTTACCTAGCAGGCATTGAACTAGCCAACAGGGACACTGTAGTGAACATAAAAGTTGAAGTTGTAATACCCTCATGACATTTACAGAGTAATGGAGAGTCATACAAACTAGTTTTGAAAAAAATAATAACTGCTACAAAAGATTTAAGGGCATGGAACTACTCCAATATATAAAGTGAACATTGACTTAGTGTGGGAAATAAAAGGAGCATTTTCTGAGAAAACAATGACAGAGCAGCTTTAGTTCATAGTTGAGGCTGAAAGGAAGTCAAGGTTGCCCCGATGGTTTCTAAGGGAGCCCTTGTTTTGTTCTGGAAATTATAAAAATAGCTAATGCCTAAATCATCCAATTCATGAACATTTATTTTTGAAAGTTGAATTGTACATAGTATTGAAAAAGTAGTAATTTCATTTCACCTAACCTTAAATCACAAGGAGAGCCAGGAGATTAAGAGAGAGGAGTGGAGAAGGGGAGAGGGTGTGAAGAGGTGAAAGGAGAAAGAGAGGAAAAGAGAGAGATCAGTATTACTAATCTAATCACTAAGCATATAACAGGATAACACAGTTCCCACAGAAAAGTGTAAGGGCATTTTGGATAACTCCGAACATAGATGAGATCCTGGAATGTATAGCAGCTACAAATTAGAAAAGCTTTACAAAAGAACATTTACATTATCTTCGAGGCTCTAACTGCAGACACAAAGAGATGTGTTTAATTCCCCTCTCCCACCAACTGTGGGAACTTTAATAATCTGCTCTTCTCTTTCAGCAGCCATTTTATCTTCTTTAAATAGGTGAATATCTATTTGGCACAGGTCTTGAGAATATTAAATGAGATAATATATGGCATGTACCTTTCTCAGCTACTGGCAAGGTAGTAGGTGATCAATAAATGGTAGCTGTATAAATGCTATTGACATGGTGATGATGATGATGATGATGATGATGATGATGATGATGATGGTATGATGATGACAATGAACACAACGTGATGGGGTTGAATTTATTCACTGCGCTGGGCTGTGGGGAGCTAAGAAACATAGACGCTGACTTCAACAGGTTTATCATCTAGTAGTTGATACAGAACATATTTTTTACTTGGAAAGCTGCATTAATAGGCAAAATGTAAGTCATCTTAGCCTTCTACTCAAAGGGCAAA
>NW_006383016.1:11239394-11244167 GCF_000327345.1 Myotis davidii
AGCCTCTCCTTATTTCCCTAAACCCCATCCCCTGGCAATCATCACTCTACTGTCTGTTTCTATAAGTGTGACTTTTTTTTTTTTTAAAGATTCTGCATATAAGTGATACCATATAGTATTGTCTTTCTCTTGCTGGCTTTTTGACTTAGCATAAGTCATTCATGTTGTTGCAAATGGTAGGCTTTCCTTCTTTGTTATTTATTTTATTTTTCTTTCCTTCCTTTTTAAAGGCTGAATAATATATCACATTTTCTTTACCCATTCATCTGTGGATGGACACTTGGGTTGTTTCCATAACTTGCCTGAAATAAACATGGGAGTAGAAACATTTCTTTAAGATAGTGATTGCAATTTCTGTGGATATATATCCAGAAGTGGGATTGCTGGATCATATAATAGTTCTTATTTTTAATATCTTGAGGAACCTCTACACTGTTTTCTATAGTGGCTGTACTAGTTTACATTCCCACCAACAGTGTACCAGGGTTCCTTTTTTTTTTCCATATCTTCTCTAACATGTTTGTTAATTTATAGATGAAGCCATTATGACAGGTGTGAGGTGATATCTCATTGTGGTTTTGATTGGCATTTCCCTGGTGATTAGTGATGTAGACCACCTTTTCATGTACCTGTTGACCCTTTTCCTATCTTCTTCAGACAAAGATCTATTCAGGCCCTTTGTCCATTTTTGTAATTGAGTTGTTTGGTTTTTTGAATTGACTATCTTTTTTTTCTGACATTGACTATCACAGTTTCCTTTGCCGTACAGAAGGTTTTTAATTTGATACAGTGCCACTTGTTTATTTTTCCTTTGGGTTGCCTTTGATTTAGGTGTCAAATTCAGAAAATCATTCCCAGACCAGCATCAAGGAGCTTATCTGCAGTTTTCTTCTAGGAGTTTTACAGTTTTAGGCTTTATGTTCAAGTCTTTAGTCAAACATTTTGAGTTTATTTTTGCTTTGGAGTAAGATGAGGATCCAGTTTTATTCTTTTCCATTTGGCTATCTCGTTTTCCCAACACTATTTACTGAAGAGACTATTCTTTCCCCATTGTATATCCTGGGTTCTTTTGTGGAAAAACAACTGGCCATATAAGTGTGGATTTCTTTCTGGGCCCTATATCCTGTTCTATTGATTACCTGTCTGTTTTATGATAAGAGCATCCTATTTTGATTACTATATCTTTAAATATACTTTGAAATCAGAAAGTGTGATGCCTCCTGCTTTTACTTCTTTCTCAAGATTGCTTTGGCTGTTTGGAATCTTCAGTGGTTCTGTACAATGTCTGATCATTCTCAATGTCTTTATACTCTAAGATTCTAATTAAATAAAGAGCTACCAGGGTGGCATGATAACACACACACAAACACATGGTGTCCAAAAGTATACACACTTAGAATAATTATAAAGACAGTATTTAATAAAATACATTTGATTTTCAAAATTGAGCTATCACCTGTTAAGGTGTGTATACATTTCTTGGGACATCCTGTATATTTATGTATTAGAAGTTGATGTTGGAAAATTAGTAAGTTATTATTAAAAGGGTAAAATATATAATGTTTAATATTAAATGTCAATATATTGATTTTTATTATAAGCCAATATAAGATAACTAGTATTTAATTTTTATTTTACTGATATAATGGCTAAGATGGCAAAAGAAATTCTGGAATATCCCAGGCTTTACAAAAATAATAGAACTGAATGAAATGCCAGCATACTGCAGAGAACTGTGCGAAGTGTAACCACTTCAAGGGCCTTGAGATGAGAGATAACCCTTTGTCTGGGGGCTTACGAACAACATACCCATCTAGGCATAAAAGAAAGAAATTTCACCATTTGGGCTCTTTTATTTGCTCTCTGGATAAAATAGAGACATTTTCTCTCTAAGTTGCCAAGAAAGGTCTAGCTACATTGTTATCCTGACTGAAGAGCAGCATATTAGCATTGTTACTAATGTGAAAAGCACAAAGATTTCAATCATTATTGACCAAACTTGACCAGTGGCAAAAACTTTGAGGCCTACATAACCAAGGTGGTACATACGCCTTTTATTTCTTGGTGCTACGTGTTAGTATAGTCACACACACACACACACACACACACACACACACACACACACACACATTTAGATAATGTATTACCAAGTAAACCTGAAATTTAATATGGCCCTAGCTGAACTTTATTTATGACCTTTGGTCTATACCAGACATAAGCCATAAAGAACATTGTTTCAGTCTGTTTTAATTTTACTTCATGATTCTGTCTCAGAAAGGTTTAAAACATGTTTAAGTGCCTGACGCACATAACCCTATATAATTTTGATTAACGTGTTGGCAGTTTTACAAAATGTTTGTTTTTAATTACCAAAAGGAACCAATCCATATTAAAAATTAAATGGTTGCAGTTTTTTTAAAACTCTGGTTGCAGTTTTTTTAAAACTCTGGCTGCTTATTAAG
The DNA here is from genome assembly GCF_000327345.1 of Myotis davidii. NCBI lineage: Eukaryota > Metazoa > Chordata > Mammalia > Chiroptera > Vespertilionidae > Myotis > Myotis davidii. The sequence goes on from NW_006383016.1 coordinate 11,241,857, forward strand.
CTAGAGTTAGCCATAAAAACATTTTTGGCTGCCCTACAACAGAAGAAAGATTTATCTAAGCTACACTATTAAAAAATCCATTTAGGCTGTCGACAAGTATGTCAAATATCAACCGAATATGATTTAAAGATTCAAGGCCATGAAAAAGAAATATTCTTTGGACTGTTGTAGGCTCTATATGGCCTCAAAGAATCAGAGTAGAGTGACAGGCTGGCACAAGAACAAGAGAAAGATAGAGAGTGCCTGGGGTTGTGGAGTCTGAGGGCTAGTCAAGTCTTTCTCCAAGTGCCTGTTATCTGGGTCAGCCGGCTCTGACATCCATATTCCCAACTCTGTTTCCTCTGTGTGTGCATTCCTGTTCGGGTTCTATGCCAGGTCACCTTTACAATTATGGTTTTATTAGTCTCGTTGTAAGTATATTTTGTATTGTAATTCCATTTCTCTTTCCTGCCCCTGCTCGGCCCTAAGACACTTTCATTCTGTTAAATACACGGGCATTGATCATTTGCCACAATTTCTAATGGATAACAAGTGATAAGCATTCGATGCATGTCCATAGGGAGCTCACAGCCTAGTAATTATCTGCTAAATCTATTAACAAAAAGCTAGACCAAGAATAAACTTTTATAATGTCAGATTTTTAACATTTTTTTATTCTTAAATTCCTCTAAATACATTACTTAAATCCTCATAGTCTCTCTCTTCATAGGTCAACATTACTAGTCCTCATTAATACATAAATAACATTGCCATGATTTTCAATCCCAATGCCATATCCATTAAATAAATAGTTGTATAACAAACATAAGTGTGTTATCTTAGAAATTATAAGTTTTGAGTTCCTAGTGGAATCAATACTACTTACTCCAATATCCTTTTAAGGAATCAAACGTACATTTGGCAGTAACCCCACATCAAAACAAGAAAGAGATAAATTCAAAAGAAAAATCAAGAATTTTGTATATATAATATATACAAATTTATATACAAATATATGTATATCTGCAAATTTAGTTTACCAAATTCCCTTTGTGAAATTGACATGTTTTCTTAATAACTGTGTCCAGTGCTTTCTTCCCTAATGTAATACAAGTCGGAATATGCTCAGTACGCTGAATTATACTCAGAGCACCCTTCATGTTGGATGAATAAACACCTTTTGGTATAGCTGCTAAGGTCATGACAATGGTGTCTTACTTCACAGTGAAGTACTTCAGCAATGGGAGCTATTCTATATATCTTGCTACCTTCTTCCAGAGGTGGCTGGAAATTCAAGTCAGTCCAAAACATAGGAATTTGAACTCCGAGACATGGAAAAAGGGAGGTTTAGAGGCTTGAATCATAATAATGGCAATATTTTGTAGAGCACTCATGGCTGGTTATGGCTGAGGCCACTGAAGCTTCCATAATCACAAAATTTTTTAAGTATCAATTACTCACTTCTTCTAGAAAGTCAAAGATACATTACCTGATCCTTCTAATACATTGTCTTTCATGTTTGGGTTAACAAGAAAGAATTACTTTGGGCCCTGGCCGGGTGGCTTAGTTGGTTGGAGCAAAATCCTGCACACCGAAAGGTGGCAGGTTTGATTCCTGGTCAGGGCACATACCCAGGCTGTGGGTTTGATCACTACTGAGAGTATTTGCGGGAGGCAATTGACGTGTTTCCCTATCACGTATATGTTTCTCTTTCTTTCTCCCCTTTCTTTTTATTTTCCTCTCTCACTAAAAATCACTTCAAAAAATATAATTACTTTGAAAATATAATAAAATAGTAGACATTTTAAAGAACTAAAAGTGATCTCAGTTATTTCATTCAAAACTGCCTTTAAAGTTGAGGAACTGAAGCCGAGAGGAATTAAGAACTTTGCCCAAATTTATGGGGGAAAAGGTATTTTAAATGAGCATATCCTCAATACAATGTGATGGCTTAAGTTGATAGAAACAGCATTTGAAAATGGCATTTGGTCATATGTTTGAATTTTCAGTGATATAAATTTTGTTGAAAATTTGCCATATTATTTCTGAAGTTCATGAGGTATAACTCCTTATGTCTGATGTTGACAAAATGCCCAAGATAGCAAGTGAAATAAGGCAAAGCACATTATAAATGATATTATTTCATGAGACCAAAAGGAAAATATATTTGTTTTGTTATGGCATAGAATGTCTCTGATAAAAGGAGTTGTCAGATGTTTAAGGAGCTGGGGGAACAGTTTACAAAGAAACTTACTTTTCTTTTGTTTTTCCTTTTGTAAATGTTGAATATATGCACATATTATCAAATCTTAAAAGAAATAAAACTCATCAA
>NW_006383016.1:11244199-11281276 GCF_000327345.1 Myotis davidii
TATTATTTCATGAGACCAAAAGGAAAATATATTTGTTTTGTTATGGCATAGAATGTCTCTGATAAAAGGAGTTGTTAGATGTTTAAGGAGCTGGGGGAGCAGTTTACAAAGAAACTTACTTTTCTTTGTTTTTCCTTTTCTAAATGTTGAATATATGCACATTTTATCAAATCTTAAAAGAAATAAAACTCATCAAAAAGTAAGTGTGTGGCCGAAACCGGTTTGGCTCAGTGGATATGTTTTTCCTTTTCTAAATGTTGAATATATGCACATTTTATCAAATCTTAAAAGAAATAAAACTCATCAAAAAGTGTGTGAATATAGCTAAGAAAATTGTAGTAAAATGACAAGAATAATGGGAAGAGACTTGTGTTATAAAATATTAAAATCTATAAAGCTACTGTAATTAAAACAGTGTATTATCATAAGACAAATTGATAACTAGCTAGGTGGAATGGGAAAAGGATCCAGAAATAAATACAGATAGAGGTGGGAATTTAATATATGGTTTTCAAAAGAGAATTGAAAACATTTACTATCACATGTTGGGACAATTCACTATCAGTTTGGAAAAAAAAAATAACACACACCATAACAAAAATAAATGCCAAGTGATTTAATACATGAGTAGCAACAACAGATAAATGATAAAAGTAGTAGAAGAAAATATTTGATGAAACTTTTATTACCTTGGGTGTGTGAAACAGCTTCCTTTAAATAACACACAATTCAGAAATCATAAAATTTATTGATAAAAATTTTTTAAAAACTTTATTATAAAATATACCAGGAATAAATTTATTTAAAAGCAGATAAAAACTAAGTAACATAGGAGAAATACCATACTAAGATACAAGCAGAACTTACTGAAATAAAAACAGAGGTGCAAAGGAGGCTCAATAAAAAACAAGATTTCTTTTATATATTTCATTAGTTTTATCCTTTGGGAAAAAAAACTAATGAAATATATAATCTTCCAATAATAAAGATTAAAAAAGAATAAATTATAAAAGATGAATAAAAAAGAAAAAAAACAACTTGGAAACAGGACATAACCAGGGATATCATAAAGGATGAAAATAATAAACACAAGGAAGTTCTATTAATAATATTAAAAATATACAAGTCTATCAACAAATAAATAAAATAAGGGAATATTTTGTAAGCTATTAAATATTAAAAATAATGAGATAGAATCATTTATTTATGTTGATCTGGAATAATGTCAGTGATATATTTATCAAACTCAAAATATATTGAATAATGCCAGTTAGTGAGAGGGACAGAAAACAGTGGTGGGGGTTGGAAATTATGGTAGACATGAAATAGTTAACTGTGATTGTCTTTAATGCTTGGAGTTAGAAGAAGAATGTAGGGAATTTTTACTTTTCACTTGATATATTTTTCTAAAATTGGGAAGGTGAATAGTTGTTCACCTTAAGTAATGCTACATTAAAACATGGACAGACAAAAATAATAATCATTTGCTTCTCAACTGAGGCAAATGCCAAAGGCAAAAGCAGCCAGGAAGGCAATGATTTTCCAAAACCTCCTAAAGTAGAAAAATAAATTAGAAATGTGTTCGTGTGTGTGTGTGTGTGATTATGTAGCCAAATGCTTACATGTCTACATCAATTTTTATACAAAAATAATATGTAATATACAAATAAAATTTGATTAATCTATATATAAATTCTTATCTTACAGATTCACTTAAAAAGTTAATGGAGAAGAGCACTGAATGAGTTACCTTGTCACAAAAGATTCCCATAAGAATTCAGAAGACTGTAAATACTTTAGACAGAGTGTCCAGGTTGGAGAATATAGAAAAATATTAGTATTGGGTATATTATGACATATTTCTGCATTATTAGAACTTTCTCAAGAAATAATTGCCAATTGTGTCAAGTAGGTGATTTCTATGTAGGAAACCAAGGCAGGCAGGCAGGCAGGCATGCACACTGTTACGTCATGGCCTCGTCTCCAGTAAAGCTAGAGGGATACATGGACTAAGCCAACCATTCTTCCCAAGCCCCAGCAGTTCCCTCCTCCTTGCCCAACCCACCTCAGTTAAGTGACACGATATCCAAGGAATAATCTGATTGTCGTAGGAACCCGTTTCTTATACTAAATTCATCTTTTTTACATTAACCTGATTTACCTGCAGGCTTCACGATTCCATTTGAAGAATGCTTCCTTACAATTCATCTTCTATTGATAGTTTTGTTTTTATTCTTTTTGTGGTCTTCCATCTATTAAATTTATAATACAAACATTGTTACTATATTAGTAGGGTCTTCACATTTTATAAAAATGGGATATCTCTCTATTAGTAACTGTCACCATTATTATACTCGAGTTGGTCCCAGGTAAAAGCGAAATAGAAAAGCAGGAGACACAATAGTCTCCAGGAAATTGTCTACCTTGCTTATGGGGCCTAGAGTTCATCTTTATCCTGCCACTAATGTGCAATTGAATTAGGTAATGCAAACTTCTCCTGGTTGTTTACTCATATTTCTCTCTGAAGAGTCAGATATATAAACTCAGTTAAAAATGCAGGAGGTTGGAAGGTAACCATAGATTTTAAACCCACAGCTACAGTAATTTATTCTCCCAGGAAAGATATACTAGTTAGGTTGCTGTTATAAATTGAAAACTCTGAGGGATGGGAACCATCTGAGCCTGAATAACTCTGAAACCAAGTAATAACTTTACAAATAGGAATTTCAGATGAAAAAGACATGTATCAGAGAGGCATAAGATGAAATAGATATTCTGAATACAATACAAAATTGTACATGTGGAGATAAATGCGGAGGTGACATACTACGTAAATCAATGATTCTGATACTTGTTTTCTTTCCTTGGCACTGCTTCTTTTTCCTCCCCTGGAGTTTCCGTGTCTCCCTAGGTTCTGTTGCTCCTCTCTTTTACTCTTCTCCCTGTTTATAAACCTACTGAGTTGAGTCATTTCTTCACAGGCTACTCTCAAATGCAATACCTAGTCCCAACCACTCTCTTACACTTCCTACAAATTGTAAAGATTCCTGAGGGCCCAGCACTGGAAGAAACAGAAAAGGCCATGTAGCCTTCAGTCATTCTGTACACAGATCCCTCCTGCCACATCCCAAACAAATGGTAGTTAGTTTGGTGAGTAGAGGCAGGGAGAAAGAAGTCTGAGTGCTTAAGTTGGCTAATTGAGAGCCTCATCCATCATCACATAGTGTTTCTGTGTTTCCTATTTTTTCTCCAGGACTGTTGGATTCTCAAAGAGAAATCTCTCAGGGCTTTATGGCTGGTGTTCTGGGAGCAAGGTAGGAGACAAAGCCTCGTGTGCTGACTGAAACTTGATCTTGCTTTCCATTCATTCCTCTCTCCAGCTCCCCATCAGACTGGGTGACCTCAAGCCCTGAACTTCTCTAGCACAGTTTCTTTAGAGTAAACTTCCGGTCCTACTGATTATGGAGGCATTGAAGGGGTGCAGGGCTGTTAGAGAGTTGGAAATCTGGGATGGGGAGGATGCAGCTACACATTTTTTTGTGCAGACTTTAAACCAATATTCCTATCTTCACTCCCTTGCCTCACATCGTAAATTCCTTATCAACTTCAAGCGCTGAGTCTCCCCCAAATTTTACAGTTTGGAATTTGGAATGGTCGATTTCTTATCTGTGCCATCTTCAGCAGATACATAAACACTTAGCCTCCTCCACTAATCGGGTGAGTTACCTCCACTCCTGCTTTCTATCCTCCAGACATGGGCTAAGAATTCTAGCCCATCGATTTCTCTTCTCCAGTTTTCTCTCAACCTTGTGGATTTATACCTTTTTAAATTCCTTTATTGGCATATCAGCGAAATTCTCAGGAGACAAAAATAAGCAATGAGACAAATGGATGCGGGGGTCAAAGTTATGGAAATATTTGTGTTTACATTAAGAAAGCATATAACGCGCATGCTCTTTAAACTCGATATATTGTCTAATTCTTCAATTTTCTTTCCTAAAAAGAATGATGCCAATGATAACACTAAGACAACACTTTTTTAAAAATATATTTTATTGATTTCTTATAGAGAGAAAGGGAGAAGGACAAAGAGTTAGAAACATCCATGAGAGAGAAACATCGATCAGCTGCCTCCTGCACACCCCCCACTGGGTGTGTGCCCGCAACCAAGGCACATGCCCTTGCCCAGAATCTAACCTAGGACCCTTGAGTTCGCAGGCCTACGCTTTATCCACTGAGCCAAACCAGTTAGGGCAAGACAACATTTTTTTAAAAAGCAAGAAAGAAGTCTGAGAAAGGTTGAGATAAGTTTTATTTTTAAAGAGATATGGCAACTCAGCAGGTCTATAGATATCACTTAGAAAAACTAAAACTTTGATTTTTATTACAGAACTGAAATATTCATGAACTGAAATGCCAGGGTATGTCATTATCTTGGGCCTTCATCTGCAGTCACTGTGATTTAGATCAAGATCAACAAATGAGAGACCATGTGTCAATTGCCTGATTTTGTAAACAAAGTTTTATTGGAACACAGACACTTCCATTCCCTCACTTATTGTCTGTGGCTGCTTGGGTGCTACAAACACTGTTAATTACACTGGAATTGTGGAGTTACATGTACATTTAATCAAAGCCAGATTTCCTTCCTATTAATATACATGTACTACCTGGTCTTTTACATAAAATGTTTACTGACATCTACTTTAGCTGGCTAAGCTGCAGAGATATAAGAGTTAATGGCTATTTTGTTAAAAATAAATAACTGGAGAATCATATGTGAAGAGCAGCAAACATTTTATCTTTATTTCTGAATTAAGTAAAAAAGATTATTAAATTATGTTGCCTCTTAAGTATAAAAGGCAAGTAAAAACAATGCCCTATTTACAGGTCATATTTGAAACATATTGAAGTCAAACTTCATACATTGACTAAACTTGTTATATCATTAATCTAGTTACATAAAGAATCAAAGTATCTGGCAACCTGATTATCTTCATTCGCTTTAATCATTGTGGACACAACACTCTGCAGGAAATAAAGGATACCTCAATTTGAGTCATCTTGCTATTAATATACTCTATGGCCTTGGGCAAGTCACAATCCCTCTAGATTTAAGTTTCCTTGTCCATAAAGACAGGTGATTAAATTGCGTGGTCTTGCATGGACTGTGATTCTATAAGGTTGTGAAAACGGTGCAGTTAACAGTTTGGCCCCTTGCACATACTATTATTAGGCTGTTCCGCTAGTTTTAATATTTAAAAGAACAGTGTCAAGCACTAAAATGAGGAATACTGAATCTATGGCTATGTTATGATTTCTCTGCTTCTCTACTTTATTTGGGTTGCCTTAGGAAAATCATTTATGCAATTCCATGCTCCAGTTTCCTTTTTACTAAAGCAGCAATAATAGCATTTGTATCTTAGTATATCAAAATATACTCTTTTGCGGGGGGGGGGGTGGAACTATTTGGAAACACTTGGGATCAAAGAGGTATATAAATATAAAATTTTTGGTTTTAGATTAAGTTGAGGTTATTATAATATTTCAAAAAAATACCTAATCTTGCCCTTTAAAATATTGCATATAGAATGCAAATTAAATGCTAAATTTTGCATAGTCCTTGCTCATGTGTGAAAAAATTAGATATTCTGCATCGTAGACAACTCTTCTGAAATAATGTCACCATGTAATATCACTGTTAGCTTTCCCAGCTGAGAAATGCCGTTTTCATGAATAGTGATAAGAAAGGAATTTGAATGGAATTTTACATTCTCATGCCTTGTTACATAAAATTGTCACTCAGGACTATAAATTTTATCCCTTTTATACCAAATATAAACTAACCATTTCGAATGTGTAGCATAGGTTTAGATGCATTTCTTCCTATTTAATTTTTAAATGTCAGGTAAACAATGTTAGGTAAAGAGAACTCCAGATATGATTAGTAAGTATTAAATACATTTAATCAAAGCCATGATTTCCTTCCTATTAATATATAATATTAAAAACCTTACTATTTATGTACTATATAGCAATTGGGAATGTTTGCCTTAGTAATCTAACTTAGAGTAAAAGTTTTACATAATAAGAATTTTAAAAGGTCTGGACCTTTTAATAATATGGTAAAATTACTTCTTTTTAAATATTCTTTCTTAGTGTTTGATGACTTATATTAGTAATTATAATACTCAAATTTTATCTTGATATTTAAGTAGAAAAGATGATTTTTACATTAAATGAGCTTAAATGTGGAAGACAGTATATTAATGAAAAATACTCTAAAAAAAACGTAGTAGTCAGTAGTTTTTTTTTTAACTCCACTTATCTTCGTATGATACAGAGGTTGGCAAAAGTAGGTTTGCAGTTGTGAGTTAAAAAAACAGATTTATTCACTATTTATTCTTCTATTGTATATTTTTTCCATATGAACAACTGTAAACCTACCTTTGCCAACGCCTATATAATGGTCAGAAAAATTAGTGCTGTTCTTGAAGACCCTATCATTGTTCCCTGAGCTGAAATTAATCATTTGTTACAAGGTGTCTATAAAGTGAACTGCTCTTTGTCTGAAGGAGTGCATGCTAACATAGCCAACCTTAGGAAGAAATGTCTAATGAAAGTGAAAGATCTGGGAGTGCAAAAGCAACTATTTTATTAAAATGGACTTCTTTTTATACTATTTTTGTCCTTTAGAATTTCTTTACTTGTATCACTGTTCCATCAAAACAGATTGATTGTGTATATTGACTTATAGTCACAATTTAGGGCCATATTTCTGGCCTTGCTTTTATATTAATGGTACATTTTACCCATATCCTATCATACCAAGCTTTCACTTCATTTATAGACATTTTCCTAGTTGTCTATAGCTTTCCCTTTAAGTTTAGGTGAAGCTCAATTTAGTTAACTTTTACAGTAGTTTTTTTCTTGTTGTTGTTTTCTTTTTATGTCTAGCCTTAAAAGTGTTTTGTTTTCTATCTGAATTTCTACTTTGACTCTTTACATAGCATTTCTCTTCTGATCATTCTGTCCATTGCAGCCACCACAACATTCTTATCTTAAGTAATGAACAAGATCTAGGTTAGTTGAGATGCACTTCTACCTACTGATGAAATTGAAACTAGAATCCTTTTGTTCACAAAGTCAACTCTAGCTGACTCCTCAGACATTCTTCATCATGCACAATCCTATAAATTAATGGTAATATGTTACATACCCCACTCTCAGCAACAAGACTAAACATGCTACTGAATTTAGGCTAAGGGATTCCTGGGAAGTTGATATGAAAACATTTGAGATCTTCTAGGTCATTATGATTACGGTTCTTCTCTCTAGATGAGATGGAAGGCTATTAGAAAGTTTCGGGGAGAGGAGTTATGACTTAACATTTTAAAAGGATTACTCTTGCCGCATGGGGAATGGTTGTAGGGGAGTCACGACATAAGCAAGAAGAGTTTTAATCCTTTCAGGCAGCTCTAACAAAATAGCAGAGACTGGGTCCTGGCTAAGCCACTCAGTTGGTTAGAGCATTACCCCGATACATCAAGGTTTTGGGTTCAATCCCCGGTCAGGGCACATGCAAGAGCCAACCAATGAATAACTGGAACAATAAATTTGTATATCTCCCTCTCCCTCTCCCTACCCCTTTCCCTCTCTTTCCCCAAAAGAAATTGTTTTTTTTTTTAAAAAATAGCATAGACTGGTTATAAACAGAAAAAAATGTACTGCTCAGAGTTCTGGAATCTGGAAGTCTAAGTCAGGGTGCCAGCATAGTCAGGTTCCTGTGACTAGTTTAGGGTTGCAAATTTGCTTCTTCTTGTATCCTCATCTGGTAGAAGGGGCTTTGGGACTCTTAGGCTCTCTTTTATAAGAGCATTAATCCCATTTATGAGGGCTCCACCCTCATCACCTAAGCACCTCACAAAGACCTCACCTCCTAGTGGCACCCACACTGGGCATCCATTTCCATATATAACACCTATCATTCTTACCTGGACATAAATTCTTAAAAATTGAATTATTAGTTTCTGTGTGTGATTTAAAGTTTTTGATACATGTCACTAAAGTCCTTACTCAAAATTTTCAACAAATTTATATTTGCCATCTCTTCTATTTTTTTGTCAAATTTCATTAATAGAAAAAAATAGTTGTTATATATTGATTTTATTTTATTTAATCTATATTTATTTTGGTATAAGGCATGAGATTGGGAACTATTGATGTATGCTTTTCTAAATGATTAGTCAATTATCTCAATACCAAATATTTGATTATATTTTCTTCTACTTCAAGTAATACTTCAATAAATTGAGTTACTATATATGTTAGGTTATGTGTGTTCATGTGGTGATGTATTAATTAATAATATAAAATGCGTTTTAAATTTTACCTCAAATGCTCTTCTTCACACAGAAAAATTGGACATATTCTTATAAGAAAAATCTAATTGGGATATTGAGTGGAATTGTGCTAAATTTATAGATTTACTTGGAATGGATCGACATCCTTGCAATATTGAGTATTCACATCTGTTATCTCTCCATTTATGCAAACTAGTTATATAAAAAGATACTAATTTTCTATAGATTTTTTATACAAGTTCTGTCCATTTTTTAAAGTTTATTGCTGCATATTTTCTTTTTATTAGGAGTGGGATATTCTCAAAGTATTTTTATTAAATTCAAGATTATTATTGATTTGGGTGGATTTATTTTGTGTATACATTTTGTATTTATACATTGGCTTTAAATAGTTTCAGTTGATTCTCTTTGGTGTTCCAATAAATAACCATATCCTAAATAAATAATTTTTGCACACTCTTTGGTCTCCCATTTCTATAGACAACTACCTGGCTCTCTCCACTCTATCAAGCAATCAAAAAGTTTATACTGAAGTGGAGACCAGAGGACATATGTGAAATGTGACCTTAAAAGGTTATCTGATGTATCTCCTCTCAGGGCCAAACGCCTAGTATCTGTGATAAATGATTCTTTCAAGGAAATTATAGAAATTATGCAACTCTCTTTTAAAGTATATATTCTTTATCATACATCCAACTTTCTGCTAATGGTTCTGAGTAGGTTTTTATTTTTTCCTTATTCTTTAAAGGGTAATAGGTTCTTTGAGGACATAAGATATATGGCAAGGTGTATTCATAAGGAAAGAAAAGCAGAGAAATCAGTACCTACTGGTGCCCGGCATATAGTTTAGCATAGTGTCTGGGATGCAGTCAGTTCTGAATAAACTTGAAATAAAAGCCACTTCATAAAGACCTATAAAATAATAACTAAAGCTTTGTAAATTGACTTTGACTATGAACTCTGAAATTAAAAGGAACTTTTTCTAACATTATCATCTTCTAGGAGCAAAGGAGAAAAGTCACTATGTGAAAGAATGTCACTGATTAAAAAAAGCAAATATAAACTCTGCTATCAGCTTAAAGTGACAGCATAATACCATCACCTCTTGCTCAGTCAACATCTTCAAGAACAAGTAACAATGAACAGAGTTTAAAATTGGAAAATTACAACTGATGACATATGAATTGCTACTCCAACTCTAGAAGTTGTTTTTGTGCATTTGTTCTTAAGTTTTAGGAGGGGAAAAAAAAACAACTATTAATTGTTCCCTCTTTAAGCCTGTTTCTTGAAGTGGGGAGGATTAATATCTGTGCTGGGATAATTGGACTTTGAAGATGGCCCATAACATATTTAACTCATTTTCTTTTCTGGAAGCAACACAAGCTACCACTGCTTCCATTGTCATAGGAAATGTAAATAAGTGACTAGTCCTTCAATCTAAAAAAATAAAATAGCTTGAACTAAAAGATAGTTAAGAAGAATAAAGTTAAATATGACCTCCATGTTTTATTGTAGACTAGTCCTTTAGACAATTAATGCTTAGCCTTTAGGATCATAAATTTATTTTGAAATGTCAATTTAAGATAGGGAAAAATGTTCAAGGCAATGATATTGTCCCAATTTAAAGTTCTTGTGAGTCTACTTAAATGGTTATAATAACACATGCTGTAGAAATTTTCTATATTTATTTTAAAATTACTGCTATGTGCATATGTATTATTCTTGGTAGGATGGGCATCTTCATATCTAGGGCATCCCACTGTGATGACTGATTATGTTCCAGCTGGTCTTTCTCTACTTAGGAATGAAATTTTTTACTGGCGTAAATTTAATCAGACAATCTTGTTAAATGTGGCACTGGTCCCAATTCGATGAAAGTTTTGAAAAGGGAAAGTAAAGGAATAAAGACAAAAGCAACAGCCTTTAATATCATGAACTTCTCCAATATGAGTTCTAAAATAAGACAGTCTTTGATTTATACTCTGAATTCATCACTTACTGGCTCTATGATTTTTAAAGTGCTGTGGAACCCCTCTAATTCTTGGTTTTCTGTAAGTTGGAAAATAATATTAATAGCAATATTTTAAGCTTACAATGAGTTTGAAAAAGGATACTGTATGCATGCCTTTAGCCAAATATCTCACATGGGAAGTGGGCAATAAATATTTCCTTCTATTGTTGCTGTTTTCCAACCCTAACCCTAACTGTAACTTCAACCCAAACCCTATTCCTAAAACTAAAGCTTATCCTAACCCTTATCCTAAACTAAAGCTAACCATAATTCTAATCTAAAAAATATTTTCCAACCAGTGTCAAAGAATGATTTGCAAGCCACCCGTATCAAGATCACGGAGGGACTTACTAAAACACAAATTCTGGGTCTCTCTCAGCACCAACTGTTCCATGTTCTCTAGGGTTGAAGCTGAGAAATCTGTATATCTCACAGGAACTTTAGATGATGTTTATACACATTGAAAATTTCAGAACATTCCTCAAATAATTAAATTTTATTTTTTAAAAAAGCTACTTTCTTATCATCTAGCAGTTAAATCAGTCTTCACTCCATCATTTTATCTTATCAGTGTGCTCAAAATGAATGCACTCTGCTGGGGTTTGTATTTAAAGTGCTCATGCCTTCTCCCGCCCAACTTAGCTCAGGCCCCTTCAAAACTGCCTCCAGCTTTCTTTGAATCTTCTCTATCTCTTTTCTCCCTTGAGGATTACTAGTTAGATCTTTCTAAAGCTCATTAGACACTCTTGTTTTCATTTTTTTTTTTAGTTTTTAATCATTCTCTACATAATAATAAATTCTAAGTTCCTGAACATAGAAACCTATGTTCAAAAATAGGCCCCTCTTTCTAGCCTTATCTCCATTCTGTCCCTGACAGAGTAAACTCCACTGAAAGAGCAAAATTCACCATTTCAAATAAGTTCTGCCTGCTTCAATGTCCTTCCTTTAGTCAACAAATGCCTTTACATTTCTTCCATGATCCAGTTTGAAGGCCACTTCCTCCAAAGAGCTTTTCCTAATCTCTCCAACTGGAAGAGATTACCTTCTTAAAGCCCTTAGTCACATTTTTACAACACTTAAATTTTTCTTTTTGTGTTATGACCCCTACTAGATTTTTCATTTCCTACAAAATACCATCTCATATTCATCCCTTATAGTGCCTGGCATAAAATCTGGACTCAATATTATTATTTTATAGTAACCCCTACATGAATAAATGGTAGTAACACGTAAGTTGCAATAATGGTTTTTAGAGACAGTCAACTTATGAACTATTTCTCTTTTGGCCCTTGTAATTGTTCTTGGAATGCAAAGGTGTTCTTACTTTATGGAATTTATTTGGATCTTAGAAACCACCCCATCCAACATTAGCATTACAGTTGGGCAATCTGAGAATCACAATGACTTGCCCAAATCATACTGTTAAGGATGACATAGGTCCAGAAGTATGCTGGACTAATTCTCTGTCCAAAAGATGTATACATTTATTTCATTATGAATGAAGTGTGTTTATTTCTCACATTTGGATAAGCATATTGTATAAACAAGAAGCATTGATCTTCAGGCTTAGGAGACTGTCTTTGTGCTTCAGCTGAACTATGTTGAGTACTGCTTTGGGCCGTCTGGGCTTAGCAACACGGTTGGATTCAGGTTGTCTTGGTGTGTTTTCTTTCTGGGGCCAAACTAATAGGGGCAGCAGCTAACTGGGGAGTTGTTTGTTGTTGTTGTTTTATTTTCTTCTTGGTATGTCACTGGACCTCAAGAAATAGACTGACTGTCACGCTATCATTTCTGCTCACATTCTATTGGCCCGGCCCAATATCAATGTTTCTAATAGGGGGACTTCAAAGGCACATGGCGAAGTGCATAAATGTGTAAAAAGAATGTAAAGAATTGAGAACAATGATCTGCCTACAGTATGTGACTTTATAATTAATTTTTATTATGTGTATATTTATATTTGATATTTGAAATATGAACATATGTCAGAATAATTTATAAAGATATAATTATAGATATTTCTTACAATAGGTGCAACTTAACCAATGTAGAATTTTAGTTTCTATATTGTCATTATAAAACTGGAAAAATATATATTCAATTTTATCTTCAGATTTAACAAAATGTTTATGAGTGATCTATGCTAATTACTCTTTAATACTCTTTCTACTAGTGTAAGAAATTATAATGATTTCACCCATGCTAGTAATTTAAATGAGTAAAACTATGTTTAAAACTATTAAAGGATTTTGATTTTGTTTTCTATTTGAGTCACACAGAAGAATGAAAATGTATAACATTTAATCTGCTGTAATAAAATTTTTAAGAAAATTGCATAAGATCTGAACTTTGAACAATATCAGTGGTTGACTCTGATGCCTGTTGCCCAAAATCAGTTTCTGAAAAAAGCTCCTTAATGAAAACTTCCTGGAACATATGTATTTAAATTGACTTCCACGTGAAAAATGGCATTATTAAGCAGAATATTCAAGGTTCATTAATTTACCAAATCTTTGCCTCTCTCAGTGTTTGCCAGAAACTGCCATAGTCTGTGCAAAATATTATATGAGAACACTGTGTTAGGCTAAATTACGCAATCTTATTTCAAAAAGTTCACTACTATCCTAGCCGGTTTGACTACTCACCATGATACTTAATAAAATCTATAACTATACATTTAACTCTACTTATTGTTAATAATACTAGAAGGGTCAAATCCTTAAAATCCTTTCAATCCCCTTATATACAAGATGGAACCATTTTAGGAAGTTCAAAATAAAAAGCAAAATTTAGAGCTTAACTATTTCTTTGTTTTTCTTTCTTTCTTGAAAATGAATATGTAACTAGTAACTGTTGTAAAAAGGTCATATAAGAACTCAGGTCTGAAAATTCAAAATGAAGA
Source organism: Myotis davidii (assembly GCF_000327345.1). Taxonomy (NCBI): domain Eukaryota; kingdom Metazoa; phylum Chordata; class Mammalia; order Chiroptera; family Vespertilionidae; genus Myotis; species Myotis davidii. The sequence goes on from NW_006383016.1 coordinate 11,257,476, forward strand.
GTATGTTAAAGTGTATTATTGTAGTAAATTGAATGACTCACTCTTGAATGATCTCTGCTATTTTATATCTGTTTGTCCTGGCTATCAAAATCCGTAGCCCACTTTGTGACTTTGTTTTTCTTTTACCACATACAGCCTAATAACTGCTGGTTCTCTCTCTTTTTTCCAGAAGTTCTGAAGCGGGTGACCCATGAAGTGTGTTATCTGCCTGCAGTTGCCATGGCTGGAGCAGAGGTAAGAGAGATCCCACTGATAAATGGGCCACCAAAACAATCATTATGTCATTCAAGAAGAAACACCAATAGTCATTTATTCCTGTCTTAACATTTTGATTTTCTGCTGTCTCTCGTAGGTGAGGTGGAGAGGTGGGAAGAATGTTCTAATTTAAAATAATTTGCGATGAATATAAGTTGTTCATATAATTACTCAATGTTTTATTGATTGATTTTAACTATGGTTCAGTTCTGTATCATGCAAGAGCTTGTGCAAATTACTCTGAAACTGTTGTCAACTTTGGTGATATTAGTGCTTTTAAAAAAATTGTTGGCTTTTCTTAGAATTATTCATTCCTAATTATAAGGAAAAGTATTTGAATTTAACATCCTACAGAATGAGGAATGGTACTAGATCAGTTCCCAGTTCCCCTCTGATAATAGGATATTATAGTAATAAAGGATTTTACTTAGTCATTATTTTTATATACCAGTATTCATAATGATGAAAATACAGAGTATATTCATGGCACTCTTAAGTATAGAGCATGGGTCAGTATATTTATTGAGATGTTAATATATGTTTCATTTTCACTGCTATGAAAGAATTAGAAAAACAAGAGCTACTTACTTTTGCCATCTCTATCTTACTCCCTTCCTCAGTCCAAAAAGTAGTCAGAATTTGTATTCCTTTTGTTACCCACAGATAAAATCTCTTCCTAGATTTTGTTTTTATAAAAGCCCCCATTTATTGAGGGGTTATGCTGGGGGCTGAAGAGAAAGGCAGAGGAGTGCGGGTAGGTGCAGGGATGCAGAAGCCTTGAAGTAAAGAGAGGAGATTGTCTTAAGTAGGGAGGGGATGAAGGGCTGGCTAGACCCATGATTAACAGGAATCCATGCCTTAGTCTTCACTGAACCCCCAAGAGTAAGAAAGAACCTGGGGGAGGATGGTTAAGTCCATGGCTCTTCTAGGAAGGCTGATCTAGAAAGACTTGACAAAGATCCCTTTGACTGGCACTACCTATCTTCAAGAAGATTGGCTTAGGTTTAGTGGGCATAGCATCAGCATCATTCTTGGTGAAGAACTGAGGCTTCCCCCGTTTTCCAGTCATCCTGTAAAACTTCTGGCTTCCTGTGTGGTCCTAGAGAGGCAGATGAATGGTGCCAAAATGACCGAAGCTGAATTTCTTAATCAGCCAAGCAAGAAGAGGCTGGGGGTTAGGTTCAGTAGAATTTGATGACAAGAGGGATGATGTGACATTTCTTGCTTGTGTGTTTAGGAACAGACAATTATAATGGCAGCAAGTATTGAGCAATAAAAATTCTTCTGCAAATGAACTATGAACAGAATTTTGAACAATTAAGTTAGAATTATTTTCTTCTATAAACATTTTTTTGTAGTTTAAATTATGTATGTCAAATGTACGTATATGTTGCAATACAGTGAAAATAGTGTGTAGTGTGTTAGAATGCATCATTGTAGATACAAATTCTCAGAATTTTTCAATGCACAAAAAAATTTAAAGCCCTCAAATTTGCTTTTACAAACACAAGGGATAAAACCTAAATTTAAAACAAAGTACAGCATTCTTTACCACTTATTTCTGTACATCACTACACATTCCAGAGATTTGCCTCTATGAAGCTTAGTTATTTCAAAAGACAGCCCGGTGGACGTGTCACCATTTACGATATAGTGATGGGAAAACATTGTACTGTGTGTTAAGTATCCTGACCCGAGTCCTGATTTCTGACCTTGTCCGTTCTGTGCACTGGGTTAAATTGCTTAACTGAATGGTATCATTTATAAATTTAAAAGGTTGTAATAAGAGATCCCAAAGTTTCAGCCAACTTGAATTCATAACTAGAGGCCCGGTGCACAAAATTCATGCACCCGGGGGTGGAGGTGTCCCTCAGCCCAGCCTGCGTCCTCTCACAATCCAGGACACCTTGGGGAATGTCGGGCCTAAACTGGCAGTCGGACATCCCTCTCGCAATCTGGGACACTGCATGCACCAGTGGCCATACATTTCATACAGGTGGCATCTTGCTATTGTATGGGCAGCTACATTTTTTTTGCCCTGATTATAAAAAATAATACATAACATGATGCTTCTGAGGCAGTAGTACTGTTTTCCCCATCTTATGGGTGGAAAAACTGAAGCAGAGAGAAGTTAAGTAATTGGTTTTGTCACACAGTTATACACAAAATGTGCTGACCACAAAATGTGCAAACCAGAGTCCATGCATGTCATCCCTGCATCATCCTGTTTTTTCAGTGTTAGAGTAGCCTTGCCAGGTTTTAATTTTAAATCAAAGAGACTGTTCCCAATATATAGGGTAGGGTCCCTAGGCCTGGCTGGTGATCAGGGCCATCTGTGGGGTGACCAGTGGGCGGGGTGATTGGAGGGGGTTCCTGTTGGAACCCACCTTGGCTGGTGGCCTGGTGCCGCCCATTGGTCAACCCTCCCCCTTCCCCCCACTGCCAGTCACCTCCCTCTTGGCAGGGAGCAGATGCTCAACACAGAACCTGCCCCCAACCGGGGTAAGCTCCTGCATTGAGTGCCTGCCCCCTGGTGGTCAGTGTGCATCATAGTGACCATTCGTTCTGCCTTTTAGTCTATTTGCATATTAGGGTTTTATTATATAGGATTTTGCAAATACTTTATTTCCCTGGGCTCTAGTCAAATATCCTATGAACTGCCATCTTTATTGTCATTCATGTACTTAGATGACGGAGAAGTTACTATAATGGTTTCCTGTTCTTATCGTCTTCAGAGTCCATTTGAATTGCACAACAAAGTAAGTTCAGTACTACTACACTAAACTTACACCAATATTTGAACAAAGGCAACATTAACTACCTTGTTTTATTCACAGGATGCTCTCCAAATGGTTTGTTTCAAAGAAAATCCACAAAGACTCCCTTATATTAAAATTATTCAATAAGAATATGCTGCCAGCATTGATGCCAGCTACAAAGGATGAGATCTGAAAGTGTTTCACACAATGGCAGTGTCTTTGAAATAAGCATCATCCTTTAGTCTATATATCGTATTCATTCACTAAACACAGGGAATGTATGTTTGTCTTATTTATGATTTTCTTAAAGAAGATCCCTTTTTTAGAGACATCTGTTAGACATGTGCTCACTGCTAACCAAAGACCCAGAATATCAAAGTGCCAGCATGCTTTTGAATTTAAAGATCTGGAATGTTTAATGGAAATCAGTTCAGTAACTGTACAATTTCAGCATGCATAGAAATGTTTTGTGCAATAGCCTTCATCATTAGGAATTGTTTGCAATATTTTAATAGGACTAAAATAAAGGCATTCATTTGAAGTTGGAATACTTGGATTTCGTCTCAGGATTTAAGGGCAGGAATGAAAGAGAAAGGTAGTAATTCCATGTTATATTTAAGAAAACTGAAGCAGGAATATCATTAACTGACTTCCACAAAGTCATGAAGTAGTAATGTTGTCTACAACATGAAGAATCTGAAGCCAATTATCTTTCATTCGATGAAAATAGGTAAAATCAGATAAATTCATTATCTCAGTAAAATGTGTCTCTGTATTTTGTACTTACTTAAGAGCAAGAATATTTAACCAATAAAGCAAGTTCATGCCCACTTCTAAAGAAATAATATAAAACAATAGACACAAAATAGATAATACCATAGAGGCGGGGATATACCTTGTCTTATGAAATATCTATGAAATTTTTACATCTAATCACCAAAGAAATCATATCTTTGGTTTTCTTAACCATCTAGACAAATAATAGACAAATGTGTAAATTGACTGTCCCTCTGTGATGCCCACAGCCAATCAGGAGTGAGTATGCAAATTAACCAAACAAAGATTGCGGGCCTGTGGGCAACACGCATGCATGCAGGCGCCAAGCAGCTAGGGATGGGGTGGGATGGGGTGGACAGAGAGCAGGTGGCTTGGGAGGCTTGGCTCCCTCAGCCGCTCCCAGCAACCGAGTGAGCCAAGCCCCCCAAGCGGCCGAATGGAGAGCAGAGTAGGAGAGCGGGCAGAGAGTGGGCAGCTTGAGGGGCTTGGCTCCCTCAGTTGCCCCAGCTTCCTCATTGCTGCTGTGGAGACTGACAGCAGGGAGGAGGAAGTCCCACCCCCACAGAATCAGCCATTGGTCAGACAGCTCTCTGTGGCCAGTGGAGTGTCAGGTCCTATCAGCCGGCCTGGGGACAGCTGAAGTTCCCAGTCCTTTTGGTTTCTGTAGCCCCTCTACCAGAAGCAGAAACCAAGAGCATGGGGAGCACCAGGAATTCTGGGAATCGTAGTTCTGGTGGCAGCCCCTGGACCGGAAGTGGAAGCCCAGAGCACAGAGCACAGCAGAAATGCTGGGAATCATAGTTCTGGTGGCAGATGCATAGTGGGATCTCCTATACATTAGAGCAAAGTGAGCCTGGAGCAAGTTACTGTTGCAGAAGGGGGAGGAGGTAAGAGACATAAGTAAAGTCAGAGTGTCAAAGAAAATTAAAAGGAAGATATCCTATATTTTCTAGGAAATCTCCACCAATGGAGCAAAGAAGAAAAAAAGACCTCTATTATTCTGTGAGCACCAAACCAAACTGGGTTGGGTGTTCTCAGACAATTCGCTCATATGATTGCAAAGACAGACAGAAACTCCCAGATTGGAGAGGGTGCAGGTCGGGCTGAGGGACCCACGCCCCATGCATGAATTTCATGCACCGGGCCCCTAGTATAAAATAAGCTAAGCAATCAAACTGTAGGAAAATCTTATATGAACAAATAATGTCATACATATTTTTCTCTCCTCCTCTATATTTAAAAATGTTTTTATATTTATATGTATGCACACACCCTAAAGTAACCATGTTTTTAAATTCTCAACTCTTTCCTTTATAGACCCCCAAATTAAGACCATTTATAGAACTTCAGTTGGAAAGCAAATATTTTGTAATATTATATAACCCACCTGCTGATAATATTAGCAGCCACTTACTAAATTCCATATGTTGTATTCACTTTACCAAACAGAACATGCAAGTTCCCCTTTTCTGTTCTTCTTCCATTAGAGATGGGCTGCTTCATTAAAGTAGGAACTTTTTGTGAACAAAACCAACCATTAGAATGAGATTACAAATACCAAGTATAGGTATATATTCCACCTCTTTTTTTTCTCTCCAAAGTGTGGGGGAATAGAAGGGAATATGTGAAGGTGAGAAACTTTTGGGGGGCTAAGAAATTTTTCCCTATGACTTTAGTTCTTAGGGTCGAATTATTCAAATAACATACAGCACATTTACAGGAGAAAATCAAATTTTAATAGGTAAGCACAGGGAATTAACATAAGCATGAACATTCCAAAGACAGTGAGGCAAAATGAGGTACATTTGTCTTCCTCAATCAAGAAGGGGAGGTAGGCAATTCATAGGCATATGACTCGCCTATATGTGGTGTTCCCATTACATCTCCCCTGACAACCACACCTACTGCACCCTGCCTTTGTTGTTGTTTTTGTGTTCTTATCTGGCAAAATAAAGAGCTCTTAGCTTAAATAGGTGGGTTTTTTAAAAAAAATTTTATCATTTCAAAATCTGAGGAGCTACTCAAGAACTATCAAATCTTGGGGAGGGAAGGTGACAGTTGATTACAGTGTTGTCCTAATTCATCAAGGTTGTGGGTCAATCTCTGGTCAGGCACAAGCAAGAATCAACCAATGCATGAGTAAATAAGTGTAACAATCAATGTTTCGCTCTCTCCTTCTCTCCTTTCCTTCCCTTTCTCTCTAAAAATCAATCAATAAAAGAAAACACACATCAAATCTCTATACAGGACATTCCCTGGCATTTTAACGCATTGCGCACCAGTAGTTTTATTGCTGGCTGTACCCAGCGGCCAGATGAGTTTCTATTGAATGAGTACAAAAACGTTTTACATAAATGTGAAAGGCATGCCTTGAAATTAAATACCCATTGCATGTTTGAAGTTATTTATTACATGTTTTTACAAGCTCATATCTTTTTAAATTATGATACTTTGTAAAACACTGTGTAATATGAAAACACGGGAATTCTCGTGATTCATCTGCCATGTTTAAGTGAGAAACAATGAAACAATTTCCCCATTTTCCTAGGTGAGCTCATCAAGGCTATAGATAGGTGCCTGGTAGACTTAGGGCAGCACAGAAGAAAAACAGAAATGGAGATGGGGAAAAGGCAGGTGGTGGGCCCCTCCAACTACGACTTCAGATAACATTAATTGATAGCATTTTCTACTGTCCTTATTACAACCTTTTCTCAGGGAAGAACACCTTTTATGTCCACATGGTACTATTGAATCAGCATAATTAGCAGCCCTAGTAATAAACTGCTTCAAATTGCTGTTTTGATTTTGCTCTAATAATTTTCAAAAGTATTTCACAACCTATAATCCATAGAGTTTTACTACTACAAAATACTCTACCTGGGGGGAAAAATGTTAGATGGTCAAATATTATTGGAAAGTTTAGTGTACTCTCTCAGCAACCCTCTCATTATCCCCATCTCTAGGAGGCACTAAACCACCCCCACCTCAATTTAATTGTTAGGGAACATTAGCACATGGGAGCCTCTGATAATGGCCAGCAGTTATTCTTTTTGTTTTGTTTTACATTGATTTTATTGTGTTCAGTTCAACTCAGCATTTCTCAAACTTTCAAGCCTACCCTGGTAACTTTTTCTATTTCTTTTCCAGGATAACAACTCTTAGTATTCATGTCCTTCCATCAAGACTAACTTTGGGAAACTATTGTTGCTGTTGTTTATTATTATGCAAGCACAGTTGTTCAGACTACCCATCGGAAAGTGCTTAAAACCAGGCGTGAGCGATTAGCAATTATTCATGGTGTGTGGAGAAGGGGAGTCAAATGCAGTGAGGTTCTTGCCTGTTCCTCCACTCACTGTCCCTCTGACTCTGGGTGAAGGTGAATCCTTCCCCTTTCTTGAGTATCCGTTTCCCCCACATCAGGACTGCTGGTGCAATGTCGTTCTAAGGATCCAAATCAGAGATCCAGGCTGCTTAAGGGCCCAGTGCACAGCTTGGCACAGAAAACTCAATAAATGATTCTTTTTTCTCAGCCATTTCTCCCCTCTACATTTTGCAAGTAGCTAAATATTTTAAAAAATCTAATTAGATTTTTTTTCCATTCAAGTTTTTAATAAATTCTAAAGAAATGATCTATTTTACTCATCTTGGGATTGTGGGCTACCTGCGATTTCCATGGCTACTGAAAAATAACTTTACATGAGTCTAATTGCAAAGCAGATCAATTTTTAGAGCAAATGTCCTTGAAAGTGTCTCTTTAATTTTCATTTAATTTGAACAGATGTGTTTGCAGTCCTCATTCATGCAAAACTCCCATCGACATCACTTAGTTCCAAACTAAATTAGCTAATGTAAGGGATAAAAGCGGGGCCACTGAACAGGCACAACAATACTGTGCTCATGTTGTAGCTCCACGGCTTAGAAAGCTGGGAGAAGAGAATTCAGTGGAGGAACAAAAAAAATTCGATCAAAACAGTTGAAAGGCAAGGCCTTAAATGAAAGCATAAATGAAAAAGGGGAACTTCAGGATAGTCTGAGACAGGATTTACTAAAAAGAGTAATAGGTTCCATCTTTTTTAAAAAATATATTTTATTGATTTCAGAGAGGAAGGGAAAGGGAGAGAGACACAGAAACATCAATGATGAGATTAAGAGAGAATCGTGGATCAGCTGCTTCCTGCACGCCACCTACTGGAGATGGAACCTGCAACCCAGCTCCTACAGGGGGTGTGCCCACTACCAAGGTACATACCATTGACCGGAATCAAACCTGGGACCTTTTAGTCCGAAGGCCAACGCTCTATCCACTGAGCCAAACTGGTTAGGACAATAGGTTCTATCTTGCCATGAATATACTGCTAGTTAACTGTATTCATTCTATATGTAATTGGTGAATGCTTAATTGGAGCCAATTTCAGTTCTATGTAGGCTTGTAAATTAAATAATGAATAAGACCGCCAGGATCAACTCTACATCCCTAGAGCTTATGTTTTATAGTGGGGTAAGAGGAGGAAGACAGGGTCAGGAAATGATAAAAAAACAAACAAAAAACAAACAAAAAAAAACAGGGACATGTATCGAAACAAGAAAAGTTTAAACAAGTTAAAACCTGTTGTGGACGAAAGGGGCCACAGGCTAACCTGAAAAGCTCAGGGAAGGCCTGCATGACAGTCTTGCAAACTCCGAGACCTAAAGTAACCACAAAGAATGGTCTGAAATTAAGCTTTAACTAGACACAGTTATGGTGGGTAGTTATATCCTAGGCCGGTATCTTCACTGACAAGGTCAACCTTTCACTGGTGGATTTCATGTAACCCACAGATGTCCCTTCCTTTGATTGCAATGTATGACTATAGATGTAACCGCCATTCTCCTGAGCATTATCCCAATCCGTTGAGATTCTACTTCCCAGTAATTGTCGACAGATTGGCTCAAATAAACTCACAAAAATTCTTTACAGGTTTGAATGTTTTTATGTGAACACTGTGATGAAAATAAAACCGATTAATATGCTAGAGAGAGAGGGGGGATGGACACAGAAGGCCCTTCTAACGGGGTGTTTTGCTGTGATTATATCTCTACTTGTAGTTTATGCTTTTCAGTTTGTGGGGGGTACTGTATTATTTGTGTGCCCCTAACATAACACAATGCCTGGTACACGGTGATGAAGAATGAGGAATTAATAATTTAATATGAGAAAACAATTTAAACTTCAACATAAGGAATTTAGTTTAGTTATTACTAAACACATAGCAATCCTGAAGTGTTAAATCCCTAAATGGTATTTTAACTTAAAGTTCTGGATTTTCTTTGTGTCTTAGTCTGCTTTGGCTGCCATAACAAAATATCACAGACTGGGCGACTTATACAACTGAAATGTATTGGTTTGGAAGATTGGAAATTCAAGATCGGGGTGCCAGCAAGGCCATGTTCTGGTGAGAGCTCTCTTCCCACCCTGGCTTTTCATTGTGTGTTCACATGGCATTCATGATGGAGAGAGAGAGGAGAAGGAGACAGAGAGACAGAGGAGGGGTGGGTGGGGGAAAGATCCCTTCTCCTCCTCCTCCTCCTCCTCCTCCTCCTCCTTCTCCTTCTCCTCCTCCTTCTCCTCCTCCTTCTCCTCCTCTTCTTCTTCCTCTTCTTCTTCCTCCTCTTTCTCCTCCTCCTTCTTCTTCTCGTAAGGCCACAAAACCTATCATGAGAGCCCCAAATTTAACCCTAATGACTTCCCAAAGGTGTCATCTCTCAATACCATCACATTGGGAAGTAGGGCTTCAACATATGAATTTGGTGGGGCTGGTGGTAGGGGGAGCACACTCAGTTCATAACACTTTGTTTATAGCAGCTTTAAATATAGGGTATGTAGCCAAAACCGATTTAGCTCTGCAGATAGAGCGTCGGCCTGCGGACTGAAGGGTCCCAGGTTCGATTCCGGTCAAGGGCTTATACCTTGGTTGCGGGCACATCCCTAGTAGAAGGTGTGCAGGAGGCAGCTGGTCGATGTTTCTGTCTCATAGATGTTTCTAACTCTCTATCCCTCTCCCTTCCTCTCTGTAAAAAAATCAATAAAAATACATTTTAAATATAGGGTACGTTAACTAATTCCTTCAACGGTTATCACTCAGCTAGGTGATGGGGATACAACCATTAATATAATCTCTGTTCTCCTGAAGCCTTAGGTTGAACTGTGGGAGCCATTTTGCATAAATTAGAATGGCAATCTGTGCAATCTGTGATGGACATTTAAAAAATTCTTATATTTAGTCTCTAAAATGGACTTACTGATCCTAGCCTCCTTGTATTCACATCTTTTTCTATCACATTATATTGGTCTTTGGGAACAATAGTATATGGTGGAATTGATGGTTTGCCACTTCTGGGGTTAGATTATAAGAGACTGTGGCCTCCATTTTGGGCTCTGTCCCTTTGGATTATATGCACCAGAAAGCCCTATGGAGAAACCGTAGAGTTAAAAATAAAGCACTATGTCCAGTGGCCACAAGCAACTGAGATAGCCAACCACCACATGAGTGAGCCCGAGGCAGATTTTCCAGCTCCAGATGACTGCAGCTCTCATTTGCAGCTTGAGTAAAACCTCTAGAGCAGTGGTTCTTAACCTGTGGGTCGCGACCCCTTTGGGGGTGAAACGACCCTTTCACAGGGGTCGCCTAAGACCATTGGAAAACACATATATAATTACATATTGTTTTTGTGATTAGTCACTATGCTTTAATTATGTTCAATTTGTAACAATGAAAATACATCCTGCATATCAGATATTTACATTGTGATTCATAACAGTAGCAAAATTATAGTTACGAAGTAGCAACGAAAATAATTTTATGGTTGGGGGTCACCACAACATGAGGAACTGTATTAAAGGGTTGCGGCATTAGGCATCAGGAAGGTTGAGAACCACTGCTCTAACAGTGGTCAGCAAACTCATTAGTCAACAGAGCCAAATATCAAGTACAACGATTGAAATTTCTTTTGAGAGCCAAATTTTTTAAATTTAAACTATATAGGTAGGTACATTGTTGTTAACTTAATTAGGGCACTTCTAAGGCTTAGGAAGAGCCCCACTCAAGGGGCCAAAGAGCCCCAGCAAACTCGTGAGCCGTAGTTTGCTGACCACGGTGAGCAAGCATGTCAAACTCAAAGGCTAACACGGCCAAATACACAAGCTTTAAGTTCATGTGGGCCACAAAAAAACAAAAGCTTCAATTTTGATAGAAACGTAGGTTATTTAGATAGAGACATGCTGAATACAAAGGGCTGAAATAAATGAATAATCGCTAACATAAAAGAGTAGAACATTTTAATAAAAATAACTATTTTTTTCTTGAACATTAACTTACCAGACACTGAATAACTGCACAGATTAATAAGCGCAACACAAATAAACCTATTTTTCCTGTTCTCTGAAAGCGAAATAGTTCCTGTTGCGCACCCCCAACAAGTCAGTCCAAGACGAATGACATAGCAGTTGGCTGCTGAAATATTCGCTGCTGGTATTAGTGGAGAGAAATGGTGCACCTGCGTGTATGGAGCGTAGGGAAATGAATGCAACATGATTATAGTAATCAGGCATTAGCGTACGTTGCAGCTCGTTATTAATAATTATGTATAACAGGATATTGTAAAAATTGTTACGAAATTTTACTAAGACGTTTCTGACATGCCGTTATATTGGCTGGGCCGCAAAAATATTTGGTGTGGGCCGCAATTTTGACACGCTTGCTCTAGAGACCCTGAGTTAGAAACACCTACCTTGCTCCTAGATTCTCTCTCTCTCTTCCTTTCAATCTTTACTTTGCCATTGGTTTTTATAGAGAGAGTGGAAGGGAGGAAAGAGAGCGAGAGAGGGAAAGGGGAGGGAGAGAAACATCAGTGATGAGAGAGACACATCACTTGGTTGCCTCCTGCCCTGAACCCCAATCAGTGGGAGATGGAACCCCCAACTGAGGTATATGCCTTTGACCTGGAATCCAACCCACGCTCTTTTGGTCTGCAGGTCAACACACTAACCACTGAGAGAAACCGGCCAGGGTGCTTAGATGCTTGATTGACTGAAGGAGTGAGATAATAAATGTGGAATGATTTAAGCTGTTCCATTGCATTGTTGACTGCAGATAGTTTCAGAAACAATGATCTAGAGTATTCTTGATCAATGGTCAGATATTGAAGGCTTAATTAAGAATTGACAAGTCTTATTAAGTATGGCTCCATGTGGTAGAAAATAAGAAGAGTAGTTAAGGCATTGACAACAAGGTAGATGAACTATTGATGCCTCTACCTGCTGTAAGATGAAGTTATCCAGAATCTAAGCACTGATATCTCCCATTACCTCATAAATGATTCAAATAACAAGCTATTTATAATGAATGTCATGGCCTTCTCCTCGATTTTAATGATAATGCTTATTATTTTAAGAATTCTGAGTAGATTTCAGTAGGAGTGGGTGTGAGAATATGGTTGTATAAATAGGAAAGGATATCTTTAACTCTAAATGCAAAGATTATTTTAGGTCTCAACCCTACACATATCTGAAGCAATGGAGTTCTTCCGGAATGGCTTTCTAGTCAGGAGTGTGAGATACAATGCTTTCATAACAAAGGTTAAAACTCATTCATAAATAATTTTTTTTCTGGTCAGACTATGTTGCTCCCGAATATATTTGACAAACCAATGATCATTAATATTATTTAATACAATAGAAACAGGGAGTAATTTTAATTTAGAATACAAAAGGGAACCAAGAATGAAACCCTGAGTTTTATTTAGGATGTGTCATGCAGATACAAAGATTTGTAACTTCCTTTGATGTGCTCACATGAAATGCTTGTAGTCAAATGGTTATTTTTAAAGTTGAGAAGAAATTCGGGACAAAAGGAACATTTTAAATATAAAAGGGACCTCGGGAAGATCACAAAGAAGTGAAATCACTATTACAAAGTTCAAAGGCATATTTTTCTTCAAATACCAAGAAACTGACTTAAGTAGCTTTGGTGACCCTCATTCAGGGAAGACGCTCTGGCTCTTACGGAAGTGATGGATGTGAGGCCATTTTTTTTTTTTTTTTTGCCCCCTTTTCAGAAACTGCTGTTTTGGACCATTATTCTGCTTTACTTTCTTGAGACTAATTTATCTGTTGGGCATTCTCCTCAAACACCATCTTCTCTTCTCCTTGAATGGTATGCTAGACCTTTTTTTACTTTTTACCTTTATTTACTTATTTTTTAAATTAAATTTATTGGGGTGACATTGGTTAATAAGAGTATATAAGTTTATGTAGATGTATATGACTCATGGTCGGTCTATCACATTGTGTGCCTACTACCCAAAGTGAAATCATCTTCTGTCACCATATATGAGGAAGGGAGAGAGATAGAGAGTTAGAAACATTGATCAGCTGCCTCCTGCACATCCCCTACTGGGGACGTGCCGCAACCCAGGTACATGCCCTTGACCGAAATCGAACCTGGGACCTTTCAGTCCGCAGGCCGACGCCCTATCCACTGAGCCAAACCGGTTTCGGCCCCTCTGGTAACTTTTTGAACTCAGTAGGGAGATCTTAACTGCAAGATAAATTGGCTGGTTGTGTCAGGCATCAAGCCAGCTGACCACCAGTGTCAGTCCCCTGCCTGAGCAGGATAGGTACTGGGGACCAGGAATTGACTCCCTTCTAGTTGGAATGTTAGGAAATTGTTTTAATCATGGTCAAGAAATCAAGCTGATATTGTAGACTTACTTTAAAAAGTAGCAGAAAGTCACATTCTAACCAGCAGTTTCTGAGTGCCCTTATCACGGCACTGGCAATCCTGGGTATTAAAAATGTTTTTCCAACCTGATACTATAAAAATGTTCTTTCTTTATTTTTTTTAATGTATATCTTGACTTCTAGTGCAGTTAAGAATTCTTTTCTTTTTTAAATCACGTTTGCATTTCCTCTACTTGGGAATTTGTGGGTGTTCCCCAGCTGACAATGGCAGGCTTGAAAGTGGGAGCCAATACCAGCAGTGTCAGTTTCCTTATTATCCTTACCTCTTTCTGAAGCTCTATCCTCCTCTCAAATCCCTGCTTCTCTTCCCAAAGGGAACTCCCTGAAACTATTAATTATTCCTTACCATTCTGGCAGGCCTCTAACTTCTCCTTTGGAGTTATATTCACCTGTTCATTTCCTTTACCCATTTGGCTATTTAATAGTCTACCTTTTCTTTATCTATTTGATGTAGTTCAGTGCAAATGAGGCCATTAGCAATTTGCTTTCCATAGTATTTTTAAAAAATATAGGTTATAAAAGTTACTACTTTACTTAATAATGAATCCAATCTGAATGAATTTTATTAAATTTTAATCATATTAACCATTTAAACAAATAATGCTATTTTAATTTTGGGTTTCTTCCCCTTCATCGTAGCTTTTAGAAATTTGATCAGTTTAACACATGCATTTTTAATATAATGTTTCAATTCAAATTAACTGCAGAAAAGCCACTAATGAATTTTATTTTACTTTATTACATAACAGCAAAGGAACTATAAAGAGTTAAATAGCTTTATGTGCAAGGTTAAAACTTTCCAAACTCAGAAATGATTTTTTTGGAGGGTGGGGGGAGGCTTTCTCTCAAGAGCTCTTATTTCAAAACCCAAATGGGATTTCAAAATACAAGTAAATAAATGTCAAAGCCTCTTGGCCTCTGCTCTGCCATTCTAGGCCTGAAATCCTGCCAAAAAGAAATTTTCCATTCAAGATGGAACTGGCATTTACTAAGCTGCTTTTTTAGGGACTCACTTTCAAAAGTAGTGGAAACTTTGTACAACTTTTGATGTCCCTGAGTGGACAGACAGCCTCTTCTGTAGAGCTTTTTTCACGATGGCAACGTTTTCTGAAAAATGAATTTTCAGCCCATCCTCTCTAGATCTATTGGTATTCCCAGTGCCAAGCATAGAAGATAAGCAACAACCAAAGTAAAAGTTAGTGTCTCATTAAGTATCACGGTACAAACAAGACAAAAATAGAAGACAGAAGAGAAAGTGGGAGAGAGAGGAGGGCTTAGTCCAATAGTTTACTTGCTAGAAGGCTCATTTGTCTCAAAATTTCACGCTGTTTGAACAAAACTGAGCTGGTAATTCATAGAACACAATTTTCTATTACTGTTAAGATCAAATAGTTAAAGGCTGAGTGGATCCAAAGGGGAATATGGAGCCGCTGCAATATGTAGTAAATCGGAGGTTTGGTGCACTGCTGCGGTTTGCCAGTTGGTGGGGAGGAGGAGTGCTCTGAGGCCTGTGTGTGTGTGTGGGTTTGGGAAATGGAAACTAAAACTGTCAGCCAGCGAACCTGCACTATTCCTAAAAGCTTTGAAAAGTTAACAAGGACCTGTGGGATAAGTCAAAGGTAGAACTGAAAACTAGAAAACATTAATTGAGAAAAATAGAAATCCAATCTATTGTTTGCGCGTCCAAAAGCATGAATCAGAAGTTAACTAGTTTGTTCTTAAGGCTTTCGCCCCGCTCTCCTTAATTCTCTTCCTTTCTCCTTTCGCAGCTTTTCTCGTAGGCAGTGCACCCTGGAATTATCCCCCTTTCGTGAGCCTTCCTTTAATTTCGATTTTTTCTTCCCTTTCTTGTTGCTCCCAGACCTAAGGCTCCTTTTTCTCATCCTAGAATTTGTTCTGGGACAGGACGGAGAAAAGGTTGCAAGTCAGAAAAAAAGTTTTGTGGTTTGGGAAACTTGGGCCTTTGTTGTGTCATTTCCCCTGCCTGCCACTCCCCCAACCACGTGACCAGGAGAGGCCGGAATTTTGTGAATGGAGCTGAAAGGGGGCTGCAGGGGCGGGGGAGGCTCCGCCTCCTTCCTTAAAGTGGCCAATCTCTTAGCGGAGCGCTGCGGGGTCAGCAATAAACAACAATGGGCTGGGAACAAACGGCGTGTAATTGGCTGAGGCGAGGACCCCAGGGTTGGGGGGAGCGCTGGCTGAGCCTAAGCTCCGCCCCTTCCCGGTTACCCTGGATACCTGTCAGGCTCCAGCTGCAGAGAAGGTCTTCGGAAACTGTTGCTCAGATTACAGAGGCTGGGTTATCCCGGGAGTGCTGGGCGGCGGGACACCCTTGCTATTGGCTCTCCGCCTGATTGCACCCCCAGAAAGTCCCCAGGAGCCTCACTATCCCAGCCTCCGGGTCCCGGCTGCTCCCTGCAGCCTCCCTGGCTGGGGTTAAAGTGCAGTTCCCGCTCAAAATGCTTGTAGGTGCGCGTTAGCACCAGCTACTCTGATTTACGAGTTTCAGAGACTGCACTTAGGTCCTTGCTGTCTACAATGATTTCTCTAGTAATACGTTTTTCTAAAACTTATTTAAGAAAAAAAAATGTAAACATTGATCTTTCTCCTCCTGGTTGCTGTGGAGTCTTGTGTGCTCACACTCCAGTTTAATGCGTCTCCATACCGTTCCATTTAAGGAAGGAAACTTCCAAATAGAAATTGAGAACTGAAGCAACAGCTGCCGGAAGCGTCCTTTGGTCTCTAGCTCGGATCCTTTGGTCTCTAGCTCTGGTCGCCATAAGGATCACCAGTGAGTTTCAGCACTGCGGAGTCCCTGGTCCCATCCCCGCGGCCTCCCATATCCTGTTGGGCCGAGGCTTCTTAAGTGACCCTACAGCTCCAAGTCCCACAGGAAGGTCAGGGCAAGTGGTTTCAGAGCTGCAGCCCTCACTTTTCAAAGCCTCAGTCATTGTCCTTGAAACTCGAGCATCCTCTCCGCTCGCTCCCCAACTCTGGGCTGTGGCTGTGTAAAAGCAGAAGAGGAAGTGGAAGCATCAAGTACAGTAAGTGACACCCTCTGTCTCCGTGTATACATAACAAAAGCTCAGGAAATGTGCGGGTCCCTAGGATATCTGAGCCCACACACCCTCCCTGCTCCGCCCCACCTGCAAGGTGGACTGGAAGCACCTTGTCCCAGTGTGCACTTGGGATAAATTTGACTTTTATACTCTTTCTCACCTAGACTGCCCCGTCGCCTTCCCAATTCCCCTCCTAACAAGCAATTTCTCTGCTTTTCTCAGGCACTGACCCCATAGATTATTTTACTGTCCCATGAAGGAGTTGGATCTTGTCTTACTTGAGCAAGGCCGTTAACAAATGTTTTCAATAAACCATAATTATGGTGGTGGGTGTTAAACACACACACACACACACACACACACACACACACAAAACCCACAAACAAACAAACAAAAAAAACACGGCAAAAGAGTTTGGGCCAAAAACTTAGCAGGGACGAAGCTATAGTGCTAGTGGGCTCCCTATCAGGTTAAAAGTGGGGGGTAGGAGGCTGGCGATCTTGGGGGAGGGGGGAAGAGTTTAAGGAGGCAAGGGTTTAGTGGATCAAGCTTCAAGGTATCTACCTGAACCGAATAAAACGTGCTTTAGGAAATCAGCCCAAGAAGGGACCTAACACACCAGTCACGAGAACCGGCGACTGGGTACACATGGATTCATTCCCCGGGCGCCTGAACAATAAGCAGCGGGTTAGGAAGGCGGTCGGTTTCCTGTGTGGCGTTTCCAGGCTGCGGACCCCGCGCCAGCCCTCCGAGCACCCGCCTGGGCAGAGGGGCGCGGGAGATCCCCGAGAAGGGGCAGCCAGCCGCCTGATTGACAGCCCGAAATCTGATCTTGTGAAAGAGACGCGGAGCCAATGGGAGGCAGCGATCCATCAGTTTGGCTTGGAGGCCCCTGGAGGAGAAGTAGAGGAAAAACCACCGAATTGAGCTCTGTCAGAGGCGCTTTCGGCTTCCAGGGGGAAGTGCTGGGCAATAATTAATGTTTTTATTAAATTTGGAGGGAATTTTTTGCCGCAGTTCGCCCAGCGTGGCCTTCAGGTGGGTCTTTCCAGCAACTTTTTCTCTCTCTCCAGATAATTGCATGGTTGTGGGCTGCAAAAACTATCCTTATGAAAGACGTGTCTCAGTCTCTTTAGTCCCGTTAGGTGCAAAGCTAGTCTCGTTGATCGCCATTGCTAGTTTTGCACACGTTTGCGAATCAGAGCTGCCCGGGGTGCAACCGACCGCGAAGGGAAACAGCGAGAGTGTAAATAAATACATCTCCTCTAGTTCGGATTTTTGCTACAGCCGAAAATATGTAAATTGGGAACTCTCTGGGCTCTTTTTTGATCCAGGTGAAGGAGGCTGGTGTACCGAGGGTTATTTTTGTGAATGGGACAGTCGGAGGGTAATTAGCTATGCAAATTCAAGAGCTTCATTCATGTTTTTTTTTTTTTCCTTTTAGCCTAAAAGCCATCTTGTTCCCCTCTAGGTTGATAGACGTCCAGATCCCGAGGAAATCTGCAGCTCAATGCTCAAAATATAAAACACTGGGCTGAGATTTGCGAAGAGCAGAAGAATGGATGGATTTTATGACCAGCAAGTGCCTTACATGGTCACCAATGTGAGTGATCAGTTCGAGAGTTGCTGTTTATAAACTTGATGGGGGGGGGGGGGGGTGGAGAAGGAGGGGGCAAGGAGGTTGGGATTGCAGATACTTTATCTGCTTTGTTGCCACTGTAGGGCGACTCTGCTTCTAGAAGCCCAGTCTTCAAAATGAGCTTACCTTTCAGTGATTTGGATAAGGCATAGTTTTGTTTTTCAGACCTCCTTTTCTGATTAAAGGGCCCAAGATGAGTGGAAGAGGAGATGGAGGGCAGCAGCAGCTGCTGCACTCAAAGTTTTTGGCTGGGTTTGTCTGCCACATTGAACAGAATGAAGTTGAGACAAATGCTGACACTTTTTGTTTACATGGGGTGTTTTTGTTTCTCCTCCCCCCTCGCATTTTCTCTTATATTTTTTTATTTCTCCACTCTTCTTCTTCTCCTTCTTTGGTTTCCAGTGGGGAGTAGCAGAATCAAATCCATTGTATTTTAATCTAGCTTTGATCCAGCCTCAAATCGACTTTAAATATAACTGCTTCATGTTGTTTTGATGCTGAGACACCATGAATATATGACTAGCAAATAGTATGCTAGGATCGGCGCTGGGAAGCTAGTTTCCTGGCTGTCGAGTTTTCAGCATAGCCTTTCACTGTGAAATGAATGTAGAAAATGAATATTAGAATCGATGCCATAGACTTTAATTTGTTTATGTAGAGAGAGGAGCCTCACAAATGTATGTATGCATGTGTATTTTTGTGTGTGACTTTTGAGGTGTACCTTCTTTTAAAGGATTTTGTCTTTCCCTTTGTAGAGTCAGCGTGGGAGAAATTGTAACGAGAAACCGACAAATGTCAGGAAAAGAAAATTCATTAACAGAGATCTGGCTCATGATTCAGAAGGTGAGGTTTGACTTGGGGGTGAAGCCCTCTCTTTACCTATATTCCCTACCCTCGTAAAGAAGAGCAGCAGTTCAATCTTACCTTAAAAATAATACAAACTCCAATTACTGTATTTAACTAAGACGTTTACTTTGAGCATTTAACATAGTGTGACAGTTTGCACTGGAGGATATTTTATGGCCCTGTCACAAACTAATGAAAGAAGAAAATAAAAAGTTAACAGAGGCATCCTTTTATGTTTAAAAACTCTTGTGCATATGGCATATAGGTAACCCACACACTAGGGCAACAATTTTAAAAATCCAACCCAGTGGGACATATTAAGCAACTATGCAAAGTGCTTAATTTCCACTTTCTTCATTAGAAGTTAAACAATGTAGATGATTGTTTAATTTTTTCCATCCCCTTTAGACGAAAACCATATAAAGTTATAAAACTTTTCATGGATGATTTTGATGACTCCATGGTGAGGTCCTATATCTTGTTCTATAGGTCTTAAAGTATTCACTGAATTATAATTAAGGCCTAATTAATAATTATAATACTTATTTGGAAAATTAGGTTCCAGATTCTTTTTATGAACTGTTCATAGGAAGTCAATTGATTATAAATTATTCCAGCTATATGGGAGCATTAATAATAGACTTAATATACTTAGATTTAATTTAAAAAATTCAGTTGGCCATTTAGATAAAGTACATTGAATTTTGAAACTTCCTCAAATCCTCATAATTGTAGGACACCTCTCTCCCCACTTTGACAGAATACAAAATTTTGGACTTGATAATGAACAGGTGCCAGGGAATTATCTTTCTTTGACTTTTGTAAACCTGTTAATAGAGAAACTTTCCTCTAAACACTTGCATTTAAAAGTTGCTCCTTTTTTCTTTGAGGCATTGAACCTGAAAACATACAGTACTTTGAGATTTATACCATGTGTTGTTATATCTCTGATATAAAACTCAGAAGATATAAATACAATAGTTTTCAGTCTTTCTAAACTTATCCCTATTTTACAAAAGTTGAATATGTTTAGAAAAGGTTTCTGTGGACATACCTTTACCTAAGCTTTTTTTGGAATCCTATTGTATATATGCTATTTAGTGTTCCTGAGCTTTTTAAGCTATTTGTTAAAAAAAAAAAAAAGTGTGAAAAAAAGTGTGTGTGTGTGTGTGTGGGGGGGGGGTTACTGACTTTATTATGTAGTTGACCAGAAGAAATTTTTAAATAAGTATTGCTTAATAACCACCAAAATGAGCAGGATTATTGAGATCTGTAAGTTATGAATTATATTTTCTTTTTTTATTGACCCCTTCCCCAAATTAAGTTGATGTATGAAAGTTTTATGACAAACATTTCCATTTAATGAAACCTAAAGGTTTGCAAATCTTTTATTTCTTTGACTTTTTTTTTTTTAGAACTCTTTCAAGACCTAAGTCAATTACAGGAAACATGGCTTGCAGAAGGTAAGTAAAAAAAAAAATGCTTTAAAAGGAGGGGGACGCACCTCTAGAAGGAGGGGTGGGGTGGGGGGAGAGACCTGAACTTGCTGTCTTAATGTTCAGCCCAATTAATTGAGCTCTAAAAGAGCCACCTCATGTGTCATGCATACATTAGAACCTCTGATGAGTTTGTCTTTGGGGAATCTGGGGCTGCACTACCCAGTGTCATCACAAATTACCAGGAGAAATTGCTTCCAGCTCACAATCACATCTGCTTTTGGCAAGAACTAATGCACCAAGACTTCAAGTTCTCAGCCTCTGCTCAGATTTTAATTGCAATTGATCAGGTTTATATTCTTGTACCTCCAGAGACCTCCTAGAGCCAGAACCCGGCTAGCTGTTTCCTTTAGAGCAGCGCATGTCATTATTTGGTGTTCTGGTGGAGGACTTTTCTGATGGCAGAAATTAGTTTCTCTGGGTTCATCAGGACGGGATGCTTCAGGATTTAAGTGCAAGTGTCTTCTTCCCACCTTGTTCGCAACACAGAACGATAGGTGTGTATCCAATACTGAGGAAATCTATGGCTTTAAAATAAATCTTTGTGGCTTTGAGGAATTTTAAACTGTTTTCTATTTGTTACTGTTATGTGATGTTTGTTGAAATTGACCTTTGTTGTTCTGTTACTTTTATGAGGATTTATTTACGATAGCAAGGGGCCCTTTAAAGGCATGACTTTTATTTTTTATTAGTTTTTGCTAAAAATCTGTGTTGCAATCTGTTGTACCTTTTATTGTGTAAACTTTATAGGAACAGTGAGATAGTGCTTCAGTACAGCTTGATACAACTTGAGAAATGCCTAATGTTGAGGGATTTTTTGCTGGTATTCATAATTTGAAATTTTTCTTTTGGCTTTGTGAAATACCAAGTTTATCCTGTGATCTATTTGGTGGGAAACAAAGACAATTATAGGTACTTAAGTATTGTGTATAATTGTTGTTGTTTTCTTTTTTTCTGTCTTTACATTATATGGGATACATGCACTTCTTGGAACAGATTTTTAAGATGGTTAAAAGAAGAGAGAGGGTCTCTTTAAGTGGAAGCCCAGTCTTTCTGTTGCTATTTGGGGCTGGCTGCTGTGTTTTATCAGTGGTCTTGCTTTCAGTTGATCAAGTTGCTGTTAGCATGTAAAATAAGTTTCTTTGTTTTGCTGATATTCTAGTTCTCCAAAGAGTTTTTTTGCTATATTTTTAACCTCTTAAGTTAAATAGCTTTCCTGATAGCCCATCCAAAAGGGTGATTGTATTTGTATATTAATGAAAGGTAAGTATTAATAAAAGTTTTAGTTATATTTAAAGGTCATTCTGCTTGTCTCTGTAAATGAAACTTATTGCAATAGACTACTTATTATTGCAACATAAGCCATATATTTCAATGTAACTTTTTAAAGAAAATATTGCACAGAGGTTCTTGTATTAACTTTTTACTGTTAGTTTGCAAAGTTGAAGCTTGCAAGACCATTATATTTATGAAGGAATTTATTCACTTATCCAAAATAATTAAAAATATCTATTTAAATTGTCTGGGAAGGTAGGTTTGTTCTTTAAGATGTTTAAGTTTCATTGATTCCAAGTCAGTGCACTTGCTGGCTGATTTTGAATGTGCATAGCAACTCTGTTCCTGGAATTTTAAAATGTGGAATATGTGACAGACTCCTACCATTTTATAATCAGTTTTAGTACAGTTTTTTTCCTTTCAACTTGTTTTGTCACTCGATAAGTAATTTGCATAATTTATCTGAGTTTATCTTTTCACTGACTATTCTTACTCAGTTATTTATATAAAATAAACCTAGAAAATGACTCATGTATTTGGAGGAACATGGACTTTTACTTAGAAAAGAATTCATAAGGTTAAGTAAGTTCAGGAATTAGTCCTCAGACTGTTGTATTGAATACCAAGGTGGGCTTCTATTAACAAACTATGGATACAGTTTTTTCAAAGAAGTTCACATTAATTTACCCTATCCTGATATAAGCAAAAAAGTGGTTAATCTGATTTATTGAATAAAATAGTGAGGAGATAATTTTTTTTAACACTATTTGTTAGTAGACTGCATATTTTTATTTTTAACAAATATATATAAAATTACATATATAAAATTACATTTGCATTAGCATTTTAACTTGATTTATTGGCATCTTGAAAAATATTAGCTAAGAAGAGATTCTCAAAATTACACTAGTTTTTTTGTAGTTGGATTTGTCCATTTATGTCCCTCTGGACATCCAGAAATTAAAACATTGCCAAATTGGCTGACATGAACCATTTACATATTTCTTTTTATAATGCTTTGTAGCCAAGAAACTGACCATGGAATTTTAAAGCATCTTGACCCTTTTAAAAAAGATCATTGGCAATTAACCAGTTTCTTCCATGAGTTACATTTCCACTGGGAAGTTAAACAGGTCCAAAAATCTTATTGGACCTGAGAGTCAAGTTAGTTGTCATGTGTCATATGAAAATCATGTTAAGAAATTATCAAAGCCCTTAAATACTTGGAAGATGATATATCTTAGCATGTTTGTTTTTCCCTGTAAGGATTTTCTAAATTAGACTCAAAGAGCAATATATGGCTTAGTCATAGGTAAATTATTATGGAGTAAGAAATGTGTTTTATGTCTAAGGAGAAATTGGGATAAGGCAGGACTATTTGAGGGTGGGGTTGGAACCAGTTGTTTTCAATTCACTAGTTATCTCTAAAAATAGAATTCCATTCTCAAATATATTCATTTCCAGAGATCAAAAATACGTTTGTGAAGACTATAACTTTATATTAGTATCACTTTCAAAGTACTAACACTGCAGATAACATTATAGTTGAAAAATTTTTAACATATATCCCACGATTTAAAATAATCACATTTCATTCTGAAAAAAACTGAAAAGGCGGTGTTTCCAGTGACACAGTAACAGTTAAAAAAAGAATGTGCCTACTTTTAAATTTTGCTATAGCTACTTTCTATTGTAATTGTAACTATGTACAATTCTTTATTGATCCTTTGTCTTTTGAATTAGATTGCTACTGACAGAAAGGCAATTTCAATTATTTGATCCCATGAAATAATGAGTTCAAATATCAATCCTGTCAACATCATGGTCATGTCTTATTCTTCACAACCTGTTTTAAGTGGTGCTTCAGCGAATGGTGTCCTAGAAATTCATAGTTAAATGGACCCTTTTGTGTGTAGG
>NW_006383016.1:11281443-11322998 GCF_000327345.1 Myotis davidii
AAAAGGATCGCATTCCTCTAAAGTTTGTTATTCAAGCTTACCTACTAACACACCAGAAAGACGTCATACACTTCACGCATATTACATGTAAATACATAGCAACTTTTGAATGTTATTTTTGCTGTTAGATGCTCTTGAGATTTCCTTTCATCATTAATATTAAGGAAAAAAGTCAACAGTGATTCGCTGCCATCAGGGTAAAATGTTTTCCAGTGGTATTGTAGTAAGTCAGGTTTCATACTGCCACCACACTTGAGTCAGAGTTTTATCTTCAAGAACAACCTTTCTACACCAGAGGTCCTCACATCATGCAGATAAGGCTGTTTTTCTTTTTCTTTCTTTTCTTTTGATTACTACTTGACCTTCAAATAATCAGGTTGACTTAAAAGTAGAGACATTTATTACGAAGTTTCTTAAATAATATGTTATACATATTGTCGTGCAATAATATTCCATCATAATGTACTCATTTTCATTTTTAAAAAAGTATACTGTAACTTTTTAAAATGGAACAAATTAGATGTGCTCTTGAATGTTTTTTGTTTTCAGGTGAGGCAGTAAGAAGTAAAAGCTTTAAAATGGCATTATTTTTTATGAGGTTTACATAAAAAAGGAATTGAGAATTTAAGCAATAAAGCATGGAAGTCTATATTATTTATTGTAATTGAACAAGAGTTTTTTTTGTTGTTGTTGTTGTTGTTTTTAGGAAGGCTACCACTCCTCTTTGCACTGTACCAGGAAATTCTCTAAAATGTGAAAGAGAGACTTATCTTTTGTACTTGATTAAAAGAGAGCAGGTAGAGCAGGTAGAGTACTGGATTATATTTTTATGTATTCTTTGGAATTAAATAAATACCTTTCATCTAAGGTCTACTTGCAAAATAATGTTTTTCAAGAGTAGAATTTGGATATGTTGTAGCATAATATAGTTTTCCAGAGGGCTGTAATAAATGTTTATGAAATTTAGCTAAGCGTTTCCAGTTCAGTTACTGAAAATGTGTAATTTCTTAGAGTTTATAATATGACTTGATTCCGTTTGACCTGTGTATAAACTTGTAGTTAAGAAAATCATCATCACCATCATCATCCCCATCAGACCTCTGTAGAGAAAATATTTGGCAAGAAACAGGCTCTGAGCTATCCTTAAGTTTTTAAGTCACTACAGGTCAATTTAGAGTTAGAAATTGTAGCTAATTTTAGACTAAAGACAACTAAAACTTACTGTTTTCTTTCTTTTCGAACATACAGAATGTCGTCAGCAAGGATGAATAATGTTTCTATCCTGGGGAAATAGCCCCTTTATTTATCTGTTTGAATATGTTTATACTTCTGCATTAATTAATGCTTCTACACTGGTGTAATCATTTCAATGTTAAAAGCGGATGTGGTATAAAGCCAGCCTTAGTGGCCTCATGATTATTTTATTCCATGGCCTGAAGCTTCATTTTAGCATTTAACAGAATACCACTGTGCGAAGGTTGATTTTCTTGTTGTTTTACTTAGAATTTCACTTTCTTTGGAGGAAGTTGTTTTTAACCCTTTGTTCAAAGTGAAACGCTACAAAGTTAGGAGCACTCTGTTAAAATCTTAGGATAGAGAAACTTTGAATAACAGGCAAAAAAAAGGGGAGCATTTTTCAAAATGGTTTTTCTCTCTCCTGCCTTCCTTTCATCCTTTTTTTCCTTTGCCTCTTTCCTCCCTTGCTTTTTAGTTTTGTACATTTACCTATCTGTGGCAAGTTCCCTATGAAGTAGGGAGAATAAATCTATGGGATTCAAGTTTTAAACTTGTCATTTCTTTAAACGTGTACCTTCCTGGCTCTGCACTGTATTGGAGATAGAGCTGGAAAACAGTGTTTATACTGTAAGTTCAAGTTGACTAGCTTTCGGGCCCGCAGAAGGGTGTGACATGAAAAGATTGTGGTTGGGCCGCATGGCTCATGCTGGACTGTGTTTTTGTGAATGGAGGCAGAACTCCAGCTCTGCCGGCTCGTCTGGAGGAATTGCTGAGGCGATCAGCTGTCTCATTCACGGGCAGAAAGAATGACTCATACATCTTCCGCCTTGTTTGGCTCCAGGTCATTGTTACAGTGGATAGAACTGGTTTTAATTAAATATTAACCCCTTTGATACTTGACATTTGTTTAATGGGTAATGTTTCCACTTTTCTCTCTCGCTTTAAGAGAAACCCTACAGGCTCCTAGTTTGTAAGTAAAAGGTGTGGCTTTTTTCCCCTTGCCTGCAGCCAACGTTGGAAAATATGTAAATGCTCACCTTTTCTTAAGTAATGATTATTATTCCATTTGCAAGGTTAAAATATGCATAAAATAAAGGCAAACTAAAAACTGCCCTGCCCCCCATCCTCCCTGGGAAATGTTAAGAAAATATATTAAAATTAAGCATTAGGGTTAGTGATTCTGTGGCATCATGACTGTTTTCATCAGTTTCTTTCGCATGATATGTGTTGCTATGTAGGAGAGAGAGAGAGAGAGAGAGAGAGAGAGAGAGAGAGAGAGAGAGAGAGAGAGAAACGCACCTTTGGATAATAATCGAGGTAAAGCAAATAGCTGAGGGTGCAGATGCTTTCCTTTGAAAGCAGAAGTCCTGAGACTTGATGGCAACTTGTCTATTAACGTGCAATGATCTGATAGAGCCGCTGCAGCTATTACCAATAAAATCCACATGCTCAATCTTCTTGAAAGCCTTTTATTGGTCTTTGGGTATCTACTTTCCCCTTATGTCCTACTCTGCCCCTTCCTCTTTAATTACGGAGTGTGTGGAAACATTTTCATTCCTCGAAGGTGATTATTCCAAGCGTAGTTATAATAGATAGCTGGGGAAAAAATAACCCTTCTTAAAATTTTTTTTTTAGGTTGGCCTCTGTTGTTAACTTTCCACTTTGGAGTTAGTATGACTTGTCACGAATTTTTAGCAGCTATAGTGTGCTGCTTCATAGAATTCCCATGAATTGAGGGGAAGAAATGAAATGTATTCTACGAGTGTGGCAATACTTTGTCATATTTTCCTTGTCCAGATCCAACTTGTGTTTTTCGTTAACTGCTTTCCTTTTACTCTAACTTCATATTAGAGGTAGACGTAAGCCTTTGTCTATTTAAGTAGCCTGCTGTTTCATTGGGTCCATTCAGTTTCTGAAGATTAGCTTCTGTGAAATATGTGAGTCATATGTTTTTTGTTAAAATTCTGTAACATGTTCAAGCGTAAGTGTGAAGTATTTATTCAGTATGTTAAAGAGTTAGAACAGAAATAGCAAGTTTTATTCTTTTTACAAATTACTAGTATGCAGCTATTTTCTGTATACTTCCAGTTTCTTCTGCTCCTAAAGTTTTGCCCCTTTTTTTTTGCATACATTTCCCATCACACAACTCACATTCATCAGAGATTTTTGTGCCTTTCTTGAAGTGATACATATTATGGAGTTGCAACTTTGTCTTATCGTAGTAAAAAAAAAAAAAAAAAAAAGAGTTTGGCCTATAGGACATTCATACCAGCATATTCAGTTGCAAATATACTTTTAAACTAGTATTCCTGTAAAGCGATACTACATTTTTATTAATTTCTTGTAAGTGTAGGCTTTTTAAAAGCATAATAATTGTTGTGGTTGATAATTTTTGCATCTCAATAGTTATGTCTATTTAGCTGTTAATTTAGAAGGAAAACCAAAACATGTGGATATGATTGGAAAAATATGTAGGATTTGATTCTGTCTACCTGCTGTTAGTTATTAAATAGATATTAAAAACATTCTTGTAATTTTTTGGTGTAGAGACTTATTTTAAAGGGTAATCTTCTAGCTATAATTTGTGAGTCTATAAGAAAACCCAAGCTTCCTACAATGCAAGGAAAATGTTTGTAGCTAAGAGAATGCCAATGTACAAATTTCAGCTCTTAATTTTTCCCATGTCTAATATAATTCATTAGAAGTGAAGATTTTAAACCTGCATTGTAATGATTGAAGCAGTTTTATTGTGAGTGAAATGAAAAAAAAAAATGAGTGGGTGGTGGAAAGACGAAAACAACATTTCTTGAGTATCTGGCATTGGCGGGCATTTTATTTAGACTATTTCATTTAATCCTCACCAGAAATCTCTATTATCGCTATGAAACTGGTGAGTAAAATGGAGTTCACTCAGGTTAAATAATGTTACACAGTTTACATTGCCAGCAAGTTACAAAACTGTGATTTGAAGATTGTACGACTTTTGTTAGTTAGGTATCAGATATTAGTGGAATATGAAGAGAATACCCTTCTTCAAATATAGGCTGAAGAAATAGGCATCAGTTATAATCTGGAAAACGCCCTTAATTTGTTTGGTTTCATTTTGTAGCAGAGAATGGGGTTTATCTTTAATAAGTTTAAATATTGGTGTCCAGAAGAAAGTTGTTATAAAATGGGTGTCAGACTCCATATATTTTGATAATAGGCAAAATTACCATTGGTTCTGTTCTTAATAATATAAATTTTATTTAACCAAGTCTGTTTTTAAAAATATTATTAATAAGCTGATAAAAAGCCTTTAATTATATGTATGTTGTAAACCTCTTTTATTAAACTTTTAAAATATATAATTTATTTTTTATGTTTAATTTGTCTTAACTCAATTGAATTACCAACACAAAACTTTTTCAACAGACTGATTATTTTAGTAAGCATTCCCCCATACAGAATAGGCTCTTTAAAAAAAAAGGTATCAGTTGACATCTATTTAAATATGACTTGATTGGATAAAAAGATTCAGTATTACATAATATTAGTAAAGTAATACTAGCTAATCAGATCACAACTAACGTTAATTAGGATGATAGTTCATTACATTTTTACCAAATTAAAAGTAACCTAATTTCTATATAGGTAGTTATATATGAGTGAGTGCGCACATTAGTGTGCATGTGAAAACTTGTTTTTGTAATATCCTGTCAATTCGGGGCAGCCTATTTTGATGTCTCAATCAACCATGATGAAAATATTATAGAACTGAAAAAGTTTACTTGTGTTTTAATTTGCTGCCGAATGCATAAAGTCCTTGCTATTTGGTAATTTTTCCCTTACTAAAAATAGGGAAGTTGTTTGACATTAAGACTGATGAAATAATGATGTTCTTTTTGTTAATTCTAACTAGTAACCAGGAAAATATTTTGCATGAAAAGACGGAGTTTATTGGCATTAATATGACCATAGTCATTGAATTGTAACATTTTATAATATAGGGCCAAGATAGACGACAATAATTTAAGAAACTTTGTTGCATATTTTGGCCAAATTTAGGGCAAACATTTTTAATTATGGTAGTCTAACTTGCAATAGATGGAACTTACCAAAATCAGATGATTTCTAGAAAGCAGAATCCCTGAGAGATGTAATAACTGCACATTATTTGAAAGAATTATGTGGTTACTTCAATCGGGCCGCTTAAGCACTGGCAGTGGGTAAATTGGAATACTCTTTACTCCAAAAGCATATATTTTACTTGCATAAAGAAACACTGCAGCTAATAGAAATCCGATGGCTTCTTTTACTTTACGTGTCTCTTTTATTTCCATCTGGCAGGTGAAATTCAGAGGGACTGCCACCATTATATTTCTGACATACATGTTTTCTAGTTGACAACAATGGTGCTGCTGAAATTTCCCCTCTCAAGTATTGCTGCCAATGCCACTTTAAATAGAAGCTAATTGGCAAATAATCATAAATTTTATCCCAGCCTAAAAATATCTGGCATGGAAGATCTTACTTGACATTCCTTAAGTCTTGGCAGTTTTTCTCTTAATTATTTTTTTAATTTTCTTTTTTCCCTTCAGCTCAGGTACCTGACAATGATGAGCAGTTTGTGCCAGACTATCAGGCTGAAAGTTGTAAGTATAGTTTGACTCATCTCTTAAATTTTTCTCTGTCTTCCTTCCTTCTTCCATTCTTTCTCTTTGGTTTGTTTCCACTTCCAGTGTCTGTTCTTGCATTGTGTCAATGCCTTTTTAGCTTGCAGTCCCGAGGTGATGTGATTTGTCACGTTGTGGCATCAGCAGAATCCCCGTGTGATTTGTGCAGAGCTCCGAGTAGTAGCTCAGGAAAACTGATTGGATTAAAAGATGGTCCTGTTCTCTCTGTTTGGTCAATATCCTGGGTGAAGGAATGGGGAGGCCCAGGGCATGCCAGTGTTTACTTCCAGTCTTTCAGTATCTTCACCAAGACAAGTCTGGATGCTGATGTCAGTAGTGAAAATCCGTGAAACGATTATTATATAACTTATAAAAATTCTGGGCCAAACATTCATTGGCTTATTGTAGTTTTTGCACTCATGAACTTTGACCTGCTTGGATTGACTTTTTAGCCTCACAGCCTCTTCCTGGTTGCAGTGACAGAAATGGGAGCACCTGATAGTTTGTCTTAGGATCCCTTCAGGGTTTCTTTCCGGGAGTCAGAGGCTGCGTGGCGAGTGCTCCTCGGTTCTTCTCCCTCCTGTGACTGCAGAGTGAGCATTTCGCCTGCGCAAACAGGGTTGCCTTGGGGTCTACCTCTGATATTTATGCTTTGCCTTGACCTGAGGCGCAAAAAATAAAGAAAAGGGTATAGATGCCATCTTGCTGATGAAACTGACCCAATACATTGTTATTTTTGTTAGCACCCTTTAACGCTCCAACTTCCGTTTTTCCAGACCATTGACACTTCCACAGGAGGCTGTATCATCCACAGCAACCAAGTATGCCTAACACCTTACCACCTGCAAACCCATGTTTCCCACCTACTATCATAAATCTAACGCACATCCCCATGTTGCTTCAAGTAACAGGTGTTGGCGAGCATTGTTTTCAGCTTTTATGTTTGGTGCCTTCACTGTCCCATGGCTCAAGAGTTGTCAGAGGTTTCTCCCAGATTCTCTCCCATATTGCGTTTTAGTTCAGCTTCACTAAAAACCTCTTTCCTGTTGTGGTAAAATCTATGTAACAGAAAATTTGCCATTTTAACCATCGTTAGGTGTGCAGTTCAGCGGCACTCCCATTGCTGTGCAAACATCAGCACTGCCCATCTCCAGAACTTTCTCACCATCCCATAGGGAAGCTCCGTACTTACTAAAAAATAGCTTCGCGAAGAAAAGTCTGCCCCCAGCCCCCGGTAACTGCTGTTCTATCAGCTTGGTTTTTTGATATGAAAAGAGAACTGTGTTGCTTGATGTCTGAGTATAATTATTAGATATTCTATTTCAAGAAACCTATACGGCAATGTTGTAGACCTTAATTAGAGACTCTTAGAAACTCCCAGAAGGACGATAGCTGGATGATGGCTAAGCAAGGAAAGCCTCCCCTTCATTAAAGTGTGGGAAGAGAATGGTCATATTTCCAACATTTCCCTTCCTCTGGGCTTCTGAGTTTTTTTTCTAAAAGCTAAACGTGTCATCTGAGTGGGAGAATTCCTCTCATTGAGTCATTTCACATATGAAAAATTGGTAATGATTCCAACACACTATGCCAAATGCCAGGGTAAAATAACTACCCTAATGTCAGTTTTTTTGCTCCTTTTCTTAATTGATCTCTTTTTAGTTTTTCTTATTCTTCACTATTCGTCTCCTTGAAGTATCCTCTCTTGGTCACAGTGGTATGATTTTTCCCTTTGTCTTTATCCACCTTCATATGAAAATGGTAATGATTCCAACACACTATGCCAAATGCCAGGGTAAAATAACTACCCTAATGTCAGTTTTTTTGCTCCTTTTCTTAATTGATCTCTTTTTAGTTTTTCTTATTCTTCACTATTCGTCTCCTTGAAGTATCCTCTCTTGGTCACAGTGGTATGATTTTTCCCTTTGTCTTTATCCACCTTTGAGTCCTCCCTCTCACTCTACTCATCTTCCTCACTTTCTCTTTCCTGAGGTCCTGTCCCCAAAACTTCCCTCTTATCTTCCATCTGTTAAGGCAACACAATCCCATAGAACGTTCCGTGATGAAGGGAAAATCTGTATGTACATTTGATATAGGAGCCGCTGATCACATTGGCCACTGAGCACATAACTGTGGCTAACGAAATGGATTTTTAAATTTAATTATTGTGACTTTATATAGACATGTAGCTATTGGCTACTGTGGTGGCCAGCACAGTTCTGTATAGCTAGGTCTCCAACGTTATGATTTCTAGCCGGGGTCTCCCCTCTGCCCTGTCTGCTGGGCTTCATCCCTGATACACCACTGGGTCCTTATGCAATTAGAAAAATGCGGCCCCTCTGGACTCACCCCTCAGCCCTCAGCTGATTGTCAGCATTAAATAGCATTTACACAGCAACCCCGGTCATCAGTGTGATGGCCCACAGACAGTTGACTTTCAGTAAGACCAGTGTTGACATCATTGTTTTTCTCTCCTACTTCTCTTGCCTTTCTCTCCTGCTTCTCTTGCCTCTCTCTCCTACTCCTCTTGCCTTTCTAAGTTGACGGCATCATCACCCAAGTTTAAAAAACATTTGATTTATCCTCAGTCCTCCCAGTTCTTTACCATTAACTGCAAATTGCTTACCAAGTTGCCAATTCTACCTTTTAAAATTATCTTGATTTCGTGGCTTTGTTCATCCCTATTTACTTCCTTAGTTCACACCCACATTCTGCCTCAAAGAAACTGGTGAACAGCCATTTGATTGGCATCCTTGCCTTCAGTTTCCCCTCCCTTCAGTCCACTCTCTGCAGAGGCATCAAAGCACAGCCACCTGACCTTGTTACTTCCAACGCTGCAACTTCCTTCAGTGCAGAGTCCTAATGCTTTAGCTGTCCAGGACATCCTTCTATAATCTGAGCCCTGGACTACTGACTGTTTCAGTTTAACTCCTGCCTTCCCAGTACTCTGTCCCTCCCCATTCTCTGAGCTTGCGCCCTTCCAATCCCTCAGTTCCCCACAGTGAGCTCTTTTATGCCTCTTTGCCTTTGCACATGCTCATTTTGCTTTAGCAGTTTTTACTTTTGCTTTGCAGTCTGGTGAACTGCCTACTCCTACTCCCAACTCAGTTTTTAGACTTCATCTCATTGAAATCTTTCTTGACCTCATCTTTGCCATCCTTACCCTGCTGAATTAGACTCTAACATCTTGTCTCTTGGGTTTGTTATATCATAATATTTTAGATACTTGTCTTTCTTCAATAAGACTGTGAACTCTTAAGGATCAGTAGTGTGTCGTAGTCATGCCTTGCTTGTTCTAAAAGCACAATAAGTAAAATTGTCATCATAATCACTATCAGCTTCTCTGAGGTGTTTTCAAAGTCCTAATTCCCTTCTTAAGGTAGAAACATATGACCATGCTTTAAAGCATTATATATATATATGGTCTCGTTCTGGAAAAAATATGCTGAAACCATGAATGTTTAGCTAAACATTTTCAGAATGCTGAAATTTTATTTTACTTCAATTAGTGGATATTTACAGTTTAACAAAAAATGACTCTGGGACTGTGAATATAACACCTCAATTTAAGGGCAACTTATAAACAAAGGTACAAAGAAATCTGAAATAGTTTAATGAAAAGAAAGTGGAGGTTTTATTTCAATTTTTTGCTGACATAAAGGACTATTGTTCTGATGATGGTGACCAGTAGTTTCAGTCTTCATTCCGGACGGAACAAGAGGGAAATGGTTTAAAAAGAGGAATAGGGTATATGGATTAGATTCTAAGGAGGATTTCTTGATGGAGAAGGTTATCAAATATTGGAACTGAAAGCTTATATTGTCTCCTAAATACCCTTTACAAATGTTTGATTCTCGCCTGGGAATGCTTAGTGGGGCAGAGGGATCCTATCTCTAGGAATAGAAAGAAACTCCACCCCCCCTGTGTGGCCTGTCTATAAATTCTATGAGGCCATCTTTTCAAACCTGAATAATCAGATTTCCTTACATACCTCAATCAAATAAAATGCTTCTGTTTTGGCTTTTATTGCTTTAGCCCTTTGGTAAAATGTAGGTTAGGAGAATGAACTGCAAAATTCTGCTCAATACTGGATTATAGAACATCCATTTGACTTTAACATGGATAAGTATGTGTAGCGAAGTAGAGAATAGAGCATTCAGAAATTGTGAAAGTGAGACTAAGCCACAAGAGTTGGGTACCCTCTAAAAACATTCCCAAGCATTCATTATTTTTATTGAAAAAAATATATCAACTGGAAATCTAGAATTTAAGGATGTATACTGTAGCTTGCTAACCTTTGAAAGACGTGGACTTTTAAAGCACATACAGAGACTTGACAACAAGCAAACAAAAAACTCCCTATAAGTGTCTCCTAGGATATGAGTGAAGGTTAAGAGAGACAATTAAGTGGCTCTGGCAAATAGTTTCTTGACAGCCAAATCTTTTCAGAACTCAGACACTCTGCAGAAAAATAAAGAATTACTTCAGGATATGCTTTAGTCCAGAGGAAGTAAAGGTATATATCTTCAGAAAAGAGAATTTAAAAAAGTATTTGGAACATAACATGAGCATTGTTTTTCCTAAGTCGATATAGATTTATATACAAACTGATTTTTTCTAAATCTTGTTTTAAATTTAATACACCAATTAGTTCATATTTTAAATGATATACTTTAAATTTAATTATATCACTTCTGTTTTTCAATCTCCCACCTCTCATTTCTTCATTACAAAGTTATGTGTTATGATTTTTCTAACTAGTTTATTCCCATTTACACTTTTCAAGGTTTACCGTGATTCACACAGTGCATCCCAGAGGTAGAGCCAGGGTTTTGCAAAATGCCCAGCAGGATAGATCCTTGTAACTTTTCTCCTTTCTCTTAAAACCAAGATAGAACACGGAAATGCAAGTCAATGAGAATGTCATTAAAGGAATAATAACCTTGGATCTGATATGTTTATGAAATTAAATATTTTAAAAAGTTTGCAAATTTCTGTACTTGCAGGGAAATTTGTAATGCAATCCTAGTAACCCATCTGAAAATAATCAAGACAAATTGGTGTGTGGGGACTCAAATGTTTAAAGCCACTATTACCCGGTGATACTTTGTCCAAGTAAATATATGTTATTTCTATGCATTATTTTATTAGGCATTAAGTTTTACAAAAGAATCATATTTTGGGTCTTTTTTTTTTAGCAGCGAAGTGGGGGAAAATATGTTAGGTTACTGTTACAAATCTCCTTAAAAAGCTGAAAATCAGACAGGTCTATGCGGACCCTGACTGAACGATTTCTGTTATAGTAACATGTACTTGCCCGAGAGAGAAAAGTTCCATGTCTGATGTGTTTCTTAGTTTTCTGACATTCTACTAACCCACCTTCCTGCCCTCTGCTCCTTTCTGCACATATGAGTACTTTACAAAAGTTTACTTTTCTATACTGATTTGGAAACCTTTCTTGCCTGATTAAATTTGTAGACAGGACTGGCTAGAAAGACTTGGTCTTTTATTTCTCTGATTGTATTTACCAGAAGTGGAGCACATATTGAAAGAGGAACTCCATTTCTGGGATTTGAGAACATAAATTTGTTACTGTGTTTTGATTCCTTTATTTTTTAAAAAAAAATTGAGGCGTATTTAAACACGTCAATGTATTCAGACACAAATTTATTCAAGGATGAACTGTCTGCCGCCTTTATCATCTGAGGTAGTACACCTGAGATTCAAGCAATAGTGAGCTCTTGAAGATTCTGTGTCTTTTTACATGCTTTTTATTATCGTTTTGGTGGTTTTGGGTTTGTTTGATGCTTTGTGTGTGTGTTTTTTTCTTTTCTGCAGTTTAAATAATTTATTAAAGCAATACATTCATAGAGTCAGAAAACACACAGATCATTTCCAATCCATACAGCCCTGTTCTCCAGACACAGCCACTTTTTCTCCCTTTTATCTCTTATACTAAACAATATGTTTGAGCCACAACTTCTTGATTTGTCAGTTTTAGATGTTGTCTGTTGCTCTTTTCAGAGAAGGATGCATTTTGGATACGTTTTAATGGTTTTTCTGAAAGTAATCAGCTGTGTCATTGTACTCCTACTCACACTTGAGTATGAATGAAAAGCACTTGGGGGGCTTGTTCGGACGCAGCTTCACATGCCCGATCCTGTGAGAGTTTGACTTTTCGGGTCTGGAATTGGGCCTCGGGATGTCTAAGGCGCTGGGAGGTGGTTCTGATGCTGGCCTTCCGTGGAGCACAAGGTTAGGCATTTGTAGAATAAAGATGGCACTGTCACTCTTTGGCAATGAATTGGTACGATGGACACTGTTATTTACAATTCATTATGCAATAGATTTTCTGAAATTTTTTCTATAAGTAATACGTTGTCATTTTACTACTTAAATATACCAGAGAATTAAAAATGAAGTTCATAAAAAATAGTTTCTTTGTTTTGGGCGCCTCTGCTAGAGTTATGTGTGTTTTCCACTTGCACAGACTATTTTCCTGCTTGTGTTCCCTGACAAGCAGCTGTGAGAAGGTCACTGCAGCCTGTTGATTCCGTCCAGCCAGAATCGATTCTAGTTTACAAGGACACCTGGGAAACTGTGACTCTTGTCAGTGTGGGTTAGACTCAAGCCCTGGGTGCCCCACCCTGTCCCAGGGGCATCCAGCAGGGAGTCTTGTCATCCGATAGTTGGCTCTTCTGTGGTTGGTACACATCTGCCTTGGCCCCGTCACCGAGGCCAGTGGCCACCTTTTCCACAAAACAGACATTTTAGGTTGCGCTTGCTTGTTTCACAAGTGACATATTTTTCAAATCAAAATAGAAACTCAGTGAGGGGGGAAAGCTACATCTTGGGAGGAATTTTGTTTTAGGCCACCTCTCTGAAATCGATCGCTTAAAGAGAAAAAAACCAAGTCTGATGCCAATCCGTTGGGCATGTCAGTTATCCTTCATTTATTGATGACAAGGAAGTCATCTCTCAGGCTCAAGACTCATTACGATTTCCCAGGACACTTTTTCAACACTCTGACAAAAACACACAAAAAGGATAACCTCTAATTATGGTGAATTCTCGCTCGAATTTAAAAGTGGACTTTAGAAAAAAACATAATGGGGAAAGAGAAATGATTATAAATGACAAGATACTCACAGCTAGAAAATTACATCAATTTTAAGGAAGTCTGCTTTAGTAGATCCTGTCAATTTTTTTGGTTTTACTAGCTCATTCTTCCTCAGATAGATAGTTCAGATGTAATTGCCAAGTGAACACCAAAACAACAACAAAGCAAAACAAAACCTTGCTGCAAAGCGGGGCTTTGTTGGTCCATTTAAAGCTGAAAGCTAAAATGATACATATCTCACCTAAGTTTTTAGCTTATTCTTTCCTACTTTTTTTTACCCTCTTTAATGTTGCCGTTAGCAAAACAAATAATCCTACAAATTGACTCCAGAAACATGCTCAAAGGAAGTAAGTCAACAAATACTTAAAACTCATTGGGGACACCATTTCATATAATATGTAAATTTCATGAAATCAAATGTAAAGAAGAAAAAAATCTGAGCTAAACTGAATCTTTATGTCATGATTGTATGTTTAGTGTTTTTAAGTTTTTAGATAAGTCTTTTCCCATTTTTTCTTTTATAACATTGAACATGTACTTAATATGAACAGGACATATTTGCTTCTGTCTGTTATTGAATTTTCTCCTAATGAGAGCTTATGCTGTGTCTTACTAAGTAAAAATGGTCGGTTTAATGTGGTTGTTTTTTTTAAATCTAATAAATTATTCCTCAACAATTACTAGCATTTAACATTAGCTGAGGGCGGTGTTACCTTCTCAACCATTTTCTCAATTTATCATGGATAAATTGTCAATAATTGAGTTTAACGTCTGATTAAACTTTAAAAATAAGTTTGCATAATCATTTTGTATGCAATCTTATTTGAATGTTATTTAAATCTAAGGCTTAGCAAAGAAGTCCATTTTGCTATAGATGCCACATTGTTAAATCATTCAGAGGTTTCACAATTACTCCTAGTTTCTGCTTTACAGTCCTCTTAGGAGTGATTTTTAGATCCAGGAAGAGAGGCTTAACTTGTGATTGTTCCTTTATTTATGTCTTATTGCAGGGAAATCTTATATTTATAGTTCTGTTTGCAAAACTGGAATGCCCTGGCTAGGTAGCTCAGCTGGTTGGACTGTCATCCATACACTAAAAGGTTGCAGGTTCAATCCCTGGTCAGGGCATGTAGGAGAGGCAACTGATCCATGTTTCTCTCTCTCGCTGATGTCTCTCTCTCTCTCTCTCTCGCTCTCTCTCTCTCTCCCCTCTCCCTTCCTCTTGAATGACCTCCCTTCCTCTCTTTCTCTCTCTCCAATAAACCTATCCTCAGGTGAGTATTCAAATCAAACAAACAAAAAAACCTGGAATGCTTGTGAGCCATGTTATTACTTCTTGATTATTTTGGTCAGAATTAATTTTACATAATTCTTAGTGTGCCCATAAGTGCTTTATACACATCTCAATTTTAATTCTATTCCAATTGGCTTGTAGAGGATGGATCATGTCCTACTCATGCTTGTATAATTCACATGTTGTAGGTATTCAGTGAATATTGAATTGAATTGAATTGAATTGAATGAATAGTTTATTGGGTTTTTAGAATCTTTTGGGAAATAACAACACTATTCATGTACACATGATTTAAGTTGTCTGAAATCTAATTCACATATCTGCTTTTATTTTCCCATGTTTCATTTTTTTTTGAAGGGTAATGGAAAACTGTTTGCATTTATGTAACATTAGAGCTTAGTATCAGCTATCAGATTAGGGTTCTCTAATAAATATTATTTGAGATTCACAGTACATGTCTCGGTGATCTCTATTTAATACAACTACTTTGACATAACTTGGTATTGTTTCCATTTATATAGAGAGAAATCTAGGACATAAAATAATCAGATGACTAGGTGTTTGTCTGAAAAGAGATGTTTTGTGGACTTGTTCAAGATAGTAGTTGTAGAAAAGCAAAAGGGGAGAACTTGGGAACTATGCCAACTCTCATCTAGGCCACATTGTCTCAACTATTTTATCTTATCCAGGGATTGGGAGATTTATGACCACACTGTATGTTTGCATGTTGTTTATGTGCAGTCTTTGACCTCAGAAATGTTTCAGGCATGGCACATTTTCCTCACTGGGGGAAGATCTGTTTGGGTGATAAAGACAGTAATAGTTGTAAGCAGCAGAAGTTAGTAGAGTACGAGTTGCTATTTAAAGCAGTAGTATCATGGAATTCCTCAATAGTAGTAAGTATTCACGGAAATCCCAAAGCTGCAGTTTGAAGAGACATTGTAGATTAATAACACCCAAACTTTTATTTTAAAGATGAAAAAGTTAAATTCATAATGGTTACTGGGCTCTCTGATTTTCAAAGAAAGATTGTATGTTCTTACTTATGTGTTGGGAAACTAGCAAATAAGAATGATATGAACCAAGATAATTGCACTGACTAGTGACCTTTTATCTAATCTCTATTTGTAACACCAGATTAAGACATAATTTTTCAACCATATTCTCATTAAAGAAGTGCTTTTAAACTTGGCCGCCTCACAAGCATAAATGCATATTTGCTGGGTGAAGGAATGAGTTCAGTTTGACACGTCTTTATGCCAGGCTTTTGTTTATCTACTTTACCAATTTTAGTGTGTCTCTACGTAATTTTTAGTGTACCGTGATTTCATTTTTTCAGATTAAGTGTGATCCAGTTTTATAAATCAGTACAAAATTCTGGATACATTTTGACCAGAAAGAAACGTATACCCCCTTTGGCTGCTTTTCCCCCTGAACTTTTCGATACTGACTTTAGTCCTTAACCATAAGATGCTCTGAGATTTTCTTCCAGCCACAGGGTTGTCAGCAAAAGTTCTGTCAGATGCTATCAAGGCCACTGGCCGTGGTTAAAAGCGCCTCCTTCCTATTAGATGTATGGATAATGTTGACGTAAACCCTTAAATAGCGTTAGCTTTTCCTTTGAAATGGCAGTCATGCTGCGAAATGAACTTGCACTGCTGTTCCAGGTTGTTTTTCTTCGTCCTCCTGGACACAGCAGCCTCATTATACTGATTTGATGTGACTCTCTAGCCTAGTCCTTGGCACGGGGGCTAGACTGTCAGGTGACAGTTATCGCCACTCACCGGGCTGCGGGGGGAGCCCAGTAACTGGATGCCATTGCTCTGTTTTTCTGGATGTTTTTGCCTTCCTGAGCCTCTCCACGTTCTTGTTTTCTTCTAGGATAATCAAGCCCCGTTGGCCTTTCTGAAAGCTCTCCTTCCTCTCACCGTTTTATTGTAGATTAAAGGCTGGTGCATTAGAAGGTTATCAGCTAATCAATAAACTTCAGTCATCCCCTCTTGTGATAAAGCTGTACCATTGATCAAAGTGGAAATTTAGGCCCTTAGCTTTTAAATGGCAGTTTCTGAAGGTTTGGATAATGTGCTTATGGAATGTATAGACGGAGCCTCTAATGTACATTTAGAGGTAGTCACAGGAATTTATGTGTGTTGTATACGGAAGCAGATCCATATATACAAGTGGCTTCGTCTCTATTTTATATAAAACAATGTTTTCTCATTTAACATTTTTGTCAGTTTCTAATCATCAGCAAACCCCTTTCTCTCTAAATACTTAAAACCTTTTTTGTTAGGAGTGGTATTAAATGCCTCCTAAATGCCTAATATAAAATTTCAATAGTTGTAAACTTAGTGAAAAATAAACACAAATGTTGTGATTATGAAATCAGAAAAAAAACTGCTGTTATTTTCATATTAACTTTATAGTAAAATGCATAATAGTTTTAGACTCGGAAGATGGGCATTTTTATTTTGGAAAAACATAGTTTGCTCTTTTGGTTAAATGCCAGAATGATTTTTTTTTCCATAACGAAAAATAAGTTTAGTTAACAAGCATGCATAGTGTCAGGCATTATTCTAGATGATAAAAACAATATTCGTGATAATACTAATCCCTTTTATTTGTTTAGCGATTTGGAATTCAGAGTTCATTTTCACGTCCCACATCTCATTTACTTCTCAGTGACCCTGGGATGTAGGCAGGGCAAACAAGGCTCTTATAGGTTTATTGATCTTATAGATTCTCAAAGTTTCACAGGTAGGTAGTGAATGGCAGAATCAAGATTCTGCTTGTAACATTTCCTCTTGTTTGCATCCCAACAAAATGTGCTCATCGGTCATGTTAAGTATTTTGGCCACCTGCCTACACACATACATAAGTTTGTATGTTTATAGAATATTAGAGGCCCGGTGCATGAGTTCATGCACTGGTGGGGTCCAGCCGGCCCGCCCAGATAGGGGCCCATTGGGCTGGGCTGGCAGCGGGGAGGGGCCATACGCTGTTGGCTGGTGGGCCCCTTCCCCAGTGGAGGCTGGGGGGGTCAATTAGCGGCCAGGTCAGCTGAGGGCAGAGGGCCGAACAGGGCCCGGATCAGGCTGGTTGGCTGCTGCAGTGCACATCATAGCCACTGGTTGTTCTGGTCATTCTGCTGTTCCGGTCGCTAGGCTTTTATATAGTTAGATAATAAATCAAGGAAAAATGGAAAACTTCAAAATATTCATTATTTAATAATACTTATTATTAAAGTTTTTCTAATTTATAATACATTGTTCAAAATAACACACATATAAAGTAAGGTTGGAGTAGACAGCCCAGTAAGTTCCCTATTAGTCTATGAAAATC
Organism: Myotis davidii; assembly: GCF_000327345.1. Lineage (NCBI taxonomy): Eukaryota > Metazoa > Chordata > Mammalia > Chiroptera > Vespertilionidae > Myotis > Myotis davidii. Next base: position 11,299,088 of record NW_006383016.1, read on the forward strand.
TTCATGCTTTGAGCTTCAGGAATCCTGAATGTTTATGTAAAAAAAAAATAATGCTCTCAAGAGAAGATTTTTAAATTTTGGTTTGGGACACTTTAGCTTTGGGCATTGTACAATTTGACCAGAAACATTTGCTAAGATTCTACTGAGACTGATTGAACATCGCCTTTGGCATTTTGTCTGAAGCTACTTTTTAAATATCTATCCATGCTATTTTGTAGTATTAATGCTGCAAACACTAAAGCCATATAATATAAACACGATGTGATTCTTTCAGGGGGCTGAATAGTCAGTGTAGTACATAAGACCAAGGCATTGGACAAGGACAGCTGAATTCAAATTTCTGTTGTTTACTAGGTGTGTGACCATGTATAAGCAAGTCAAGGTCATTGTGCCTCAGTTTCCTCCTGCTTAAGACAGGAATAATAATGCTACCTTCCTCTAGGGCAGTGATTTTCAACTGGTGTTTATTTAATCAGGGGCACTGACTTTTTTTCCCTTAGATTGTCATATAAAAAAAATGACAACAGCCAACATAACAATAGCTGTCCGGTATGAATGCCCTGTCTTGAACCAGAAATATATGGGTCATATAATAGAGTTGCATCTTATTGGTCATGTCACATAATAAGGTTATGTATGATTGGTTAATTCTTGGTACCAGAAGTCCTTATATACAAGTAGAGGCACATGATTTTTTTAAGTCAATTTGGAGCACAAAGGGTAGGTAATTACTATTATTATTTTTTGTAAATCAATCAAAATTATACCTATTTTTGTATGATTTGCAAAATATATATTTTTTGGTGTGCCACAGAATTTTAGTAATTAGTTTATATGTGCCATGAGATGAAAAAGGTTGAAAATCGCTGCTCTAGAGCAATTTAAGGTAACTTGTATATATTTATATGAAATATACACATATGTCTGGCACATAGAAAGCACTATATATAAACTTTTATTCTATGTGTACACAAATATGCATGAAATGTATAAAATAAATAATTTATACAATGTATCATAAATGCATTCATTTTGATCACCTTAACTTTCTGTGGTGTATTTTTTTTTCCATGCTCAGAAATTATATCTGTAGGTATCAACTTATAGGCTGTTTCTACACATACTGTAAAATAGTTTGACTAATTTGACCTTTTACTGTTGACAACACTAAGCAGTTTGGTGCGTGTCCTTAGTAATACTGTCAGAAGACACTCAAGTGTTATTTGTTCAAACCAACTGTCATTTTTGACAAGAAGGATTCATGAACAGAAAGTTGAGCTGAAAATATTTGGAAGTTGAAGTACAGGCCTGGTTACAGAATCAGTTAACATCTTATGTTTAAGATTATTGGTTATAAATTCTGGTTAATCAAGGACACCTGAATTTGTGGTTCTAGCAAAATTGCCTGCATCTTCAATGTTTTTGTTGATTTTGAAGCTGATGTATTCATCGAAAGGCTAAACATGTTGATTTTTTAACTAAGATGCAACCTTTACAATGGAAAGCAGTAATGATTACAGTGTTCACTCAGTCTGAAGAAAAATTTTCACTAAATAGCAATAATCAAGATGAGAGCTATAGTAGAAAGGGTGCTAATTTTATGTTCATCTCTAATTTAAATAATAAAAATTAATCGATGGGACCTTTGCTGTAACACTACTTGCAATGAAATTGTATTCTGCTTTAGAGATGGACTCTGGAAGCTCATTTAAAAGTAATTGGCTGCTTAAATTGTGAATGACCTAAGATCATCCTTATAAAATAGCTACTACTCCGATGAATGAATTATTAGACAGTGCCTGAGCTTCTACCACACCAGGTGTGTTTGACCCAACAATTGGACTCTGCATGCTACATTTAAGAAAAGTAGATTCTAACTGTCCCTAAAACAACAACACCACCACCATAAAACTAGAATTACTAACATCAGAGGCTTGTTCAGCTCCGAAGTAAAGATCTTAAAGTAGCTATAAACCTTACAAGGCAACATGTCAGCTTTAGAGCCCAATATATGTAAGTTCAAATCTTAGTTCCTCCATCGGCATATTTGTGATCTTGAACTAATTCTCTAATGTCTTTAATACTTGCAAGTAAAGGCAGAGAGTAAATGGGTTGATTTAACGATTAAATAAGATATTTTATGTCAAGAGTTTGTCACACAGTTTAGTATTTAATAACTCAGTAGCTCTGTGGAAGTAAGAAAGTGTCAGTATCTGTTTAATACTAGACTCACAGTGCACGAATTTGTGCACAGGTGGCGTCCCTCGCCTGGCTGGCGATCAAGGCCTATGGGGTTGGGGAGGGGAGGCGGCCGGCTAGGGGAGAAACTCATGGCTTATAGTCATTTTATTTTAGGAATTGTATTACTTGCATAGTTATAATGTCAAGATAAATATAGACAAATATTTAAGTATTTATATAGGATAAACTTTGCATGCATAAAATATGTGTGTGTGTTTGTTTTGTTTTGTTTTTAAAAAAAGACCCACTGTCCCTGTTTTCAAAAAGCACACTGTGAAGTTTGGAAGAGAAGGGAAAACCATGCTGAGGACAGTTAAGCTACAGTAGAGTGAGGAGTTATCATAGCAGCCCAGAGAACAGCTTCCACTAGTTAGGCACATGCCCCTATCTACTGCTTTTTAGGGGGTGACCTTGGTAAGTCACTTAATTTTCCAATACTTCCATTTTTTCAGCTTACAAGGGGCTCCCGATAATGAGGATGCCATAGGTGTGGAACAAGGATAAAATAAGCCAGGGTCATAATTATTAACACCATTACTTTCATAATATTGACAATAAAAATATTATATGACTACAACTTAGATGAATGTTACAGACAGTAAAGTTTATAGTGGTTGGTTTTGTGTTTTGTTTTTTTAATTAAGAGGTCAATATAGATTGGAATAGTTGAGCATGGCCTCATGAAGAAAATGAAATCTACCCTGGAACTAGAAACCCAGGCTCATGAAATAATTAGAAATGAAATGAACCTAGAGATGATCTACCCTTAATGGACAGTAATAACTGATACCTGCATAGTGTTCACAGGGTGCTAAGCACTCCTTTAAGCACTTTATGCCTTTGTGTATCCAGTCTTCGCAACAAACTTGTGTAGTGGGTACTGTTATCTCCCTTTGTCAGATGAGAAAATTGAGACACGGAGTAGCTAAATGGATTGTTTCTGGTCATGCAGTGGCCAAGTTGCAGATCTGAATCTGGATTTTACACTTTAACCACGATTCTACACTGTTTTAGGTAGAGCTATGTGCTAAGAAAGGTGGTCGGGGCAAAACAGGTTTGCCAACGTGACAGGTACTGTAATGACAGAAATGGAACTTAATCTTTCTTGGTCCCTAATGGTCAGTACCTCTGTTAACTACACTCGGTTGTCTCTTTAAGATTAGTATGGTTTGAGATGAAGACCAGGTGTTAATTGCTCTGAAGAAAGCATGAGGATTTATTTCCTGTCCACAGGTAGAGGCAGTGTTTGGAGATAGAGGTGTGCATTGGATAGTGCTAGAGATGAAGTTTGAAAGGTTAAAATCTGTCAAATTTTGTGAATCTGCAAAAGTCAAACAGATATATTTGGGGTTTATTCCCGAGAATAAATGCCCCAGCCTAGAAGTTTCTCAGTGTGAAAAATGAGATAGCATGTTATTGAAGAAGAGACAGTAGAGAGAAAAAACAAAAGGGCATAGCATATTTTTTGTAAAGGTATTTTAGCATATAGGCAAACTGTACTAAACCATATTTAAAACAGACATTAAATCATGCATATACATCAGGCATTATAATTATGTCAGTGGAATCTAATGTGGCAATTCAAAGAAAAGTACACTGGCTAAGAACTTGCGTATGCATTGTAAGGGAAGGAGAATCAAGCTTTATCTGACTTAATGTTTATCCCTATGCACACCCTCAATTTACAAAGCTCCTATTAACTTCAAAGGGGCAAGGAGGATCATCACACCAGATCTATTATGTTTGTGCTCATACAGTTGTTTTGCAGGTGGTATCCATGTGTTTCTACAAAGCTTATCTTTTCTATTTGCACACATGGAAGGAGAGCAAAGTACTCTTTTATCTTCATAGTTTTCTAGTTTCTTGGAACTATCAGTTACAAAGAAGGTCTGTATAAATCTTCTTTGTCTGTTGAAGTGCTAATCTAAGCTGCTGAATATATCAGCTAGCTGCAGTATTTGACACACCTAGTAGTCACCTTACACCTGGAGTTACAGGTAATGCATTGGCAGAGCTCTGTGTTCTAAAGAATTAGATTATGTTTTAGACTATAAAATAAAATGGAAACAGAAAAAAAGAAATCCATTTTACAGCCGAGTTTCCTACAGTGTGTTGTGTTGGTAAACCATTAAGGGGCTTGAAACAATGCTGTTTGCCATCATTGTATATCATCCTCTTTGATCACGAAGTTATAGATAAATGATTATTCCTGTATAATCTGTAATTTATAACAGCCATTGTAATATCTGTGCATTTATATGGTCATGCTGTTAACATCCAAGAGTCTCAAGAGATTAAATTTAAATATGTACTTTAGATTGACAAAGAAGTAAATGTATCACATGATCTCACTTATATGTGAATCTAGTGAACAAAATAGACTGAAGAACAAAAAAGACCCAGAGATATCAAAGCATGCGCAGACTGCCGTATTTCAGAGGAAAGGAGGTGGGGGGTGTGCAGGGAGAGATTAATCAATGGACTGTGTGCATAAATGCGTAGCCCCTGGAAAGACAATAGTGCTGGGAAGGCCTGGGAAGGGGAAGGAAAGAATTCATTAAACACTTTTATTGGTTAGTTATGATTAGTTAGTATGATTTGATTTGTATTTTGATGTTACCACGAAATGCTCTGCCTAAGATAGATGTAAAAAAAATGATAACTTCAAATATTATTGCCTCCGTGCTGCAATTTTCTATTTCCAATAACACCTGTACAACACTGCTGTCTAGTTGTGCTCTACATTTTATGTTTAATGTGGTAATCTAATTTCCCCTTATTTGCAGTTAGCAAGATGAAGTAAAAAAAATATACATTGGAATGTTGCCATGACACTATCGCTGTGGAGCCAAATTTAGTAACTAGTGAGTGTCTTGGTTCCTAGCAGGCAGGGCCCGCCTGGTTCCTGGAGGAGCAGAATGATCTTACTATGGAGCTTTCCCCTGGAATGTAGTTTCAAGGATGCCCTGGTGGGACGGTGCAGTAGGAAGGCTCTGGAGTAGGAAAAAACACTAAACAAAACAAACAGACATCCTTTGAACTAGCACCTATGATGTTTCATCAAAACTGTAATGCGTAATTAAAATTTAAGGATAATTTTCTACACATTTAAGAAACCCTTCTGGAATATTGTAAATAAGATGAAAATGGAGAAAATGTCTGAGTTTACAAGTGTGTATAACTAATGAATGCTTGCATCATACTTGATTTTTCTTTCTTTTCAGATATTTTGATAATTATATATCCCTACATCATATCAACTAGGTCAGATAGAATTGTAACTTCGTTTGAATGTCTTAAAACAATTTGGGCTGCAGGGTCTAGAAGTCAGATTTAACAGGTTGTACTTCCATGATTAAAGTCCTTCTTAATGGCTGCTTGTTGTGAAAGGTTGTAACGGTAGACAAGCATAATCTCTTCAACTCCTTATGAAATGCTGCAACCTGACTTGGTTCATTTGCTATTCATAATCCCCACTGTTATGCCAATGAAAAATTGAAGATGTGTTCCTGTAGGAAAAAAGTACATTTTAATCTAACAGAGTACACATTTTTTAAAAAAAAGGTTTATAAAGGAAATAATTTATTAAACATGAGTATGTTAAGAAATCATACAATTACTTTAAAAATGCTAATATAATTCTAGAACTCTTAATTCTAGTAAGTTTCCTTGGGATTGTGTGTTTTAGCTGTGGAAATGTGATATGTACACCCTGGTCATTTATACTGGCTTCCTAGGACACACACAGGCAAATCAGTTCCTTCTGTAATGTGTCTGACATGGTATCTCTTGACTGTTTATTTCATGGCCTTGGTTAAGCCTGTCCGGGGCTTTCTTGGCTGGTTTTCGTTGTCAGTGTTTAGCTTGTTTGCTTCTTGTTTTGTTGGTGGAGTCTGGGCTTGTGTCAGAGGAGACGTTTTATGCTTCATCATTCTGATATTCTTGTGCTATCGACGTTTTTAAGTCAGTGTTTATTGTTAAGAAATGACAGAACGGTTGGCTTGTATCTGGCAGTGTGTTGGTGGTATTGTAACAGTTTAGGATGCGAACACTGTTACTTAGCTATGAGTCTTCCTTTTTAAGAAAGGCTCGGGGATTTTCATAAGAGATTTTGGCCAACATCAATATTGTCTGCTGTATGAAGAATAGTGCACTTTTAAAAATGTTTCCACATAATAACGATGACTTTTTTTTTCTCCTCAAAGGCTATTTTGGGATTAAAAATGTGGCTCTCAAGTCATAGTGGGGTTTTTTGTTTTGTTTTGTTTTACTTTTATATCTCATGCATGAACCTTTTCCTTTGAAGGAATTTTTAATCTAATAGAGTTAGATGACTATTTTTCAAGACAAGCAAAATACTTTCGCTAAAAGTTTTTCTGTTAGAGCAGTAATTCCTCGTGGAAACTGCTCTAAAGTACATTATATTAAAGATTACAGCCATTTTTAAAGAAAAAGCGATACATTTATTTTGGGGAAGAAATTATAAAAATGTTATGTCAGATTAGTAGTTGGTTTCAATAAAATGTGTCTGCAGCATTTACCCTAGCTAGTTTTAACAGCTATAACAATTGAGGCCAGGTGACAGATAATTTCTTTTTAAGAAGGTGTTTATTGTCAGGAAAATTTCAAAGTTTCCTTTGTAATTACTCTGTCTTTGTTATTTTGGCAGCATGTAAAGTTTTATTGGCATTTACTGAAAGGCACTATTTTTTTCCCCCTAGCCAGCTGGCTTTCTTTTTGGGGGCAAACTTTTCTAGCTCTGGTATTAAGAACATATTTTCAACTTTGATTGTCTATCAATGGCTTCTTTTTGAACAAGGAGCCAAGAGGCTAATAATGTTTGAATTGGCTCAATCGTGTCTTCAGTAGAGTGACCTGGAATGCTGTAGGTGATTTCAGCCGTGCAGGTGTTGCTTCCTATTGATGCTAGGTGTCATTTTGGTGCTAAAGTGGTCAATTTAAGACCATGCAAATGATAGGCTCTTTTCATATACAGGCTAGAAAAAAAGGTATGTTGACATGATGAATCAAAAGTCAGGATTCACTAATTTGAAGAAAATAGAATTTTTCAAGCAGTACAGATCCACTAAATCAACACTGAACAATCCTATTCAGGGGGAAATATTAAAATAAGCAAAGCATAAACATTTGAAGAAATGGAACAATAAGGTTTTGTTAGAATTGTGAGTGTGTTGTGTAGGTTTGGAGTTTTAGTTGTCCTGGAAGTGGTATTGACTCTGTAGGTTATGTATCAATCATTTCTCTTATTTCTGGTCTTATTTAAAGACTTTTCAAAATCATGCTAATGCATTGAGCTGCAGTCTCAATTTCAAATTATTCTGCTCTAATTCTGAAGATCACAGGAATAAATAAACTTCAATATCTACATTACTTATTTTAAAGCTCATTGCTTTAAAAACAATACTGGAGAAAATGGTTATACTTTATTTCATAAAATCTTACGTATTTGCTTACTTGCTCTTGGTGACTAAATTTATACATCATAGGAACTGCTGGTCCTTTTAGTAATTATTTTTCCAAAGTGATGGCAGAATTGGCATTTTTCTTTGGCAATGAAATATTATCTTGGTTTCATGTTTTATTTATTTATTTTTTAATCTTACTATGGCCTGTAGAGTAACTAATGTAAAACTTTAGGTTGGAGCACCTGTGTTTGAGATTCAAGAAACAAGGAAAATTAAAGGTCACATTTATCGTTTACTGCTTGTAACCAAGATATCATTGACTCTTCTCTGTGGTCTATTATCTGCCTTCTTTTCTTACGTCAAGGGATTTCAAATAATAGTTTTACCACTTATTTTTCTGAACCATTTGTTAGCTATCCATACAGATGTGTAGAGAGGATAGAGTTCTGGGGTTTGTTCTAGACAGTTGGAGGAAGCAGGGGAAGCCCACCTTTAGCATGTTCTAACTGTGGAAAGGGCTGTCTACATGGTGGCACAGTAGTGTGGACTGAGCCCCTTGGTGTCTGAGTATTCTGCGCCCCTGTCCTTCCTCCCCGCCCCCCATCATAGCATTCCTCAGAACTTCTTCGAGTTAGACTGAGAAACACCAGATAGCGATGGGATCTTCCAGCCCCTCCTCAGCTGGGAATAATAATAATTACTTTGAAGTCTTTTCCAAAAAGAGTTGTCCATTATTTGAAAGAAATTAACAGAATCACTAGGCAGAGAAGCAATATTTATTTTTGTAATTTTATAGAGCTACAAAGTCTGTTTATATTAAAGCGAAGTGGAATAACTTCTGCAGGAAAGGTGGTTTCCATATTCATAAAAGTCACAAGTAGGTAATGTATTAAGTAGAGCGGTTTTTGAAAGGTGTAGGTTTGGGTGGGCATCTTGACTCAGACTTCATTTCGATTTACTAGGTCTGTTTCCCACATCGCTGCAGCTTGTTCAGGGCTTGTGCCTGCCAGTTGGATATGAAGTGCTGTATGTTTGGGCTCACTGCACAGAATTCGTTTCCAAAAAAACAGTGTCGTGCTGCTTTCCATCTACTGGACCAGTAGGGGTAGGAAGATCTGATTTGAAGCCAATGCAAAATGCAAAACTGATTAGATTTGGATTGTTCATACATTAGGCCTTTCTTTCCCTGTTCTTAACCTTTTCCAGATGGAAGAACCAGTTTCTTCCCGGAGCACTTTCTCCTAGCAATTAGACTGTGAAGACGAGGACCGTTTAGTACCACAAATGCTGAAGTACTATGATAGTAGGATTGGACTTTGAAATTTAGAGGAATGAATCAACACATTCTGTCCTTGGTTTCTTTATTTTTCAATTAATGATTTGTGCGATGCTTTTAAAATGAGGAAATAACTCTCTTTCATTCTGCTTTTTGTTTTATTGCTAGAACATTACTTTCTGCCCACAGCTGGGAAGTAGGTGGTCCCTGGAACACCTTTATTGCACCAAATGTGTTTAAATGTTCACCATATTGCATGTACACCTTTCTAATGTGCATTAGGTACCCTCCCTTCTTGAATACAGTAGCTTATACCCAATTTTGCTTTTTCATGATGATTAAGGCTCATTATTGTAAATTTCAGCGACCACTGTTTGCTAGAATGCAGTAATGCCCTCCGCTGTTATTGAGAGGCGGAGAGCTCAGTATGGCCTCAGAATGTTATGCCCTCTAAATTCTTATATCAGATCTTTCCATTTTTTTCTCCTCTCTGACACACTAGTAAGTTGGCTGGTACTTAGATCCAGACATTACATTTTAGAGCTACAAGGAAAGATTGTTTAGTCTAATGCCTTCATTTTGTAGATTAGGGATGGTAGCCCAGAGAGGTTGCACTGCTTGCCCATGATCACACACCTAGTTAGGGCTGGGGTAGGAACTAGGTAAAGGTTAATTTACTCCCAGTCCAGTGGTCATTCTATCAGACAGCACTGTTTACTTACAGATTCTTCTACTTGTGTAATTTCTTTTTTAATCTTCACCCGAGGATATTTTTCTACTGATTTTTAGAGTGAGTGGAAGAGAAAGGGAAAGACAGAAATATTGATGTGAGAGAAATACATCGATTGGTTGCCTCCTACACGAGCCCTGACCAGGGCCTGGGTGGAGGAGGAGTCTGCAACCAACGTACGTGCCCTTGACAGTGTCGAATCCGGGACTCTTCAGTCCGCAGGCCGACGCTCTATCCCTGAGCCAAACAGGCTAGGGTAAAGTTTTTGCTCTTAATGTGTAGTTGACAGACATAAAGATATATTGAGAGCAAGATGAAATAAACACAGACATGAACTAACAGTCTGATGGCTGGAAGTCCTGCTACTATCATAAGTCACTTTACTTCCTTGAGCCTCAGTTTACCTTTTGTGAAAGGATGTGGTTGGATGAATAATGGTAATAACTAACATTTACTGAGCACTTACCATGTGCCAGGGACTATTCTAAGTTCTGATGTGAATTACCTTATTTAATTCTCACACAAATCCCATGAGGAAGATCTGGGTGATAAGCCTCATATTACGTGGGAAAAACTAAATCACACCAGTGACCTAGTTTACCAGAAGTCCTTTAGCTAGCAAGTAGCAGAGTCAAGATTTGGTATCCATGCTCTTGTCTACTCTCTTTTCGGGATGATCTACCTGCTCTCTTTATCTGTAAAGCCTGAAGATTCTGGGTTTGAGTGATAACCAAGAGCTACATTTTTGAGCACTTACTACATACCACACAATACTGTCTCATTTAATCCTATCAGGAGGCAGGAGCTATTATCAACCTCAGTTTATAGATGAAACTGAAACGCAGAGAGAGGTTGAATGGCTCTCCCAGTCTTACAGCTGGTGAGTGGCAGTAGAAAGATGAGAAACCAGGCCGATCTAAGTGCCGCCAGCTTTGCCACTATGCCTTGTTGCCCAAGAATGGGTACTCGAGTATCTGAACCACAGTGTAATGTGAGTTTGGTAACATTTATTTTTGCTGACTAGAGATTGTGTGTGTGTGTGTGTGTGTGTGTACATACCCCCTACTGCAAACATGCATGTTCACATGTGGAAACGCACTCCTGATGATTTCTTAGCTGTGTTAGATGAGGGGTCAACACTCATTCCAAGCATATACACGAGAGAAGTGAATTTATTGCAGGAGATAACGAGGCGTGAACCGGGGATGGTGGAGACCATGGCAAACAGGAAAACACAGGCCCTGACCAACGGGGTAGCTGACCATGGACTGGGCTCAGCCAACTGCTGCCTTGCTTTTCAGTCTGGAAAATGGACTCAGTGCTGCTGCATTTTTCTAGAGAAACCAGAAATTTAGATTTTTAAAACCAAAAAAGTGTTTCAGAGCTGATTTTTAAATCATCATAACTAATTAAACTATTCGAACCATTAATTTCAGACCACACTGTGGACCAATCTGAGACATTGGCAAACTGTTGTCACCACCACTATTTTTAAAGAGAAGAAAGGCCCGACCTTTGTCTTCCTGGTCCATTCTGCCTCTTAAGGGGGCACCGTGGTCCTTTGCAGGGCAGAGAAAGTTGAATTATCACGTGTACTTTTAAGAAATAACTGCCTCGTGAGGCTGAAATGTAACCAGAAGACTTGACTCTGTGGACGGTAAGGAGTCCTGGCTTCTGATTTGTGTGTCCTCCGCCCGGGGTCCCAGTCTGTGGACACCTGGTCCTGAATGGGGCTGTGCCGCGTGGGCTCACCTCGGATTTTTTCAAGCTTCCCCCCTCCCCCCACCCTGACCTTCATTCAGGCATGCCCCTGGCAAGACTGTTCGGGAGCCCCCGCATAGAGTGTGCATCTGCTATTACTAATAGGAATAGGCATCAGAAAAAAAAATTGATATCCTCTTCTGAGAAATGCATGATTTCTCCAACACTCGGTTTTGGTTTCTCAACAGCCCAGGAAGTTCCTTACAGATGCTGAGTGTTCACTTTCGGGAGCAAGGTATAGGGGTGGGTGGATGACTCTCTTCTGATAAAAGTAGCTTTTCCTTTCTATCTTTTAGCCTTCAGGCTTTCACTTTTGACTCCTTTAGTACAAAGGCTCCTGCGTACCTAACTCAGCCCCTGGAACTTGTTCATTTCTAATGTCCTCTTCAATACAAAAATTCAGAGGTTCACTACAAGGGGAGAGCCTCGCTTAGTCCGCCTATGCGATGACTGCCTGTTGTGTGTTGCCAGCATAACATCAAAGGGCAAACCAGGCATGGTATTTATCCCAACTGATAACAGTCCTTTAAAAACATGATTATATTCTAAATGCCCTACTCGCATAATATTATTTAAGGAAAAAATAAATATCAACTTGCGGTGCTAGGGTCTACATTTGTCTCAGAAATAGCATAGGCGAATGTATTTGCAGATGCTTCAAATAATGGGAAATCGCGAAAACTTGAATCAGGGTCTCTGGCCTTCCATGTGTTTCAGTTTGCATTTTGATAGCAGTTTGGAAATGTTATCGCTTGTTTTGTCACAGACATAATTCACATCTTTCTTCAGGCACTGTAAACAAGAGAAATGGTTTAATGGCCCCATAAAGGCACTCTGCTGATGGCTGAGATTAGGCTCTTTAGTAATGGATGTTGGGTGTGTGCATGTGTGAGTGGTGTGTGTGCAGCGGGGGTGGGGAGGCTTGGAAGAGGTAAGTGTACTGGAAAAGGACCTGTGAGCGGCTCTGATAGAGGCAGCAGCCGTGCGTGCTCCTTTTTTTGTGTCTTGGAAGAGGATGTGACACGATTGTTCTTATTTGTAAACAAGCCTTCCCCTTTGCTTCTGGAATTTAACTGAGTACTAATTGAGGTCATTGGCTCTCCATTTATCACCTGAAATTGAAGTGATATTAACATAAAGTGAATGCCTTTCATCTAGAGAGTGTATTCCTAACAACATATATTTACATGGAAGGCTGCATGCATTTTTCATGCCATGCTTGTGTCTGGTCTTAAATAATCTAATTTATGTATACCATTTACTTTTTTATATCTTTTTACAGAGATTTTTTTAAAAAATTCACTGCTTTAGCCAAGTGAAAAATTTTTTATAAGCACTTCAGTGTCCACAGAATGATTTGTTTTGACTTTCTTAGTTATAGTTTGCAGACAAGTGTAAAAAATTCTCCACATTATACATAACCGTGTTCTAAGTACATGCCTTGAAATTCCTCAAAGCACATACATTTGTAATGTTTTAGAGCCTCAATATTGTGTTTCTCATCATCTTTTTCTGTATATCCTCATAAATTGGCTACACAAGTCCACACACTAGCTTTTGAGAGTCAGAGTAAAGAGTTAATAAAACAGAGTTAAATGTCCTTTGTTAGTGAATGTAGCTGTGCCCTGTCACTAGCAGATATCACTGTACCATTCTTCCACTTCAGTATTTTCTTTCTCCTTTTTCATTCTAGACCACAACCTACAAGGATCAGCAAAGTTTCTTCTGCAAAGGGTCAGATAATAAGTATTTTAGGCTTTATTGGCACAGAATTTCTGTCATATATACAGTAGGTCCTCAGGTTACGTGGGAGATCCGTTCCTACGGCGACGTAATGCGATTCTCGCCATAAGAGGGAACCCACCTACATAAGCACCTACGTCGCTCACATGGCGCACATACACAGCAGTAATGAAGTGCAACAGTAAAAAACAATTAAAAGAAAGATAACAATTCCTGACCTTTACTTGTGGTAAATAAATAATAAAAACCAGCACATATGTACGTACGTCGAAATGACGGAACTTTTTTTTTTAATAAATAAAAGGGAGATGGCGACATAACCATGAAATGATGTATGTCGAATCCGACATAACCCGAGGACTGCCTGTACTCCATTGATACTCAAAGAGCCCCAAGACTCTCCTTAAACAAATGGGTGGGCAGTGTTCAAAAAAAACTTCATTTGCCAAGAGAGGTGGGAAGCCGGATTTGGCCCTGAGCTGTAATTTGCAAACCTCCGTTCTAGAACCTTGTACAGTAGACTATTCTAAAACAGAATTTTTAAGCAGACCAGACATCTCAACGTCAAAATCAGGAGACTGCCGGCAAGGTTCTGTACTCCTAGCTAGATTTGATTTAAAAACAAACAAACAAAGAAAATCTTCAGATTTGATTCAGCGACCTGGTTCTGTTTAGAGAGGCAATTAAAAATGCGGTATGTTTCTCATCCCTGGATAATTGTTTTATACTCACAGAAATTGCTACTCTATTTCAGTTTTATGATGAGTTGAAAGCAGAGTGAAAGGCCAGCCCCAAGACAACTTATCATTGTATTGGCGTTCACTGTCCACATGGAAAAGGGGACCATCACTTGTGACATTTAGGTGCCGGAGTCCAGGCGAGGCTGTAGACGCTGGACAGCCACAAATCTCCTTCAGTGGAATCTGACTGGTGTGAATTTTTAAATGTTGTTGGTCACAGTGACAAATTGAAAGAAGGCAGAATGCCTAAAAGCAAGAACAAATGCTCTGCGAAGTGGTTTGCATTTAGATACAGGTGCCAAGGATGTATTATTAAGGTCATGTACACAGAAATATGCATTCATACATACAAATTAATCAAACTTAAAGAAGACTTGCCTCTTTTTTTGAAAAACCTAAGTAAAACTCTGAGCTTCTGTAAGCTCTTGATGTTAAGACTGTATCTTTACGTGTTCCCTCTGTAGTTCCATATTCACTGCCCGTCCCCTCGAGTGCCTGGCACAGGATCTGGGCTGTAGCAAATGCATGGATTAATGAAGAAAAGGATGGATAAAGAAACATCTGATATAATGTTATAGTGGTGTTCATGCAAGAAATAAATCATAAGGATATTTATTTGAATTATATGCGAAGGGTTCAAGAGTTGCAGTCAAAAGCTCAGAGTTCTTAATTCTTAACCTATTGTAAGTTCTAGGTCTTTGGTTTGACATGAAGCTTAGTTTCTTAATGCTTTAATGATATTTGCAAAATGGGGAGATGAAAATAAATATCCTTGTTTTAAATGATGAGAATAAAATGCAATAGGTACAGATGATTGAAAATGTTATAATACTATGTAAATTTGAGGGTTTTTTTTTTCTTTTTAAAGCGTCATAGCCACTGCTTTCTATCACAGTTCCAAACTCAACCACAATTCATTAAGTCAACACCCATAGTTAGACATACTATCTTTCTTAAATTTACAAGACATCCATCAACTTCACTACAGAAATATAAACTGAGCTGGGCCGGTGTTGCCTAGTGGTTGAGCATAGACCCAGGAACCAAGAGGTCATGGGTTTGACTCTATGTCAGGGCACATGCCCAGGTTGCAGGTTCGATTCCCAGTAGGGGGTGTGTAGGAGGCAGCCAATTGATGATGTTTCTCTATTATTGATATTTCTCTCTCTGTCCCTCTCCCTTCCCCCCCCTCTCTAAAACAAAAAATACAGTAAGAAATATAAACCAAAATTTGATTCATAGATTTCATTGTTTAGTCTTTGGGCCAAACATGAACCAGTCAGCTATAACTAACATGGTCTGCTTTCATTCTAACAGTAATGGTATGAAAAAATGCTCTTGCGCCATGTTCGTTTAGGAAATTATTTTGCTATGTGAAAATTTAAAAATACATGATCTTCATCTGTCTTTTAAGGTGTTTAAATGTGATTTAATATCTGTCTACCCGCAACCAACGATGTGGTCCTATACCAGCTCTGTTGCGCTTGGAAAGCACAGGGCATGTCTCTGCTCCGGGGGAAGGCGGACAGGATTGTGCCTCCGTCCTAAAATGTCAGCGAAAATAAATGGGAGCAAGATGATGCCTCATAGTTCATAAATCTAAAACCGAAACAGTTACTGATTTAACAAATAGTTTGCGATGAACGCCATAACCCCAAGTAAACGTTTTGAATTAAGAAGTGGTTAAGTCTATTTTGGAAGTGCATTTTTAAAAGCCCTGGTATTCTGGCGCTCTTAGATTTAACCATTAGGAGAACACAGTCATCACTAGTCAGCCTTAAGATGTGGTTTTAAAGGTCCAGCAGCCATCAAAGGGAAATGCAAGAGGCAGCTCTCCAGGGCTCTTTCTGCTTCTTTCTCGTAAAGATCTCACCGGCCAGAGGAGTTGTGGGTCATTCAAGTTTGCTTGGAAACATGTTTGAGGGATGCCTGAGGGAGGCTGCCGAAATGATCCTGAGCAGTCTGAAGTCAGGGATCCAGACGTAATGGAACATCCCTTTGAACCGTCGCTTCTTTGTAAATGAAATGAAGGAGTTAACTCCCTTGATTTGATACACTTGAAGGAGGAAAGATTCACTTTAATTAAGACTGCAAACAATGCAGATGCCGGGAGCCCTGTGTTCCAGACCCAGCACGGACGGCACAGTAAGCGGAATGAAACGTCTAGCAGCCTCGGCAGCAGGCTGGAGCCGTGTTCAGCGCAAGTTAATTTAATTAGTGTTGATCATGACTCCAGATGATGGTGATTTGATAAGGAATAATTTAGTACTTAACAGCCTTTTACATGCACCAACTCCATGTGGGAAGGTAAAGCAAATTGCACAAAATGAATGTGCTGCTTTGCCTTGTGCCCGTGCCAGTGAGCTGGAAAACTGCCTGTTAGCAGACGCTCAGGCTCTCAGGCCCGTGATGAAATACCCAACACACACTCAGCTCGGCCCCCTTTCGTGGGAGTCTCTATACTACCCTGATTAAAGAATAAATAAGTCACTTTTGTGATATAGACTCTCCAGGGAGCAGGAAAGTGACAATGAGGACAGTAAAGTAGCGTGCGGTCCTTGTGTAAAATGTGGAAGTTCTTTAGGGTGGCTTCCCTTTGTTTTTCTCACACGCAGCAATTAAAAAAAAAATCCTAGCCAACTCAGATTCATTGGATTACTTCTTTGGCTTATGATTAGAAAAATAGAATCACAGTTCCAAGAGCCCACAATGATGAAGAGGCCCACACACGTTGAATGTGTTATCCAGAGGGTAGGGAAACCCTCAAGTTCCGGAAGTAGAGAACCTGTGAGAATTCTTGAGTGTTGGCATCTAACGAAAAGGAAGACATTGTTTTTGTTTTTGTTTAAGTCTTTTCAAGTACTGGACCCATTTCAGTGCCGCTCACACTGGATCCAGGTGGTGTCGAGTATCACAACGGGTTTGAAGTTAACCCAGTTATGACAATCGCCTAGAAATTTTGTAACCTACAGAAGCCTGGTATATATCCCGGCCTTGGTGAATCAGAGTTTCTGGGGAAGGTTCATTAGTTTGCTAGGGCTGCCGTAACAAACTACCAGCAACTGGGTGGCTTAAACAACTACCGTGTATTGTTTCAGAGTTCTAGGGGCGAGAAGTCTGAGGTGGAGGTGTGGGCAGGGTCCTGGGTGCTGTGAGAGAGTCTATTCTGGACCTTTCTCCTAGCTCGTGGTGGTTTGCCGGCAATCTCTTGGCATTCCTTGGCTTGGAGAAGCATCAGTCTCTGAACTCTGCCTTCTTCATATGGTGTCCTCCTGTGAGTGTGTCTGTATCCTAATTCCCCCTTTTTGTAAGGACATTGATTGTATTGGATTAGATCTCACCCTAATGACCTCATCTTCATTTATCTACCGAATAAGGGCACAGGTGAGGTACTAGGGTTAGGACTTCAGTATATGAATGTTTAGGGGAATACAGTTCAACCTATAATATGGAGGCTGGAAATCTTTGTTTTGCGTTATTTGTTTTGTGTGTGTTACCTGGGTAATTAGATTGTTGGCCAGATTTGGGATTCTGAGTGTATGTATCAACTTGCCTCTGATAGCACTTGGTGGTGGGGGGGGGGGTAGGGGCGGAATCCTTATATCCTTTCTTCTAAAGTCAAATCAGGAGGTGCCTGAAAGCTTCTGAAAGCCCTAGAGCTCAAGACAGACAGTGGGATGATCACCACCAAGATGCTTCTAGTTTGATACTATTGGGCATTTTGATGGAGGCTACTGTCATGCTAGCAACCACTCCTGATGGTGCCCCAAACTTGTCATTCCTCCTCTTCCTCATCAGGAATTATTTATCCTGTGCATTGAAGCACATTCTCAGGTGTCTGCTGAAACAGGAAGCCAGGTGCATTGAAATAGCTTCATTTGTATAGCATAGCTTGATGCCCCTCACATTTTTAAGCATTTTGTTGAGATATGCATTTATTGTAATTTTGCAGATGTATATTATCAAATAAGCACCATACAGAGCAAATATAAGATATTTCCAGCACTGCAACAGGTGCCCTTTCCATGCTCATGTCTATTTTTGCTCTTTTTACCAATTTCCCACGTATACTAAAACTTCAGTTGTCTGACAGGATCTCTCATAGGTAATTTTAATATTTCATATAAAAAATAAAAAAAATATGTAGTGTTAAGAATTGTTTTTAAAGCTATGGTTTCCTTCAAATATACATGTCTGCTAGCCTTCATATTTTATGTGATCTTTGTATTTGTATAAAACAATGAATATAAGCATCGCCATATGTTGTCATATGAAGAAAGAGAAAACGTGATAGAGAATAATTGTTTTATGGTGGATTACAAATGACAAATAACTGTCACATATCTTTCATATGTCATCGTCACAATTCTGGTAAGTAGATAGGCAGACACTTTATCTCTATTTTACAGATGAGCATTCCCTTCAAAGATGTGGAGATTTTTGCCCCAATTATCACCGGTTCCCAGTGGACCTGCACCTAAATTTTCTTTCTCATAGTTGCCATTCTACTAAACCATTACTAATGATGGATTTGAGCTATTTTCCTTTCAATAATGCTTAAAATTATGTTTCAGTCTTCAGTTAATTCTTTTGTATTTTTTATGTTCCAGTCTTCAGTTAATTCCTTCCTATTTTTTTTTCTGTTTTAATCCTTGGAAGCCTTCCTGAACTGTTTTCAAAACATACTTTCTGAAGGCAGAGATTTTAAAATTAATATCAGCTAAGCAAATTACAAGTGATTCCCTTAAAGTGAGGAGAGTTCAAGCATGAATTTGTTAGAAAATAAACAGAAAAGGAGGATACAGAGATTCTCCAGAATCTTCTTCGGTGAAATTAATGAAATGTGATTTTTCTTTTCTAGGGCAGTTAATATGTAATGTTAGTGACATTTTAACCAAGAGAAGTAGAGCAGGTTAATACACTTAATTCTTAACTGCATTTCATTTTTGTATTTTTGTTTTGTTTTGTTTTCTAGTGGCTTTTCATGGCCTACCACTGAAAATCAAGAAAGAACCCCACAGTCCATGTTCAGAACTCGGCTCAGCCTGCAGTCAAGAACACCCCTTTAAATTCAGCTATGGAGAAAAGTGCCTGTACAATGTCAGGTAAAGCAATCAGGTGTATATATATAGGATGATGGTTCTTATTGAAACAAAAAGTCCAGAACCTAATATAAAATCTCAAGTTAACTTTTATGAGTCATCTCGTCAGCGTATAACAAGCTAATTAGGTAATGTGTTTAGAAGAATGCCAAAAAAACATTTACCATCCAGTCACACATTTTTAGAATAATTTTAAAGCAATAATTTTCATCCACATTATTGGTTGCTTTTCCTACTCAGTGATGTATCCTGGGTGGGAAAAGAGGGTCTTACTTGGCCTAAGCAGCTATTGAAAGTTCTTATTAGAAGAGTGCATTATGCACTTTAGATAGAGTTTGTAGAAAAAAAAGAAACATTTGGCATGTCTCAGCAGCACATTAGTTATCTGACAGGCTTTGCAGATGATCTATAAGATGTGTTTATGGACAATTGTAATAAAGTTAGAATTTTATAAGGCCTAGCAGAGGCTATTATCTATTAAAAAGCCAGTTGTTCCTTCTGATGATAATAAAGGGTGGAGCAATAAAAGTACATTGTTCATTTGTTAGAAAATTTGATAACATACGTGTTCATTAAAAACCCTTCACAGTAAATTGCATTCTGCTACTTTTCACATTGGCCTCTAATTGCATAAGGAAGAAGTTGGCTCTGTGTATTGAGTATTATTACTCTCAATTATAGTAGAAACTTGGTTCTTAAAAGGAGTTAGGCTGGAAACTTAAAAAATGATTATAAATATTTGCAGTTTTATAAGTTAGGTTGATTCAAGTTCATAATACATTATGATCTAAACGGATCTTACATTTTCTTATATGTTTACTACTTATACTCTATACCAGGATATATAAGATTCAAGAAACTTAGATTTGTGTGATCGCTCAGCAGCTGACCAATGCTTACATATTCTATTACTATTTATGCTTGCACACTCAAACTTGTCTTTTATATCTGCTTTTCTAGGAGAGTTACCAGAGCCTGAAATTATGAACCAGTTCAATTAAAACTACAAAGCTGTTATAAAAAAAGATGTCCCGTTGAAGCTAACTATTAAAGCATACTCAGTTTAGATAAAACAATATTGATCTGAGTTTCATTTTATAGTGTTTCTCGTGTTTATATTTTTTCAAGAGTGTTATGCATTCACAGAATAATTATTTAACATATGGAAGAATGTTTAATTAATGAGCCCAAAAGATACAGAATTGTCATTGAATTTCAGCATTGATCAGAAGTGTGCCTATGAAATAACCACTGCTTAATATGGTAAATCTAATATCCATAAATCAACAGTAGAGGAATTGCCTGACTATTTTGAGGTTCTTCCTGGGGACCAATAATTCCCACAGGGATCTATGGATTAAATTCTGGTACTTCCTTTTATATAAAAACTGCAAACATAACATTTCATGGGGGGGGGGGGATGGAGAGTTTATAAAAGAAGATTCTCATTCAGAAATATTGGTAAAGAAAACAAGTAGAACCGAACATAATGAGTGCCATTAGCTGTACTTTAAGGCATGCACAGACTTAAACAGCATATACTACTTTGCTTCTGAAAAGTATTTTTACATTTGGATGTAATTCTCTTGTGTAGATGAAGCAACAGAACAAATTATTTCATAAATCAATGCTAAAAGAAATGTTTTTGTTTTAAAATAAAAATATGTATTGATGAATTCTTTTTGTTACAAGGAAATACAGTATTTTAACCTGGAAATATCTTCTTAATTAGGAAATATATGTAAAATTTGTTTTTAGTAAAATATTTTTTAGATCACAAAAATTAGTTAGGTCACATCCTTGAAAGGCATACATAGGAAAATCAACTGAAATTCATAAACAAGCTTACTCATTTTAGTCCTTTGCAAGTGTTAAGAAGTTAGATTGTGACAATAGAATGTTATTCCTAAGAACATCATTTTGTTCTTATACTCTAAGAAAGTTTAAATATATCAGAGAGATTTTAATTTGCTCCATTAATCTTTATTCTCCCATATGAGGAAGTTAATAGCAAGCATCATTTATTTTATATAAAAAATGAAAATAAGCCAAAGCATTGCCTTCTTAAAATTCAACCACAAATAAAGTCAAGCCAGGTATGGTCTCCATCTTCTTAAACTGATGTTCTTGTACTGAAATCTAATGTAATATAGAAGAATTATAATATCAGGGTAATTTAATGAAGTAGAAAAGATCTATGAAACTTGCTCCAGGAGACATATCAAGAATAGATGGAAATTATGCCACTGCTTTCATAGATAGTGCTTTTCCTCATATTAAGTTGTCTGTATATATATTAAACATATACATTTTATATGTATGCTGTTACCAATTTATTACTTATTCTGTTTTCTGTTAAAGTGTGTTCCAGTTTTGAAGATTACATGTTCTAGAATTACAAACACCAAAAGACATGAAATTCTAACTCCTTTATGACTTACGCCTAAAATGTTTTGTTGTTTCCTTAGGTTAGAATTTTTTTTAAATTTCTCCAAAGCAACAAATATTCTCTTTTTTTTTTCTTATGCCTTGGGTAGTGCCTATGATCAGAAGCCACAAGTGGGAATGAGGCCCTCCAACCCCCCGACCCCATCCAGCACTCCAGTGTCCCCACTACATCATGCATCTCCAAACTCAACTCACACTCCGAAACCTGACCACGCCTTCCCAGCTCACCTCCCTCCATCACAGTCCATGCAAGACAGCAGATACCCCATGGATCACAGGTATATTGAAAATACTGTGTTTGTCAAAATTGTTTTTAGTATTCGTGGAAGAGCCTCTGTTACCAATTCCTAAGACCTATAGTAGATTTCGGGTGAACATATTAATTTTGCGCATCTGGGCAAAATATTTTTAGAAAGAGCTTGCCTCTCTATAGTTATAAATAATTTGTGAAGAAGGTCACTTATAAAGAGTCCTTTTATAAATATTTAAATTTGTTGCTAAAATGGAAAATTAATCTATGTACTGACATTTGAACACCTCCCCTTTGCTTTGCCTGAATTAAATTGCTTCACTTACACTTTAAATCAGATCATGGCATTTTTTTTTTATGAGCATATGTGTGTACTTGTTCTATAAAGTTAAGAGACTAATTTTAGTAGGTGGCTTATGGAATTAGGTTCTTTACCTTAGTTTGGATAGCATAGCTGTACACAGTTTTGCAGAGCAGAACTTATTTGATTAAATCATTTTCCATACTTTCCATGTTATGAATATTTAATGCCAGTAGACACAGGACCCTGGACACTGAGAATGTAAAGTTAAAGAGATAGAGGTCAAAATATTATTACTTAGAAAGGAGAAAGCAAGGACCAGAGCATGGAACTAGGAAGAATGCTGTGGTAGATTATTCCTGACTCCTAGAGATGAGTAAATTTATGTTTGAATAAAGTGGTAGGAGACTTTTAAAGGTCTTAATACAACTTAAAACACAGGTTGATTATGTGCCTCATTTTTCCTTACCCTTCTACCTTGTACTTGTATAGAGCCAGTGGTATGCTGGTAAATATTGAATAACAGGCTCTATGGGAGAAAACCCAAAAGACCTGATTTGTAGGCATTTGATATAAATATTCCCCCCATGGCTGACTGCTAGCTATCAATATGACAACTTTGACTGTAGAATTGGAAAGAGAGTCGCAGTAGCACTCCATTTTATAGCATTTCTACCATATAGATACTCTAGTCATAACCTCAAGAACAAAATTAATAGTAACACTATTAATTAGGGAGTGATGAGGTTTGAATATTAATAGCCTTTGTAATGTAAGTTTTTAAAAAATATAAATTTACATAATTTTCTTCATAATGGCTGTCTTTAACAATTGACTTACAGAATCTCTGAAAATGTAATAATAAGCCAGGACAAACTGGCTCTGACACCATTAGGAAAATAACTCAGCCAAAGTCATCCTCTATATCAGCAGATGTGCAACGCGCTGAAAAGAAGGGAATACTCAGATCTGCTTTTTCTGGGTTATTTACACGATCTCAGTCTCACATTCAGTCAAACTCTGTTGGTGTGAAGGGCTAAGATGAACGCATTCTTTCCAATGCGAAACTAAGCCGCATCGTTTCTACCTTTGTTTCCATCACGCAGTCCTCCCTTGCTTTCGTTACCAAATGCTCCCAGTGATCTTTGCCTCCTCACCCGATAGACCTGAGACCTCGTCAGAGCGCAGTGGTATGTGCATCTGTGTAAACAGTTCCGTAAATACAGATGAAAGAAATCCCACTGCAGGGTGGGCCATTAAACAGATGCACATTGTGCAGGGCTAGGAGGGAAAAAGAAGCCAGTTGTGTTTGTCCACTCCTGATGACTTCCCAGAATTCTTCATACCCGAGTCTCTCACTCTCCAAACGGGTGCCAGAATTCTTGGTTGTAGAGTTGGCTCTTTGTGCAGAAAAGCTATTTCTACAGAAGGTGAGTCGTGAACAAGCACGGTGCCTGTTTTCAGGTGACCTAACTTGAAATGCTTTAGCCAAATCCATTTGAGTTTCTCTACTTGAAGTCAAATACCTGAGACTGAGAACAGCCGGTCCGGATCTGCCAGGGGGAAGCTCGGGGTCTTTTCCCACTGCCCCCCGTCGTGTTGTGAGGACAGTACCAGCTGGCCAGTCCCAGGAAAATCTCTGAAGCCGTATGTTTCTGGGGAGGATTTCTTGGAGGGCTCGAGCCAACAAATGACAGTCCCTCAGTTATAAATGGCAACTTTTCTCTGGGAACAGATCCTTTCCCCAAATAGCCCCCTCCAGCCTGGGCACCGCGCCTCACTCTGGGCTGCCCCCCGCGTTCTTTGCATGGCTCACTCGGCTCTTCAGGTCAGCCCTTTGGCTCTTTCTTCGGAACCCGCTGCGAAGGAGCCTGGTCTCTCTGCTCACTCTTT
>NW_006383016.1:11323020-11329975 GCF_000327345.1 Myotis davidii
TTATCCAAGAGTTCCTCACCATGTTGCCCTTGCCTATTAACACTCTTCCAGAAGCTTCTTGAGTCACCCTCTCTTTATAGTAGGCCAGCTGCTCATAAGAATGCCAGGTCAACGTAAGAAACATTCGAACCTGGGAAGACTTTTTGTGAGTTTGAGCCAAACTGTCCCCAATTGCCAGGAAGTGAAATCTCTGAGATCACGCTTGGCGAGTGGCAGTTTGACACCTTATTTTATACATTGCAATCAAAAGAGATGATGCAAGTGAGTTACGTGAAATCCACTGGTGACAGACAAGGGAGGTGGGAGGAAGCAAAGCGGAGGGGGAGAGTGGAATTGGATGAAAAGCCAAATGATAGACAATGCATCTTTTACATAGATGGGTACAGGATAGTTACGTCAACAATGAACATGATAAAACAAAGATCATTTATGGTCTTGGCCCTGGTGTATTGGTTGTGCCAGGGGTCCTCAAACTACGGCCCGCGGGCCACATGCAAATACAAATATTGTATTTGTTCCCGTTTTGTTTTTTTACTTCAAAATAAGATATGTGCAGTGTGCATAGGGATTTGTTCATAGTTTTTGTTTTTTTAAACTATAGTCTGGCCCTCCAACGGTTTGAGGGACAGTGAACTGGCCCCCTGTTTAAAAAGTTTGAGGACCCCTTGTTGTGCCCTGAGGGGTCTGGAAAAGGAGAGTTACCCTGACATTCCCAAGGAATGTTATCATATATGCAAAAGACAATAGACAGGCTTAGTTAAGGTAAAGCTTGATCTTTGTCTGGGAAGATACTGACTTATGACATGACTACCCACCATAAACTACGTTTAGTTTAAAAAGTTTCATTTCCAGGCCACCCTTTAGGGCTCTGAGTGTGCAAGACCTCTATGCAGACCTTCCCTGAGCTAGTCAGTTAGCATGTGGCCCCTTTGGATCCCCAGGCACCACTAACTGGTAGCTAGCTCCCTATGAAGCATGCGTATGATAGAAGACGCGGTCTTCGGAATGTACCAACTGGAATTAGGTTCTTTCCTAAAAAGATATGGCTTGATTCCTTACAAAGCTTTTAGCACAAGTGTTATTAACTTCCTTTCAAGGCTTCCCGGGTGAGCTGGGTTCTTATTTTAACTTCAAGTTACAATTTTCTGATTCACTCCTTGACAGTTCTTAATGATAATTTCTGTTTCTTTCTTTCTTTTTTTTTTTTTTTTTGACTAATGAAATAAGTGAGGAAAGGGAAATGAGGGCATTGCCAGTCAGCCTCATGGTTTTTGCAATATCGGAGTTTCTAAGTTTATTTTCTGTAGGTATAGGGGGGATTCTGGTACTTACCAGGGTTCAGGCTTCTTAGAAATGCTAAAGCAACTGCTTTGTAATTCTTTAGCTTTTACCTTATTTTCATTTAACGTTACCAAAATTAAATGTTAACTTTCCAAATTAAAGTCTCTAAACTGCTTTTAGTGGAGTGAGGAGGGAAGAAGGGAGTTATTTAATAGGCTTCTATTTGCTCATAGTAATGTTGGGTAGGTTATTTTTAAGCACTCCTGGGCATTTTTAGAGCACTTTTAAATCTTTAATTAATCCACATCTTTGTGGTGGGTCAATGATATTATGGATGAGATACACGGCACTGACCGAGCACAAGATTAGCCAATCGTTATAGAATTCACCAAGCAGGAAGGAGCGGAGACTCGATCTCAGCCTCCTTCTAAGCCCTCCAAACTTCTCCAGGGTCTAACCGCACAACCAGTCCTCAACCTACGCAGTGCACCACGCTATTTCCATCTTTGAAGCTCCGCTGTATATTGTATGCTTATCTTGATCAACTGGAGATTTCATTAGAAGTTACTAGAAGCCAATGTGTTGTGTTACTGTTGGATAGTAAAGAGATGGTCTTTTAAAGATAAGCTTGGTTGTCTCTACATGGTCTAGTTTCATTTACCAGTAGATACAGTGTTCTTTAGGACATAGTTGAAGATTTAAGAGCCACTTGAGAAGACAGTCATTCCTCTTTTGCTGCCTCAGTAACTGGTGGAGGAGGAAGGAAAACCAGTAGGTAGCTTTTTAATTGGTTGCTTTTGTTTGTTTGTGGATTAGTTAGATAACAGAATTCAAAGATAGAGGATGTAGTTTGAGATCAGATTCTTTCAAATTTTCCTGTTTTTTCCCCCCTAGTATATAATTATTTGAGGCCCTCTTAATATGAAAATTTGGTAAATGATCCAATTGATTTAGGATTGGGTATTTTTACTCTAAGGGTATGTATTTTCTCAAAGTAATAAACTGTTCTCCTAGGCCTACTCAAAGCACACCTTTAACTTATTGTATTGTATTGTATCAAAATGATGCGGTTAGTGACTAATTAGAAGGGGAGCACCTGACATATTAAGATTAAAAAACACAGTGCTACTGACCCAGGAAAGAGAAGTGAAGTAATTATTAAACATTTAAGCCTTAGATCAGTTGGTATCATGTTCATTATACAGTTAAAAAAATTGTGCAGTATTTTAAAGAGCATTTCTTCTTCTTGTTTTATTTGAAACACGCTCTCTGATTTCCCAGGTTTCGCCGCCAGCTTTCTGAACCCTGTAATTCCTTTCCCCCTTTGCCAACAATGCCAAGGGAAGGACGTCCTATGTACCAACGGCAGATGTCTGAGCCCAACATCCCCTTCCCACCTCAAGGCTTTAAGCAGGAGTACCACGACCCAGTGTATGAACACAACACCATGGTTGGTGGCGCGCCCAGCCAAAGCTTCCCCCCACCTCTGATGATTAAACAGGAACCCAGAGATTTTGCATATGATTCAGGTAGGCCCATGTTTTATGTTACATTTAAGACATATTTTCACTGGCTTGCTTCTTGGCAGAGTGTTGGCATTAGACTGGGCGGCTCCTGACTATTTCTGGGTGGGATCTTTCTGATTTTACCACTTCTTTGAATCTTTATATGTGAAGGATGGGGCTGTCAAACCATTTTGTTTTGAACTGATGGTTGAAATAGTGTCTAGATGTGAAACCAGTACGGAGAAGAGTACAATTTGTAAAATTAGACACATTCTCAGCCCAAGAGAGTAAGTAACCTTGTAATTCTTTTCTGGATTCTGGGCTTCTTTTCTGTTTGCTACTCAAGCACTATCTAGTTAACAGTGTTTACAGAGAGTAATGTTCTGCACTGGGTCACTTATTGCTTATAGCTTTTTGTTTGTTTGTTTGTTTTCCTTTATTGGTGGCAAGATTCCAAGGGCCCAGAATGAAAGATTCTTACATGCTAGGAGAGGAATACAGAAATACAGATTTCTGATTTATTCATAGAGCTTAGCTTTAGTCTTCCCGAAGCAGAAAGACCCTACAAAGTAGTATATCAAGATAGAGAAGGGGTTTTCCTAAAAATAAGGAGCTTTTAAATCTTTTGCAGATGTTAACCACTAAATTTGACCTTGAGACTTTAGAAGAATTACTTAACTCATTTGTGTGTAGTTTCTCCTCGAAATCAGGACATCTGCTTTTCAGACATCTCATCAACTTTTTTTAAAAAAGTATAAAATAAAGGCCATTGCTTATATGAATTTGCAAGATATTATTAACGTTGAAACGTGGTCATTAGATGGTTGTGGAGTTGGAAATGTTTGAAAACAAAATAATTTTCTTTTGTTAGGATGCTAAGTTATGGAAGTTCTTTATGAAGGAACGATTGCTTCTCTAGGAATAATTGCTGAGTTTTTCTCAGTTCTGTTCAAGGAAAGAACACCGTGTCTGAGTCTTGAGTTTCCAACTTGCATAAAACCACTTGCTTTGTTAAAAACTACCCTAAAAGCTTGGCAAGAGGGAGCCCTATAATTGAGAATCTCCCCCTGGCCTCTGGCCACCCTTCCTCATTGAGCAAGAAGCTCAAAAAGAAACTGAACAGGAGGAACTGCCCACTCGGAGGCCATGCCTCCATTTCCCGGCAGGGCACCAGCTACCCAAGACCCATGAATTCTCTGCCCATCAGCCCTCCCAGGCCTAGTTTCCTGAAGGCAGAGCACAGGGCTCCTGTGTGTACCCCTAAGTCTAAGGAGGTGGCCAAAAGGCAGCTGTTTGTAGGGGGATGAAGATGGAGCTTGGGTTAGCCCTTATGTTTACATGTGAGGCCCCATGGTGTTTGTTGCAAAATGTGGGCTTGAGGAATAGGAAGAGAAGCAAGAAGTGGGGTGAGTTGGAGGTCTGAAGACTGGAAGCTGGCTCCAAATGATCCTATTCTAGGGCTAATCTTAGACACTTCCCCAAGTTTCAGGTTTAACCGAGCTTTCCAGGTTGTAATGGTCGTGTATTTTTAAGGAATGAGAGGAGATAAATATGCTTAATTACTTATCAGTTTATTTGGTTCAGTTATTTTAAAAAATTAAACATATGGTAGGAAGGCTTTTATTTGAATTCTTGCCCAGACCCTATAATTTGGAGAATATCCTGAAATGTACCATAATGTGTTCAGTTTAGAACCTTTCTTATTTGTCCATGCTTTACGTCCATGATTAAGAACTCTGCAATACAATGGACTTTATTACAGATAGGATTCATTTTTCTCTGTAAATTTCAAATCCTGTTAACTGATGTTATCTTTATTCCAAATGACATTTTAATTTGCTGCATAGTTTTTGAATTCACCATGGTTTCCAGAAATTTTATGTGGAAATCATATAAAATAGCTCAAATAAATGGTTCAAAAGCACTGTAGAACATAACATTGAAAAGTTTCTTTGTGTGTTATAGATTGTGCTGTTGTTTTTGTGTGTGTAATCCTAGCAAGGTTAACACTGAAACAATTTTATTGATTTTGTAGAGGTTATATATAGTATATGTAACATAGTGTTGAGAAGATGTGAACCAAACAAGGAAACAATTTAAATAATCCAAAGAGGGCAAAAATAGGAGCTGGTGCTATAAGATTTAATTGCATTACTTATGGGCCATACATAATATGAACTTCAGAGTTAGTCACTGTCTGACTCTCAAGGCACAGATTTAGTCACTTATAATCTAAAAAGCATAGTCCATGCCTTAGCTCAGATTGTTATACTAAATAACATGCCATCAATTGGGAAGCTTAAACAACAGACATCTATTTCTCACAGTTCTGCAGGCTGGGAAGTGTAAGGTCAAGATGCCAGCAGATTTGGTTCTTGGTGAGGGCCCTCTTCCTGGCTTGCAGATGGCCGCTTTCTCACTGGGTCCTCACATGGCGCAGAGAAACAGTAAGGGAGCTCTGGTCTCTCTCCTCTTCTCATGAGAACACCAGTCCCACCATGGGCACCTACCTGAAGAGCTGATGTAACTAATGACCTTCCATTGGCCACACCTCAAAATACTACCCATGGGGCACTATGTCTTTTGCAATGGATTGTGGAGGACACAATGATTCAGTCCATAACAGTATCCTATTTTAAAGATACCTAGGGTATCTCTTGTAAGTAGACCATACACCTTGTAAATTCCAGGTAAAATACCTGTTTAATATTTGAGAAGCAGTTCATTTATGTTACTTTCTCCCCTCTAAGTTACATTTCCAATTGCTAAACTACACCACCTTTGAATTCTAATTGCAACATTGCCAATAGGATACAGTTGTGTTTGGCTTAAAGCATTGACTAGCAAGGGTTTATCTTCTGGATATGCTCTGAAAAGAACTGTAGCAGCACTGTAACCGGAGCCGATGAAAAATTAATCAGTGGGCATCAAAGTATTCCACTGGCTACGGAATTGCTGCAAGTAAGTTGACACATCTGTATATTTCATACATTACAGTCAATAAGTATGATGACCAGATATTTGTTTTGTTGTCACTAGTTCTTCCGTCCTTGCAGAGAACACATTAAATGACCTTTATAGGAAATCTAACGTATTTATCCCTGAACTATTGATTTCTTGGTCCACTTACTGATGGTGAACACATACACATTAGAAAATATCTTATGTGATTTACAAACAATGTAAAAAATGTTTCATAGCCAATTTACTCAGGGTCTGTGATCCAAGGGTATCTTTTCAGAAGGCCTCCAGAACCCTTTATTGCTTAATTCAAAATAACATAAATGTTGTGAATATAAAGTAAGCTTTACAAGTGAAAAGGCTGCATGATTATACTTCTAATAAAGCCTGACATTAATTATGACATGGGAAATGGAAGGTCTATTAGTTATAATTGTAATTACAGGAGTGCAATTTCAACGGCAGAGTATTTAAGCTAAAAAATGCACAATAGTAGAGTAGAAATTTTTATTCAGGAGAAAAGAGAAAAGCTTGGAGCAGAAGACACTGAGGGGATAAGCAATTGATATTTAGGGCCAATTTGGTGAACCAGTACAATGTAATCATGATTATATTATATTAAATTCTAAATAGTATGATTGCATCTATTATTCTTTTACTTTCTTAATCTCTATTTGAATGGTCCTCCACAAAGCAATATACAAGCTTAGGGTTGGTTGGTTGGTTGGTTTTTTCTGAATTGTACATGATTTTCTCTTTCTTCCTCTATGACCAAATAGTTGAATATACACTGAGTGCCTCATTTGGCGTGGCACATGCAGTACCCATTTTCATAGAATCAGAGTTATTTTCCCATTTTCATTATTATCTATGAGGCTGTGCTGGTTTGAATGCTCACTGAGACAGATATTTTAGATATTTTATCACAAAATTTTGTTAGAGTTGTTTTCGTTGATTGTTTGGCATTTTGTTTCATTTCTTATTCTTTTATTAGCCTAGGGTAGTACTTTTAAGGGGTGATAGGCAGATGAAACTAAAGTTTCATGACGAAGTGGCATCTTTCTAACTGATTAGAGTTATAACGTAAGAGCTGGGGTTGAAGACAAGGAAGGAGAACTTTCAGGGACATGAAGAAGTTGGCTGAAATGAGAAGGTACAGGAAAGGACGTAGCTTGAGCTCTAGGGGAGGAGGATAAAGTGGAGGGTGT
>NW_006383016.1:11329987-11384754 GCF_000327345.1 Myotis davidii
GTAGGGAAAAGTTGACATATGTTTCCAGAAGAAAATGTTTTTTTGTATTTTTTTAAAGTGTGCTTTCTGAGACACTCCTGCTGGTACTGATGAGGTCTTCTTTCAATTTGAAAGCCTGTAACATTTATGTGCTGGCAAATGTTGTCAGCACGATTTTAGACTGGGAAATTGACACAAGTAGCTGTTTCATAGAATTATAAATATTTACACTCAAGAGCTCTTGGAGATCACCTCATTGAGATTCCTTCGCCACGTCCCAGTTGAACCTGTCATCTGTCCAAGGCTCATCCGAGGTCACTGGTCAGTTACACAGATGATTTCTGAAGCAGCCAAAATTAGAACTAAGGTTTTCTTCTTCTTAGTTCAGTGCACGTTCAACAGTGTATCTTTCTAGGTAATTGTGCAAAATAAACACTTCAATCCATAAGTAGCTACATATATCATTGATCCTTTTCTCCAATTTTTGGACTAAATACGTTTCTATGAGGTTTAAAAGCTCTACATTATTCAGGGAAATACAAGTGTTTGTGTTATGACCAGAGGTATGCTTTTTCTAATCTGGAGGTGTATATTTCACATTAGTAGTCCCCAAATTTATCCTGTTAGGTGTTCACTGATGTGAGATAAGAAAATATAGGACCTCAGGTGATATTTAGGCTTAGAATACATTCTATTTCTTTCTTTTTTAAAAATCTGAACAAGAGGTGAGATTGTTAAGGAAGTGACTTTTCCCAGTAGTTCTTCTGGAAAAGTCTGAATTAATAATTGGAAGGAAAAGTGGCAAATTAATGGCATCCAGCTCTAAAATTATGTGATGAAATGAACTTTGAGTTTGTCTGAGCCTTCTATGGGACTTTATTCTTTAAGTTTGATAGCTTAAAATTTAAACTAAAGCAGTCATTTTCAAACATGTGTCAGCAAATCTATTTTTTCACCAGGAAGCTTAAGAGGGACTGCAGTATATAAAAGAAAAGGAAGAAATTTTTACAATTGGAAGAATAAGATGGGCCTTTCCTATCCTCCATTTTTAAATTAATGTATTCTTCACTACTGTATCCGGCACCCACATAGGCCCAAGCTGGCACTTTAGTCAGGAGAGTTACATAGCCGTGGCTTTCTAGAATGGCAAGAGAGAAACTTTTTGTAAGTGCCATTCTGTGTTTTGCTGTGTGTGTTGGTGGGTATCCAACTTAGGCATATAGTAGTGAGAGCCAGGAATTAATTTCTAATGTTGCTTCTTGTAAGCATTGCCTGGGATTCTCCGTATAGGGTTTATAATATGGTTTTAAAGTGAAAGTTTTAGGATGTGACCAGTGGATGACAGAGCAAGAAGAACATGATTATTCACATAGGAATTAGCCACACAGGAATATGAATAAGCAGTACTTTATGTGTTTGGGGATGATTTATTAGGGTCTCATGCAGCTGACTCAGCTTGCACAAAATTAAAACATACAACAAAATTCAGAAGGCTGAAATCACCCAGTAGTTAATCTCTAAACGGTTATGATAGTTAGTTACTATTACTATGTAATAGCTCAGAAATTCTGTCATCGGGGTATATTATGTTTAAAAATGATTTCTACTTATTAATTTATGAAGAGATATATCGTAGGTAAGTTATATATATTTTCTAATATATTTTCTTACATCCTTTCTGAACAATTGAGTTCTACGTGCATAATCAACCAAAATATTGTTCAAGAAGCATGAGGAATGCAGTGATTACAAAAGGCAACTGTTAAAAATGCTAATTAAACCCAGATGGAACAAAGGGAGTAGAAGGAGAGGCTACTGATATTTATTTTGAATGTGAGGTCTGTAATAACTAACAGCTTACACATTTCAAAATGGAAGGCCCCAATAATTGATCATTATAATTTAAAAAATATGAAATATTATGTTTGAAAACATTCTGCCTTATCATTTTTTACTACCTGTCTTCAAACCATCTTACAAAAGGAACCCCTAAAAGAATACTGAAGCTTTTCTTAAGCCTTGAGAAAAGAATGGCATTTGAGAATCACTAATCCAATATATGTTCACTCTTCAGTGGTCTTGCTCAGTTCCATATCTTCTCTGGATACTAGAGTCTCGGATTCCTTACCATTTCCCCACCTGGCTGGGTCAAACGTTTTACTTTTGAACAAAAGCAAAATATGATGGTAACTTTATGCTCTGCCATTTTATTTACCAGACATTAGAAATTGGAAGAAAAGGTTAAATTGCCATACACCATTGTAGACAATCCTTCACAGGTTTAAAACCAAAAACCCAGGCATTTTTTCATGTTTCTCTTCATTCCTTTTGCTGTGGGCATGGTAAAGATCCCACGAGAAACAGTGTACACAGAGATATACACTGGGATTTTTACTGCATCTGTTTTCCCATAAGGCTTCAGGTCACTGGAAGAGAAGTGTTTTCTTTCCTCTGTAGTCAAGGATCAAGTTACAGATGGCTGATAACACTTATTATATCACTCTCCACAAATCATTCCCATAATTGCTCAGAAATAGCATTTTTCCCTCCCCAAAACTCTAGATATTAGTAATTTCTAAGACAGTCATGGTGATGTTTCCGTGAACTGTGGCTCTTTGTGCCTGGTATATAGCACTCCCCAGTGCTCAGCCCTGGCCCCGTGTCATTAAATTACTGTTGCTTCAAGAAAGCCAAGTGGAAGATCGCTTGGGAATTTAAAGGAATTGATCCTTCAGGAAATGTTAACATCTTATCTATTTCTCTAACATCTAAAGATAATTTTCTTTTACTCAGCCAGTGATTCGTGGACTAGCAGATCACTTAATCTCTGATTTTTAGGTGCTTCAATTGTAAAAAGTGATAGTGATGTATTCCTAATTGATTTTATTATGGTAATAGAGGTCATGGATTGGCCTTACAATTTAACTTTTTCTTTTCTTTTTTTCTTGTTTGGCTTATCTCAGACGGGTTTTCCTTATTCTTTTTTTGAGTTAAAATAGCAAATATCCCCAAACAGTACTCTGGTCTACTATCTCAGTTTTTTTCTAAGAATACTTAAATATGCTCTAAATCTACAGTTACAGGAAGTGGCATTGGCTAGTGATTTGATTTGAGAATTGAGACTACGGTCTGGGTTTACTCTTTATGCATTAACACAGGTCAAATGGACAGGGACTGCATTTAAGTCAGGAATGGAAGGCTGAGGGCTGTCTTAAACCAATCACATCAGTTTTACCCATGACGGATTGATCCCTAGGGGCAGAGCCCTGTAAGCATTTCTCTTACATGAATGGGCTCTATAGAGCCTGGAGTTTCATTCATAAAATGGAGACTGAAAGGAAACACACACTCACTCACTCTCTTTCTCTGGAATGTTCATTTATACAGAGCTGAAGGGTGTAGTGTTCCATCAGCTGCTGCTTTTGCCAGTTGACTGGAAGTAATGATTAATGCTCATTGGCCCTGCCTGCATGTAACCCGACACTATTTATGGCCTTGCAGGGTTCCTAATGTATAGTGAATGAGAAGACAACATTCTCAAATCAGAAACATAAACAGGAACTGGTGGGTCTGAATTCCATTCAAATATGTCATTTCAGCCGCCCAGTGTTTGTCTAACTTGGATTTTACAGGCAGGAAAGGGGGAAGGGGGGCTAATCTGCTTGTGAGTTGTACTGGCTTGAAAAAAAGGGAATTAGAAGGGTGAAGGGAGTTTACTTTATAGTGTGAGAATTTTCGTTTCTTTTTAAAGAAAACGACGCGGATGCTTAGGCCCAGAACTGCTTATTGCTCATGGATCAAATGAGCATACAACTGTTTTTATATGTGCAAGTAAGATTTGAAATGAAATAAAACAGTTTAAGGGTGCATATTTGGATCTTTTCCTCCGTGTGTGTGTGTGTGTGTGTGTGTGTGTGTGTGTGTGTGTGTGTTGAATGTGAACAGGAGCGAAGAGATAAATATTCTTTATTTTTTAAAAGGATATATTTCAGGTTTAGAAAATTGTTATAGAATTTTCTACACTTAAACTATTTCTCTACTTGAGTTAACTACTTAATAGTTTAGAGAAAAAGGGAGACTTTATTTAATAACATACTTTAACCTTACATATGAAAAACTTAAACCTTTTTCAAGAAATTTTTGTGAAATAGATGATATTGTTTTTATCATGTGTTGTTTGCATGTATGTGAACTTTCCAGTTAAATGTTTCTAATTCTGGAAAATATACATATATAAAGAGAGAGACACATGTGAAAAACAAACAAAACAAAACCAAAAGACTGACAAGCATGTATTATTGTGATTTATTTACTATTCTCCTATTCTCTCAAATTTGGGAAAGTTTCTCTGAATGCTCCATTCAGCGGGCCGGCACCAGTATACTGCCTTATCCACATGTTCTTGTTATTCTTAGCATTAAAAAATAAAACCACCCACTTTGAATGACACTGGCAATATTATACTGGGCAATAACAGACTGGGCCTGCCGTCTGTTTACTGGGTCATAGTGGACATGTTTTGTTACCTCTTTTGTCCTCAGTGTCCTTATTTATGAAAAGGACCAAGTAATTCTCCTACTTCTCTGTTTCTGTAAGGATTAACTATGACTTAAATATGATTAAATATGTTTGTAAAGTTACTAATATAGTGTTAGGGATAGAGGCAATAATAAAGGGTTTCTGTTATGACTTATTTCGATTTCTAGAGATATCCTCAGACTTCTAGTCCTTAAATAAGATGCCATTCTTACATCTAATATTTACAAACACGTTTGGGGTGGGGGACTAAAGGAGATAAGGCAAAATAAGAGACATATTCTTAACGTAAGAACAATCATTGTGCAAGGCAAACAAAATCTTGTACTACTACTGAACTTCTTGCTGGTATTATTCATGTAGGAAGCAAGTAGAACATTGTGATGATCCAAGGAGAGATGGGAGTGAGAAGACAGAGCAATCCACGATATAGTTGTTTCAAATCATGTAGATTCTAGAAGGTGAACAATTTAGTATTAAAGCTCAACATTAAAACTTCCTTCTCTTTAATTTTTTTGGCAGCCTATTTTGGCAGCTCATGGCATCTTTCCTCAAATTTTATTTGAAACTCATGTTAATTCTCAGAGTACACCAATATCTAATAAATAGTCAGCATAACGGTTGTGCTTATGCTTCCTACCACTTCAACTTTATTTTTAACTCTAACTTAATAAAACCTTCACAAGTATGTCAGACTTGTAAAACTGTGAGCCTATTCGATCATATAAACTAATCTTACTTGAATCTGGTCATTATTTGGATAGGAACCCAGATCCTTACAAAAACGTGTGGTTTTGTAAATAAAATTCTACACTTATTTCACGTTAGGTAGTCTTGAAGTTTTAAAAGCATCTGAATTGCAGATGCATTCCTTTTTCTTTTCTTTTAGATTTTGCAAAAGCTATGCTAGGCTTACACAGACTATTGTAGTTCTCTTTCTGTCCTCTCGTCTATCAATGGTACAGTGTGTACATGTGAGCTGTGGTGGAAGTGATATCTCTCCAGATTTTACATATTTATATTCACAGTTACTGAAAATCCTAATGAGAACCATCTCATCTAAGTGTGAATGAGGTAATACTATACTCATCACTCTATTGAGATTCCAGCCCACTCCAACCTTTTGGCTTCTGCCCATGAGATAAACTATTATATTCACTTAATGCATTTGTGACTGACAACACATAGGCCTCAAAAAAATTGACTTTTTTGGTGTCACACCTGTTTTATTTCTCAAGCAAATCCAGACATATACTGGGCCTTATTTGTAGGGTTATTTCCTTTTAGTTGGATTTTTATAATAGAGGGATCCTATGGTATAGAAAATTACCTCCCATTAGCATCCTTTTCAGGAAACATCATAAAATAAAGTCCTCTTGATTAGCTACATGAAATGTACTCCCGTGGCAAGTAGAAATGCAGAGTAAAAGGATGCTGGCTATACCAGACTGTCTATGACTGCGTTTCATTGAAACTTATCTTCATAAAGTCATGCTATTTATGTACTCTGGAAAATCTTTGGATTTTGAATAGTGAGCTGTGAGGTTACCAGGAAATGAGAGAAACAAAACTGTGAAGTATAAAGTTTAACAAATAAAACTTCGGCACATTATGCCGTAATGCCCATCGTGAATGAGATTGGTATCATTAATTAGTTCTAGATGCAACTTAATATTTCTTGAGATAATAGATATGTTTTTGAAAAACTTGTTAAAGCTCCTATATATACATCAAAACACACACACACATACACACATGCACATACACCCATTTTTCACCAAGTACCCGATAATTTAGGTATATGTCAACACACACATTTTGCCTCTGGGCATTTAATGTGCGAAGTTTTCCTCCACCACCAATGTACAAAACACAAGTTTAGGTATTGATTTTGTCACCTCAAAGAGTTAGTCAAGTGTACACTCCATCTATTTTTGCTTTTCACACACATATGAAAGCAAAATCTCATTAAAATACGTTACACTTATTCCTGTTTTGCTGGAGGTTCTCATTCACTTTCACAGACTTACTCTTTTTTTAAAAAAAAAATTTATTTATTATTTATTTATTTACTTACTTACTTATTTAAAATTTTATTTTTCAGTTACAGTTTACAACAGACTTACTCTTAAGTTATCACACCAATTATTGCTACAAGAATGTAAGCAGAAATATCAAATGAAAGAAGTGCCCCCCCCACTTGTTCTGAGTTTACAATCTGGAGTATTTCCAGGTTTGTATAATAAGAAATTTCAACAGATTACAGGCATATCTCAGGTGGTTGTGACAAATATTTTCTCTCTGCTCTGGCCCGATTTGCTCCTAGAAACTTTAAGCAAACCATGCCCTGAAGGGAATCCTTCATTCTGAACTACTGGACAGCAAGTAAGCGAATCAGAACAGCACCTAACGATAATACGTGTGCAAGTTCAAAACTACACACTGTGGTCAAACACTTGGGGCAGCTTCCCAAAGCAGAATTATGGTTCACAAAACAGCCTTACAATGTAAGTCAAGAGACAGAGAAAACAACTTTTTTGTTTCATACCTGCTCATCTTAATTTAAAGAGAATTTTAACAAAGTCACTGCAGATGAAGAATAATCAAAATGGGCCATTTGGAGTGTTAGTTTACTATTCTTCTTGGTTTCCCCTCCACTGACGAGTACATTCAAATGACAGCAGTGTTTTTCTGCTTTGAATGTTTGCAGCATGTTAGATCAGCTTTCATCACCATGAACTCATCAGTGACAAATTACAGGCAATTTAGTTTCTGCAAGCTGATTTGGCCCAGTACTAATGCCATGTTGTAGAGCTCTTTGATACATAAGTTCCTAAGTAATAAAAAAAATCCTTTGTCTTAACTTAAATTTGCATAATTCAGTTTACATATTGAATTAAAATCTTTAAAACCAAAGTTACTTAGTACCTGATATCAAGAAGGTATTACTGTAAAAAGAATTCAAATGAGGTTCCTCCAGTTTTCAAATGTATTGGGAATTCTCACCTAAACCTTATAAATAATAAATTTATAGTGAACTTATAATCAATATATTTTAAATATCATAGGTTACTAGATAGACTTGTGAAGACTATTACAGAATAAGTACAGTAATAAGCAACAAACCAACTATTTCAATAGACATATGATTTAAGCATAGCAAATTCAGATATAAACTGTTTTGATACATAATTCTAGTTTCAGGTACTGTAGTTCACTCAGTTTACATACTTGTGAAGTTCACTTAAAAATCGATTATTTTATTAGTAATAAGTACTATATATTGATTCTTCACCTTTTGCAGTTATTGGGTGAAATGTTGCCCCAAACTTATGTCATATGATCTTCCCAACAACCCTTTGGTGATATCACTATTATTCCCAATTTACAGATGTAGAGGTTGAGAATTAGACATACTAAAGAACTAATAAAATGTCATACTACCCTGAAATGTCAGAACTAAGATTCAGAACCAGTTCTATTAGATGACAAGGTACATGTTTGTAATCACTGTGCTGTACTAATCTTAAAGTATAATCTATGGACAAGGACAGTGTAAAAATGCTGTCATCTTAACATTTGTACATAGCTTAAATGACAGCTCATTATTATTGCTGAATTTTGTAACTTTTATTTCATAGAAAAACACAAGTGAATGTATATGCAATGTCTCTCTTCCCTGCCACGAAACATTTGCCTTTGAAGTCACCACTTAGCTAGTTGAGATCTTAGATGAGCATTTAGCAGAAGTTAAAATGTAATGCCAAACTTCATTGGCTGGATTTTTTATTAGATAAGGTAGAAATGAAAGCAGCAGGCAATTTAATTAGCAGTAATTTTTCTGGGCAAGTCATTACTTTGATGAACTTCAGAGCAATGTTTATGGCTCCTAATTAACCATGTTAGTCATTTGATTGAATAATCACTTTGGAAATGTTTCTACAATTTGATTAGAGTCTGACCTACTCTGACAGTCATAAATTAACTGATATCACTTTAGGATAACATGACTTTAGTAACTTTAGGGGAATAAACTCCTCTTAGCTTTTTGAGGCTTCCCTGGACCATATAAAGAACACCGATTTTAAAGATAGATTGGATTTAAACAGTGCTAGACAAGTGTCTGAATTTTTTAAGAGCTAGATGCTAATTTTATTCACTCTAGGGTATAATAAATAGTATTAAGGACTGACAAAAACACAATTATATTCTCATATGAATTTTTTTTTTCTAAATTGCCATTCAGTGCTGTTTTCTTTCCCCCTTAGAAATTACATCACAAGTTGGGTCTTTTGAAATGTAACAGAGGGCCTGGCATTACCTTTATTATGTCATTAATTTATTACATTTTAAATCAGAATACTTTAAATATCAAAGATTAATAAATATTACAGAATAATAACAGCAGAATCAAGAAAGAAGCATGGAACAGATGTCCAACCTCAGAGGAAAGGCAGGGAGGAGGGAGTAAGAGATCAACCAAAGGACTTGTATGCATACATATGAGCATAACCCATGGACACAGACAGTAGAGGGGCGAGGGCACATGTGCTGGTGGGTGGGAACAGGTC
This sequence comes from Myotis davidii, assembly GCF_000327345.1. Taxonomy (NCBI): domain Eukaryota; kingdom Metazoa; phylum Chordata; class Mammalia; order Chiroptera; family Vespertilionidae; genus Myotis; species Myotis davidii. The sequence continues at coordinate 11,339,074 of NW_006383016.1, forward strand.
AATGGGGAAAAAGAAGACATATATAATACATTAAACAATAAAGAATTTTTAAAAAAAATGAAAGCAGCCAATTCAGTAGAGAGTTGAGTATTATAAAATTTTCTATCAAATACTATCTTTGATGTGAAGTGTCTAGTTTTCAAGGATTATGCTTATTTTGTATTATTTTAGAGCACTTTCCTTCAACTTTGAATAGTAGTTTTCTTAGAAATGCTTGTGTTTTTCCTCTCTCACTTTTTTCCTCTGCTGGAGAGGAAAGCCTGCACTCAGTCACAAACTTATATGTAATAGAGTTTGCCTATATGTTTTCCTCTCGCTGCCTCCAGAGCCAGCCAGCTGTTTTAGCCGCCACACTCCAGCTGGGCAGTGTCGGTAAAAGTATTTTGTGGCCGGGTGTCAACACTGGTAGGACAAAATGCTTGCCTCCAAGCAGCTGCTGAGCTGACGGCAGAGTCTCTAACACCACCCCCTCCAGGCCCAGCTGCTTGGAGGGACGTTATACCTGGCAATAAATCAAAATAACATTAAAAATTACTAGTACGTTCAGGCTCCATTGGTTAAAAAGTTGGAATAAAGTGTATTGCTGAATTTGGCAACCCAAAAGATCAACTACATCGCCACCCTGTTAGAAATCCAATAGCAGGGAACAAGGTTAACTCTCTTTTGTAGGATCAGAATTGTATACCATGTAATACTTTATATAAAGAAGGCATGGTGTAATAAGATGTTTGATGAGGAGTTTCTTGCAGTTTTCAACTCCTACATACTTATATATGTTACTAGAGGCCCGATGCACGAAATTCGTGCAAGGGGCTCGGCCCCCCACCGCCATGGGGCTGCCTCTGCCTCGGCCCCCGCCACCACGACTTCGGGAGGCTGTCCAGTCTAATTAGCATATTACACTTTTATTATTATAGATTGCTACGATGGGTTGCCATTAAAATATATTTTACTGAGACCATATACAATAAACCTTTTTTTTCCTGTGGGGGGGGGGAATGCCTCGTATTTTGGTTGCCATTCATCACTACAACGATTTAAAAATAAATCAGATAGACTTTAAAAATGGAACATTCCAGGCCAACGATGACATTTGGGCCATGGAGTGCTACTTATTTATCACATGAAAGTCTATAGATGGATAGTTAAAAGGAGATGTGGTCCTTAGATTCCAATTCACTTAAATGTTCTTTATTACTTGTTAGGTGATGTGCCTACTGCAAGTGGTAGAAAAGAGGACATATTATTATATTAAATAGCACACTTGTGTGCATTTTCTAAATTTACTTTTGTATATGTTGTTTCAAAACACTTTAGTAATGCACACAGAAGATCGAATTAATTTGATCACATATATTTATACCTTCTTATAAAACTATATATATGTGTGTGTGTGTATATATATATATATATATATATATCATATATATACACATATATATGATATGCAATATTGGGCTCAGGTTTGTGGGAACTAAAACTTAAAAAATTTGGTGAATCTTCTTAAAGGAAAAGAAAATGAAACTGCATAGACAAACATTAGGTTCAGGGCTCAGGAGACATTTGAAAGTCCAGGGTCCTACAGTTTAAGCTTCACTGGTTTCACCTGAATCCCCCTCTGGTTATGTAAGGGAACTTCTATATTCAGAATCAGAGAACTTGGGACTGTAATAGAGTTTAGATAACATCTGACTCAACCCTTTATTTTACAGAAATACAAGCACAAAATGGTGTGTCTAAAGTATGTAGCTTAATTAGTAGTAAATGAAGGACTTGGAATTTTAATCTGTCTCATAATCCGCAGTTCTTTCCTTTTCTCCCTGTCTAAGCTACTTAACATATTAAATACACAGTATGATTCAAGTTTAACCATTAACCAAGTTTGGTGATGAGTTAACTTGGTCGCATAGTAAAGGCTTCACTCTTTGGGTAAGAATAGTGTTTGCTATGGAAGTTTTGGATGTCTGTTTTATGGCCTCATTGGTCTTGAATATGACCTGTGTGCTTAGCCAAATGAAAAGCCAGTCATGCTTTTATGTGGGGAGAAAAAATAGCAGTGACCCTAAAGGGATGGAGTAACTTTAGGAGATGTAGCAATTCCATCTTGTCATAGTAAGTTCTATCCAGTGTTCATGAAATAAGCTATGAATGAGTTTTTGTTGATTTTCGCTGTGACTGCCATGGGATATATACATTTATTCCATAAATAGCCTGACACTTATTTTAATTCACAGCACTCATTCAGGGACACCATCACATTCATGTGGGGACTTGCAGGTAGAGCCAGCCTTTAGCAAGATTAATGTGGATAAAACTCAGAATTCCCATATGTGTTCAAGGGAATTGGTTCAACATGCTTCTCCCATTTCTTGTGTGTGGCCGCCTGAAATGTTAACTGTGTTGACAAGCTCCCCTCATGGAGACTCGTGTCAATTCCTGTTACTTTCTTATCTGCACTGTGTCCACTGATAGCAGGTTTCAGCTCCAGCCTGCTCCCTGACCGATGTTGTTTCCTCTTTCAGAAGTGCCTAGCTGCCACTCCATTTATATGAGGCAAGAAGGCTTCCTGGCTCATCCCAGCAGAACAGAAGTTAAGTTTTCCATTTACTGAAATTCCTGGCAAATACCTGTCACAATCATCAGACATCCCAAGGGTGCAGTCACTTAATTAATCGTGATGTTTTACGGGGAAAATAACTGATGTTCCCTAAACCATTACTTTTCAACTTTATCTTTTTAAAGTAAAAGAACGATTTTCCAGGTCATGCTATCCTGCATTTGGTTGTTAACATGAGTCATGTGCACATAAGCAGCTGAAACGTGGATTTCTGTGTTCTTTTTTTGCCAACAACCACATCCTTTTTAAACAGAACATGTGCTTTATAGATCACCCCGCCTTGCTGCTCTCTACTGAAATGTATCTTCGAGGAATTTTCAGTTTTGCTTTACAGACCTAAGTTAATCTCTTAAAAATAAAATATGGTATTTACTTTTAAAAATCTGGGATTTTACATTTTTGGACAAGTTATTAAGAATAGAAATTCACATAAGAGGACTAGAGGTGGAGTTTTTATTGTGGATGTGTTTATGGTAACCATGGTGGAAAAGCGTTGATCTAAAGGACTTTGATATTGAAAGAAAGAATAAAAATGATTTTATCTGGATATCATTCACATTAAAATATTTATGGAAATAGGTGCATGGTTCTTGATGTGACAGTATATGTATTTTCAGTGACATGATGCAGGTGTATCCTGCTAGGTTTGGTCTAATATTGGTTGTTTAATATAAATTGTATTAGTAGAAGTAAATTCCTGTGTTTAGAAGATAGTTTAATGAGCTAATAAGTCCAAAATATTTGAGAACAAAAGTCCGCACAAATGCAATGAAATTATTGTTGCTCCTGTTGTTAATCTTATGTATCCACAATAGAGACTAATACATTTTGGAAATAAAACCATGACTATGTGAAATCTCTTTCTGGTGATTAAATATAACAATGAAATAAAGGTCCACAGTTAAGACTATTTGGAGGACAAAATGATTATGAAAAGCTATCACTTTAGTTTGCACTTTGTGTGTGTGTGTGTGTGGACTTACAGCAAAAAAGGGAAGTTTAAAAAATGTTATTTAACTACCGTGGCTATTAAAGATGAAAACATGAAGAGACTGGCCTAGATATTTCTCCACGGAAGGAAATATCTAGGCTAGACTCTCGGACTAGTTCATTAGGGCAGTAATGCAAAGCAAATACCAGTAACTTATTTTGATTTCCCTGTCGTCTCATTGAGTAACAAAATTCAGAAGAAAATGGGAAAGGAGATGATAGATTATAAACCCTAGGTTCCCCAGTGTTTATGGGAACGCTATGCTTGGGTTAGTAATAACATCAATAGCTAATTCTCATATATCTCCGTGTGTTACACACTGGTCTAAACTTGTATATTTTAAATCATTTAATCTTCCCCAAATACCTAGATGGTTTATTGTTCTCATTTTATAGATGAGGAAACTAAGGCCCGTGAGTTAAATAATGTGCCCAAGGTCACAGAGCTGAAAAATGGCAGTTATGTTCTACTTCAGTTACTGTGTTCGTGGTTCTATTTTAAATTGTTTGTGAGCTTCATTTCTATCATGATTAAATGTGTCTCATTTTCTCCCACAGGCTGTATGTTTGAAAAGGGCCCCAGGCAGTTTTATGATGACACCTGTGTTGTCCCTGAGAAATTCGATGGTAGGTTTCTCATTGTGCTTCAAGTTTTGCTTTTTGTAGTGGGAGTCTAGAGATCACTCTAGCTTCTCTTGAAAACAGTCAACATCCCTATGTAAACATTTCTGAACGCGTCATTTATGATGCACTCAATTCTTGCTAAACTTTTACCTTTTATAAGTTCTCTTTCCTGTCTCCATTAAGAGGCTTTTTTCTTTTGTCCCATAAGAGATCTCATTCTTAGAGCTATAGCCAGAGTGCCTTTCTTGCTAAGCTCTGCGTAGAGTAAGAGGGGCTTTCCATTGCCCTGCTGAGTGCATGCAGCTTGTTGGAGATTTATTGAAAGCTGATCCCATAATTAACAAAGCAGAACAGAAAGCATGCTACTGTGGAGGCACAGATGACTAATGCGGCCTCTTTCCTTTTATTGTTCATGAAAAGATGCATTATGGAACATGGGACCAGCATAGCTGCCCATTTGGTTAGTGATTGCTAGTCCTTCCTTTTTTGGTGTTTTTTTGTTTTGTTTGTTTTTCTGGGAAGATGTTCATTACTAGTGGCATTAGTTTGTTATTGCTTGAAAGGGAGTTGGGAAAGCATTACCTTTTTAACATCGTTCACTGCTGCCAGGAGAAGGTTCTAGGTGTTAGAAAGGAGTGCCAGTTAGATAGAATCTTCTTTTCTTGACAAGGGTGGCAGAAGTCAGCATCTAGAGCAGTGGTTCTTAGCCTTAGCTGCACATTAGAATCACCTGGGAATCTTTTGAAAATCCTGATTTCTGGGCCTCATCCTCCGGAAATTCTGTTTCTTTGTTATGAGATGGGCCCACAACATTAGTAACAAAGAAACAGAACTTCCGGAGGATGAGGCCCAGAAATCAGGAGTTTAAAAAGATTCCCAGGTGATTCTAATGTGCAGCCAACGTTGAGAACCACTGATCCAGAGGCAGCTTGGGTAAAAATTGAACACTTAATTGACTTAGTGGTTCTTCAGAGTGGTCTCCATGTTTCCTGCTTGGATTGTTTAACAGGAAACGAGCAGGGGCCCTCTGATTAGCTGGTTGCACAAACTTTGGGGATTGTGGCCATAATGACTTGGTAGCTCTCAGAAGTTTTTAACTGTCATTATTTAAATAGCAAAGTCGTGCTCAGATTGCTTCTCAATCTCTAATTAGTTGCCTGTAGACTCCTCTGTTCTCAAGGTTTCTGCTACTCTTACGCCTCTCAGAAGGGGTGGGATGCCAAGTCTTGAGAAGGCCTGTTTCCTTTGCCTGCCTTGAGATTGTTAAGTTCGTCCAAGGTCACGGGTTAAAACTCTAATGGGGTCACTTTTTTGGCTTTATTTTACAATAGATGTTTGTTTTAAGCCTTGAGTCTCAGAGGCATGATCTGTGTTATTTTTAACCATTTAGTAGAGCATCACCATTCTTAAAATACAACTTTTTCCCTTGAGAATCCTTTACTTCTTGGAATGACCTTTACAGTTTTGTTCAGTATTAGCAAGCTTAACAGTGTAAGAACTATTGGTAGTCAGTGTGGGCATATAAGGAAGAAAAATAGCTCAAAACCATGGACAGGATTATGATATAATCCAACAGGGCAGCTGTCTGTCTTGATTATTCCCTTTGACTTTTAAATATTAGTCAATTTTATAGTAGAACATATTTTCTGGAAGATAGTAAGAGTCTAACATTTTATAGGAAGTAGAGAACAAGAAGAAAGAATAACAAAAGGTTGTTTATTTTTCATTGTACCAGGCCACACATTGTACCAGTCAGTCACATTTATAGGCAGAAGCAATCTAAAGATTATAAAATTTGACAGTTTTTCACTCTGTCTGCATAATTGCTCAGTTGCCCCAATGAACAATTTGTAAATCTCAGAAGGAAAAAAAAAGATAAATAAAACTGTCATGGAATCAATATGAAGAGAGTGGCACTCCTATATTACCTAGCTTAGACCAAGACAACATAATGATTTTTAGCAGCTACTGACAATCATTTGACTTTGGTTTAGGTTTTTAAAGTGGTGTTCTTTCTGTAATTATTTTAAGAGGTGTATCTCTGTTTACTGATCAAAGGAAAGCTTTTTTTTTAAAGCTTGTGATTTGGTCTGTTTTATAATTCACATTTAGTGTGAGTAGATCAGCTGGAATATATTCTGTCTAAATTGTTCCTTTAGTGGAGAAGAGAAGTTCATCCATTAGCAATGATATACTCATGGGGCATTAGGCATTAAATCTCCAGAGTGACCTATTCTATATATTTTAAAGACAGTTGGCTGGAGATAGAAGTAAATAATCAGTAGTTTTTTATTTGTTTTTATTTTGTTTTGTTTTGTTTTTGTTAAAATCAAGACAACTGATCATACATCAGAAGCATTTCAATAATAACATTGTTATTGCTGTAATCTGCTTCATTGGTTATTGCACTATGTATGACTGCCAAATAAATGTAACAAACCTTTCTTGCTTAAAAATATAAATTTACTGAAAGCTCTGGTATATACATTTTTAAGTTGGACTTTTACAAAAAGAGAAGCAAGCTAAATTTAAGTGAGGGAAACGCAAGTAAAAAAGAAAAATGAGAATTTTCATTTGTTGCCAGTTGCAAAAGTGTCAGTGCCTGTATGAAGAGGTGGATGAAAGATGCTATGATGGTAACCAGCTTGCCCTTAATTGCCCCTGAGATTTGCCTAATTGTATAAAGTGCAGATTACTTAACTCAGAGTTTAAGATGCTATTAAATTTGCTTTGACGTGTTTGCATTAAAATATGCAAGTTCACAATGTCCAGGTCAATGAGATATTTATAAATTGTAGTTTGCAGGATTTAATTTCTACAAATAAAAAGCCCAAAGCTGGAAATTGATTCCTCCATCTTCAGTGTTGCTTAGAGCAGTGAGTAATGATATTAACAATAAAAGCAAAGAAGTGTGATTAGATGCTACAGTTTTTAAAGAAATCAATGAAAAAAATAGCAATACGCACTTTTTATAAGTAAATGACAGCCATACATTTATTCAACACCTATATACAGTTCTTCTGACCCTTATGTGTTACATACATTTGTCTGTAAGTGTGGATAGATTTGTGGTTTACATTCAATCCCCTAACTATTTTAAAGCCCTACTAATGGTAACACATGTCATAGAAACCCATAGAGTGTTGGTGGTTTAGCCATTGAACACTGGTTTAATGTAAATGTATGCAAATATCATGTTGCTAATAATAGACACTTAATTTCCTTTTAATTTAGGGGACATCAAGCAAGAACCAGGAATGTATCGGGAAGGACCCACATACCAGCGGCGGGGATCCCTTCAGCTCTGGCAGTTTTTGGTAGCTCTCCTGGATGACCCCTCCAATTCCCATTTCATAGCCTGGACTGGGCGAGGCATGGAATTCAAACTGATTGAGCCCGAAGAGGTGGGTTTAGTCGATCTTATACTATAAAGAAACATATGTGATTAATATGCCAGATATGAGGTTTTTAAACTTTTAAAATTTAGGGAATCCTTCCAGATTATAAAGTGTGTGTGGGGGGGGAAGCAGGTGTACATTTAAGATAAAACATGTTGCATGATGGTTCCAGGTGAATACCATCCTACCACGTGGATGGTGAAGAAAATCAAGCAGAGCATCATTAGCATAAGTGTTTATTCGAGGACGCAGGGTTTCAGGAATCTCTAAAGGAGCATCTAAGCGTGGGGTGTTGGATGGTCTTTAGGGCAGAAGGGATATCTGTGAGGCTCAAGTAGTTTTGAGTAGGAGGAATTGTTGTTGCTAATAGGCAATTATGATTTGTACAATCTTGATGTTGTGTAGGGAGTTGGAGAGGAATATGTAGAGACCAAAGTGTCTGCAATAGGGGATGGAGGAAAAACAGCAGTGGGAGATAGCCACATGCAAGGGCCGCAGTGGGGCATTGTCACTTCTTAAATGTTTCTTAGGAGACACAGGCCTGGTAGGAACATTATTTCCCTTTGATTGTTGGTGACATTTGTTTCAAGTCAGCTGGGCCTGGGCACACTCCAGTGGAAGGTAGGGATGAAGTTTAAAACTCACCATAATGCATAGAAATTAACAAAACGAGAGGACTCTGGATAGAGATAATATGCATAAATGCAAAACACATTCAACTAACTGTTCAGCTGTCGCTGTTCCCCACTGGTCCCCACCCCTATACAAATGGAGTATTTTCCTGAAGAACATCTCAGTTAATTCCACACACACACACACACACACACACCCCTTCCCCCGCCTCCTTCCCAGCTCTAGATTTAGGCTGAAGGTTACTGTTGTTACTACAGTATAACTCATCAATAGCATTTTGGACCCGGTATGGAAAGGTGACTGTTCTATGAAATGTTTGTCTTATTAAAGTTGCTTGCTCTGCTACCATTAAAACTGACTTTGGGCCCTAGATGGTTTTGCTCAGTGGATAGAGGGCCGGCCTGCAGACTGAAGGGTCCCGGGTTTGATTCCGGTCAAGGGCACATGCCCAGGTTGCAGGCTCTCCCCAGTAGGGGGTGTGCAGGAGGCAGCTGATCAATGATTCTCATCATTGATGTTTCTATCTCTCTCTCTCTTCCTCTCTGAAATAAATGAAAATATTTTTTTTAAACTGACTTTGGTTTACATTAGCCAAGAAAGCAATGGAAGACTTGTAGCTAACATACCTATCTGTGACTGATCATTTGACTATAGCATGTTAAACACCTCAGAAAGGTCAAAAAATTCAGTAAGCTATCCAGCTGGTTTTACATCTACAGTGATTAGTTTTATATAGACTGGACATCTATAATCTAGCCTAATGCGTCTATATATCTTAAAATTTCTACGCTAGGATATCATGTACTCAGTCATAATAAGATAACATGCTCTAACTTGTTAGCCAGGAGATTAGTTCACACGTTAAGATTTAGGAGATTATCTGATTCACATATGTATTAAGAGAAGTATGAAACAGAGGAGTTGGTTAGCACAACTAAGTCTACTCCAAGTCATAAGTAGTGACACTAGAGTGTTAGCCTGGCAACATTATCTTTGCCCACATCCTACACACGCAGACAGAGGGCTCAACATCACAATGTGAAAGTGCCCATTATATAGTATGGGCTAGATGTTTGGGTGTTTGAAGTTTGTAATGTGTCTAAAGCTAAATTTGTCAAAGGAAATTAGTTTTTATGTAGATATACTTAAATGATAATAAGAATTATAAAAATGTGAAATAAACCGAGACTGAGAACACATAACCTAAAGTAATCTGAAAGCCCATTAACTTGATGGGAATATGTGTGTTCTCCACCTCATGAAAGATGTTAATAATAATTGCAAGAGTTTCCAGGAACTCAGACAATTTACATTACATAAATTTTAAAAATCAAATTATCACCCTTCTAAAAGGAGAAAACAAAGTTGAGGAGAAACAGGTTATTAAATTTATTTCTATGTATTTGTTAAGTTAGGAGAATTGTTGAATTATGTCAGTAATTATTGATCCATTCAGGAAAGTAAAAATTCATAGGCAAGTGTTACTTTCTTTATATAGCAGCTGTTGACTTTTATGATAATCAGCTTAAAATTAAGTAGAAGACTTGACCAGAGGACCATTAAGTTCCATTAAATTCTGAATTTCTGTGTTGTTTTTTAAACACAAGGAAGCAATACAGTTACATGTGTTCCATACAGCAAACCGGCATTTAGACTCCGTGTCTGTAGCAGACGCATAAAGTCAAAAGGGGCTGGGTAATTCAGAGCCAGTAGGCCATGTCCAAATAGTAAACAATTGAATGGCAGTTGTGCAATAAGCACTAAATGTGTCCTAAGGCCTTTGTTCAGAACGAAACATACCATTTCTGATTGCTGTATTGTTCACTTTTGCAATTGCTCCCATCAGGCCCTGACTTTACTGTTTATGTTTAAATTTCTTTGGAAAGTGTTAGTGAAATTTATTCAGCCTGTGTGGCCTGTGATCATCTCTCGCCCTCTGTCACACAGCAGATCTTGTCCGTCTGTGTCAGCACACTTATGAAAGATGGCTGTGAAGCCATCCTTGTTGGAAGCACCCAGGGGTTCCATTTCTTTATCTTTCTTCTTGCAGTTTAAAATTATATTGGCCCTAGCTGGTGTGGCTCAGTGGGTAGAGCGTCAGCCTGCAGACCGAAGGGTCCCAGGTTCGATTCTGGTCACTGTGTTGTACAGTTGGCTTCTAGAACTTGTCTGTATCACATAGGCATATTGATATGTCCCATTTCCCTCAACTCTATGATGAATGTGGTTTACTAGTACCCACAGTGCTGAGACTTAATTGGTACCCTAAAAATTAAACTCTGATTATAGCATTAAAAAAAATAGTCATCTTTGCCCTAGCTGGTTTTGCTCAGTGGTGAGTGTCAACACTTGCAATGAAGGCTCTTGGGTTTGATTCCAGTCAGGGACACATACCTCGGTTGCAGGCTGAATACCTGCCCGGATCCCCACCCAGTCAGGCAACCAATTGATGGGTCTCTCTCACATCGATGTTTCTCTCTGTCTGTGTGTTTCCCCTTCCCTTCCAGTCTCTGAAAACCATTGGGAGGAAAAATATCCTCAGGTGAGGATTAACAACAACAAAATTATCTTTCTCTCCCACAATATCATCTTAAAGTTTGTTGCTGCAAATATTTTACTTTCCAGGTGCATCCTGCTGAGTTCTAGAAAGGAATCATTTATAAATGAATAAATATCCAGAAAATTTAGTTTAATTTAATGAGATATTAGTACTTTATTTCCACATCTCGTCCAGGTTTGCATGCAGTTGAGTTGCCTTGCCTATTAAGAATGTACAGATGTCCATTGTTAGGTTCTTAAGACACTTTCTGTTTAGAAAGTATTGTTTTAATTTCTTATTGCCACCTTCCCATTCCACTATTGCTCAGAAGATTTACATCAATATGCAGTTTCTCTTTGGAAAATTAAGATGTGACTCTCTGCTTGGATATGTAGTCCTGTCCCTGTTACATCACAGTCCTGTGCCTTAAAAAAAGTATACTGATGCATGTGACGAGATTACATCATATCTTTCTCAGGGAATACAAACTGGTGAGGGGGAACTTAGCAAGGATCAGTATTTTTAAAAAAAAGAAAAGAAAAAAAAACAGAACCCCCTGGAGAACGGTTAATCTAATGAAGTGCAGAGACAGAACGATCTCTCCAAAGTATTGCATTTTAGTAGATGTGACATGGCAACAACTTGGATTTTCATGGCCACGAGAAAACACTGTCCCCATTACATAATACTCTCTTGGGGTTGGCGAAGTATGAATGGCAGCTGTAGTTTCTGCTTAGACTAGTAAAAAAGTGGAAATTAATGAGAACGTGACTTTGGCGGCACTGTTCTGCATAATGCTTTAGCTAGCCCAGGGTGAGGGTGCGGTGGGGGATACCTACACATTGAGGAAGGGGGTTTTCTTAAAGCTCCACTGGAGACTGTCTTTGCCGGAGAAGTTGCTCCTCCAAGGCCACATTATAAAGAGCTGTGAGGATTTTTCACTGAACAACAAAGTGGACATTCTGCTTTAGAGATTTTTGTTTGTGAACTGATATATATGCTGACCTTTTCCACTTCCTTTTTATTTTGAGCATCCAATTACTGTTCTCTAAATGAATGTTTAATTCCCCAGTTAGTACTGGCTCCAATTTTATTGTGATGCTGCTTCAGGCAATAAAAATTATTTGCAGTCCAGATTATTAATTTGTAGACTGTTTCCTCTGCTACACACACACAGTGCCACTTGTTCAGTCTTTTTTCTTTAAAAGAGTAGGATATCTTTTGATCATAGGATATCTTTTTTCCTTTGGTGTATCATAACCTCAGAAGACACCTTCACAAAGAGATCACTAAGCTGCTCCTAATCTATAGTGTTGATCTGGAAACGGAGAAGAAAAAAACCCACAGTGTCTCTCAGAATGGGAAACTTGCCTCATTTTAGTGAATTGCAGCCTGTTCATTCCAGTTGTAAACACATCCCCATATTTCCATTTAATTTTGTATCCAAAACAATGGTGACAAAGAATTCTATTGTGATGGTTCAGGCTTACTGCACGCCTGGTTTAAAAACCAAACCAGGACACAGGAAATGCAGATGACAGTGGCTTTTGCCTGTTTCATTTGTATGTGTTTTGGAGGGGTTGGAAGTAATTAATGAATTAGCTATGTTTTTAGTGAAATATTTTGATAAATTAATACCTAAACACTACAATGTAATTCTGTTTTGGTGGCAGGTGGCCCGGCGTTGGGGCATTCAGAAAAACAGGCCAGCTATGAACTATGATAAACTTAGCCGTTCACTCCGCTATTATTATGAGAAAGGTATCATGCAAAAGGTGAGTGAGTAGTTAATAGAACATTAAGATTCATTGAAATGTTGCACATAAAATGTGCATTGTCATACTTTAAAAGCCACACATTGCATTGCTGGAGCAGGGTTTTCACTCACTTTAACATATGCGTAGTTCTTGGTTTTGGTATTATAAGACTTTCTATGTATAAATTTATGGGCATCATAGACAAATATGTAATAATATCATGTAGAAAATAATAGAGTTTCTGGGAGTTCCTATTTCACTGTGTTTGGTAAAAAGGTTGTTTCCGTACACTAACATTGCATGTATACATCCCGAAAAGTTGTTGATATTCAACTATAGTCTCAAGAATTATATAAATTTGAATCCCCTTGCTTTTAGATTCTAATACTAACCCAATTCTTACTTTTATTCTTTATTCTGATTCTTAAAGCATTCAGGATATTTCTTGCTCTCATTCTGGAAAACATTTTTTTCTTGCCTGAAACCTCGCGGGCTTTCATTATCAGACAGCTTAGCATCCTAAGCCATTTATTAAAAATAAGTATTTGATCTTACTTATTGGTAGAATGAAGTTAAATTTATTTTATTTCAAATGAGTTTCCCTTAATATTTGAAAGTAGCTTTTTTTTAAAAAAAAAGATAAAACAAATAAATTACATTTAGAACATGATATATAATTTTTGAAGAAGGAAATGAATACATGAGCAAATAAAGATAAAATATTTGGATATTTGCTATTCTTACATTTTCAGCCTCACATGTGTATTCAATTTAATTGTCTTTACTGAACTAAGTTTACAATTTATCCATTGTGAACATTGCAGTTTTATTATGCATGCTTTGGGAGGACATGAACATAGTTATTTATTACAGATTGTGGCATATGTTTATGTCACCGTTGTTATGCCAAGAAAAGCTAGGCCAGTTGCTGCATGAAACGTACTAGAAGAGAGGGGAACAGCATCATGGAGTTTGCTGGACAAAAGCAAGTCAGGGCTCCAGAGTTTGCCAGCTTAGAAGTTAAACTTCCAAGATCCTTAAAAGATAAGGCTGAATCAGATTCTCCATTGCTTCCTCTGTCCCCGAACCTCACCTTCAGAATGTATAACCATTTACTACCCGTTCCTTTTATTTGATCACAACCCTCAGTTCATTTTTAATTCCTGCCTTTTACTCACCACTCCCATTTACAGCCACATCCTTTCAGATACATTGCATTCCTTTCATTTTCATCACCATCTTCCCAGTTCCTGCACATGTGGTGGGCTGCACAGAGGTGCTCAGCAGTTCCCCTGGGCAGTGTTGCTCAGCAGTAAAAGAAAATGCAGTGATGATCTAGGTTTGCTAGGTTCTCCTACTAAACGGTGCACTCTGACCTCATAGACTCAGCGCAGTTTGTAAATGAAAATTAATGATCTGAGACACTGGCATTGTACCTGGCACAATAAAAGTTGTCAACACATGGAGCTCTGAATGCATCTCACACCCGGAAGCCAGTGTGATCCAGGGCATATCTGGGTTTTGTGTCTTGATCCCTGTGCCCCTCGTTAAAGGGAGCATTCACAGAGAGCCAAAAGGTATTGTAAGATCTCTAATCGCATCTCAGCTTTTAGACACAGTATTTGGCAGGCTGTCACGCCTGATCTTAAATATTCTCAACGGTGTTCAAACTTAAACTTATTGCTGTTATAAGCACTTCCATGTTCATATTTATTCATCCAGTTATCCATATCCTGTATTTTATTTTAATAAATTAATAAGGGCGATATGCTATCAAGTAATCAAATAATGGCATAGGTGCTGAAATACAGATAAAAATGTTGCTCCTCACATTTCCCCCTTTTAGGCTGTAGTTGTCAGAGAAAATTATTTGCAACTCTTTATTCATCAGCTAATATGAGATAGCAAGTGGCAAGTATGACAGGCCTTTTGGGGTGTCATTGTATAATGTAAGGAAGGGTAGGGCATTTAATGATGAAGCATGCAAAAGTCAATGTGTACTTGTAATTAGCACAATCGAGGCTTTTTACAGTTCTCCTGAATTTACTCTTCCTCACACGTGTTGAGCCATCCTACTTGACACTCTTCTCACCCCGGTGACTCCCTCACTGCTCTACTTTTGTTCCCACTTTTTAGAATGTCCTGCCTTCTCCTCTTGATCTATTCAAATATGTACCATTCTAATGGGTAAGCACATTTTAGTATAGTTATTCAGAGGAAAATTATGCTGTTCTTTAAAAAAAAACACTATGATGTAGAATTGTGTATTTCAATGTTTAAGAAAATTCTTATATGACCAAACTTGTTTAAACTTAAAAAACTATATGTCTATATGGGAAATATAGACATATAGTTTTAAGTTTAAACAAGTTTGGAAAGATTTGAAAATAAAAATAACCAAGTGGATGTAAACAGATAAAAATTAACTGATTATTTCAGTAGTTATGAAAGAAATAAGAAACAGTGGAGTAATGATGATTATACCCCAGAGAGTATATGTATATACTTCTATTTCAACATTTAGAAATGCCTAGAAAAGTATATACAGTGGTTACTTCTGGATGATGTAAATGATAGATCATTATTTCTTTTGGTTTAATCTATACTTTTTAATTTTCCTCCAGGATCCCTGTGTTACTTCTGAAATTTTAAGTTAACACATAATTTAAATGTCTAGTCTTCCAAAAAAAAAAGCACAGTTCCAAAGGAACTTTCTATTTAATTCTGATTGATCTCTCCTGCAAAGTTCATGTTTTATTTATCTCAGCATTACAATTTGAGTACACTTAAAGTATAGCAATTTCCATATTGTAATTGTATTACTAATAATGGAAAGTATAATTTCCTTACATTGGTCATCAGCCCTTATTGTAAGCTCTGCGCACTTAACGTCGTCTAATAAATATAGTACTAGCTCTAGAAATGTTTATTCAAAAGAAAACTAGAAGGAGTAGTGAATTCCCTAAAGCAGCGGTTCTCAACCTGTGGGTCGCGACCCCTTTGGCGGTCGAACGACCCTTTCACAGGGGTCGCCTAAGACCATCCTGCATATCAGATATTTACATTACGATTCATAACGGTAGCAACATTACAGTTATGAAGTAGCAACGAAAATAATTTTATGGTTGAGTCACAACATGAGGAATTGTATTTAAAGGGCCAGAAGGTTGAGAACCACTGCAAAGTCTTTTCCCTTACAAGACAAAAAAAAACAGGGCAAAATTATTCGAAATCTGGGTCCAGAACATCATTTCTCTTTGCTTAGTTAGTTCTTTATTTCCAAACATATAGATAGTTCACAAACCATGAACTCACCGTTCCCCAGCAGTGCCTTTCCGATGCATAGAACCCCAGAGGTGATTAATTTTTGCCTTATGAAAATTACTGAACTCTGGATACACACACAGAAAGTTACTACCAAAGTTCATGTAATGAATGGTATTGATCTCTACACCACCCATCACCCCGGTTTTGAGAACCTTGGCATTCTTTATTAATAGCGGAAGCGGGTGGAGGGCCATATTTGTTTCAATTGTTTATAATTTCCCAGAGAAGCATCACTCTTCAGAATTTAAGTTTGGGACATTTCATTCCCTACAAATTATGCTGCTCCTTTATTTCAAGCAGCTGTCACATTTCTTGCTCTCATTTCCTCCTTATGCATTGTGTATTTTAAATTCCTTTCACTTTTTTACACCTCCTGCTTCAATCTGACACTTTACACACATCCTTAACTTCTATCTAATGCATCTCGCCTTCATTTTTTAAAGTGATGTACCCAGGATAATGCTGTCCTCCTGATCCATCTTTCATTTAAATAAGGCGATGTGTCTTTTTTTTCTTTTTCAATGAGAATACACAGCAGGGAGAAAACAAACAAAAAAACCCACCACAGTTCACCCTGTGAATCAGTGAATCACTAGTCTCGTCTTATTAGGAACACAACACATTTTTCTTAGGTTTGCAAGTTTACTTTCTCCACAGTTTCACAAATGTAGTATTAAGAGGGAGACATTGCACCTTAAAGGTCCAGTTAAGTTACAATTAGAGATATTACTTTTTAAAACAGAAAAAACACCCTCAATTTGAGATGCCTGCGTGCAATCACTGATTTGTTTATACCTCTAAATGACCATATAAGCTTACCTTTATATTAAAACCAGCTCAGCTTTCTAGCTATATCTGGAATGAATGCAAATATTATTCAGGGTCAACACTTTGCATTTCTTCTGATGAACTATAATTTATCCCACCAAATAAAAACTTTTTTTGCCTTTTATATATATCTATGAATACTTGGTGGCTTTTTCTTTTGTTATACATCCATTCTGATGCATGAAACCATGTTTCTTTCTTTTCCTTTCCTGTCCTCCATCTGGGATAGTGAAGGTGTGTGTGTGTGTGTGTGTGTGTGTGTGTGTGTGTGTGTGTGTGTATTGAGATATAATTGACATTTAATATTATATTAGTCTCAGGCATACAACACAAAGATTCGATATTGGTAAATAGTGTGCAGTCACCACAGTAAATCTGGTCAATATTCGGTACCACATACATAAGGTTGGGTGTTTCTCTTCCATGTTCTCATCAGGTGGCCGGCGAGAGATATGTCTACAAATTTGTGTGTGATCCAGAAGCCCTCTTCTCCATGGCCTTCCCAGATAACCAGCGCCCGCTGCTGAAGACGGACATGGAACGTCACATCAACGAGGAGGACACGGTGCCCCTGTCCCACTTTGACGAGAGCATGGCCTACATGCCCGAAGGGGGCTGCTGCAACCCCCACCCCTACAACGAAGGCTATGTGTACTAACTAGCACTCGGGACAGTCCGGCAGGGCCTTCTCGCACTGGCCCTCTCTTTGGAAGATGCAGAGAATCTCTGCATTCTCTCCAGTCTTTGTTCGATTTTTGTTGTTTGTATTTTATTTTTAAATAATAATACACAAAAAGGGGTTTTTCCTGTTGCATTATTCTATGGTCTGTCATGGACTGCGCACTTTATTTGTGGGTGGGTGGGAGTAATCTAAACACTTGTTCTGTGTAACAGGAAGATAGAGGGTGAATGGGCGGGGGGAGCGGGGAATTACTTTTTACTTAGGCTCGGGAGGGGGTCCTACAGGTTTTAAGTTTGATGAAACTACATCATGTTCCTTTGATAACAATGTAAGAGGATGTTCATTTTCTCTGGGTATCTATGGTACAGTTAATTCACATTGTGTAAATATCCACTTGGAGACTATTTGCCTTGGGCATCTTCCCCTATCATTTCGGAGTCTCTGCAAGGTGTACAAAAAAATCTACTGTACATGGCAGTTTCATGTTAGAAATGACTGTATTTGCACCTGCTGTAGAAAGGTGTGTAGAGATTGCGTTCGCTGTTGTTTTGCTTTGTTTTGCTTTATAGAGGACACCCAGAGGGTGACCATAATATGGGTAATTCTCTCTGCAGTTGAGCAATCACCATGACTGTAAGTGAGGGGCACAATTTTGGACTCTGGCTCCAAACCGAGTCCCAGGCCAGTAGCATTACATGTATCTGGTGCCACCTTGCTATTTAGATACATACTGTTGTTCCAATATGTTGAAGCCCACTTCAGTTAAATAATGATCCATCGCGGGCCTTGGGACTTGCATTTAAATGTTAAATCTGGGATCACAATGAAGCAAAAAAAAAAAATCTGTCTTTTCACTTATTTTAGTACATGAAAACATTATTTAATCAGTAAGAATTAACTGTACTAAATCACTTATTATGCTGTTCTAGATACGGCAGGCACTCCTTAAGAAAAATATCCAGTACACTAAATAGGTACTATAGTAATTTTTAGAGATGGTACCCATTGATATGCATTTAAACCTTTTACTGCTGTGTTATGTTGATAACATATATAAATATTAGATAATGCTAATGCTTCTGCTGCTGTCTTTTCTGTAATATTCTCTTTCATGCTGAATTTACTATGACCATTTATAAGCAATGCAGTTAACTACAGATAGCATTTCAGGACAAAATAGATGACTCAAACCATTTATTGCTTAAAAAATAGCTTACGCCATGCTATGCGATGAGCAGCGTTTATGCACATTGACAAATGAAGAGTAAGCTTCAGCTTGCTAAGGGAAACTGTGGAAACTTTGGTAACTTTGGTGAAATGGAATATGATTTACAAACTGTCAAAAAGTCTCTGAGGAAGTTGCTGTATGACATAGTGCTGGCACTGATATCTGTCCCTCCTCTTGTTTTGGACACTTGTGTAAATGTGATTGGATTATTTGAAAGAAGATTTAAAGATTTAAAGTTCCAAAGGTTTTTGTTTTGTTTTTGTTTTTGCATTTGGGGAGAATATTTAAAGCAGGTTGTGTTGTACCATTCACCTTGAAAAAACCATAAGTAAATGGTTTTATATCATCTCTGAATAGCTTGCTAAACAATTCAAGCAAGAAACATAAATTTTGTTCAATCCATCCATATCCCAGAGGAACAACCTTTTTAGAGTCTATATCAAAATGTTAAAAAAAAATTCTTACACACAAATCCAAAATCAACCTCTGAAAGCATTTTGCCAAGCACAGGAAAGATTGGGAAAGATAATCTCCTGGCTACCCATTTTCCCACACATCTCTGAATCGATATTAATTTACATTTAATCCTACAAAAAATTCTAATTTCAACATATGTATGTAACCTGTGATTTCAATGATTATTCTACACATACATTATATATCGTTAGACCCGTTGTGGGCTAATAAGTATGCCTTAAAAATCAGAAACCTCCCTCCCCCCCGCCATTTAATAAAAACAGATTTTAAAATACTCAGCTAAAGTTTTATTGGAAAGAGAATTGACATATTTGAAGAAATTGAAAATGGATCTTTAAAATATGATGTAAATGAAAATTGTATTAAGGATTGTTTTTTTTAATTTCTCTTTTAATTTTTCATTTTTTTTTTCTTTGTAAAATTCTATAGTTTGCCAGTGGGGAGGATTGGGCTATGAGTTATCTTAAGGAATCAATGGAAGAATTGGTTTTAATTATATACTATTTAAGGACAAACTATATATTTTGCTGTTTAAGGTAGTGACTCACTGAATGAATACGTAATTGGCCAACATTAAGGATATTTCTAATACAGAAGGATTTAAAACATTGCATTATGAACTTTTGGGAAATGAATCTAAAGTTTTATTTTTAAGTTCTGTTCTTATTCTAATTTTGTTTGGTTGTATTTTTATTTTCAGATAGATTAATAAATCTGGCAGCTGATTTCTGTAAGATTTTGTGTTCTGAATTTCTAACGGAATTGGCTACTCAAACATAAAAATCAGTCACATAACATTTTCCTTCAACTTGGTAAGAGTAAATAAAAGAAACATCTCCCCTAGTGTTGGCTGCCTCTTGTTGATGACATGCTGATACCCAACAGACTAATAATAGCAAAGAATGTTACGTCCCAAATAGTTAATGAAAAATACTTTTTCTTAAGCTATGCCTATTAAAAAAGCTTAAAATAAAAATTCATAAGGCTGACAGTGCAGAGCAGTTTTCTCAAGTCATAGAGGATCTCAGAGATCATTTAATGAAACCTTTTTACAGATTGTGCAGGCATACCTCTTTTTATTGGGCCTCGCTTGATTGTGCTTCACAGATGTTGCATTTCTTACAAACTGAAGGCAGGACCCTCCACCAGCAAAAAGATTACACCTCGCTTTATTGAGATACTGGCTTTATTACGGTGGTCTGGAATGGAACCTGTAATATCTCTGAGATATGCCAGTATTAGTTTCCTATAGATGCTGTAACATATTACCACAAATTCATTGGCTGCAAGACAAATTTATCCTATGATCATTCTGGAGATCGGAAGTCAAAAATAAGTCTAAAGGGGCTAAAATTAAGATGTCCACCTGGCTTGTTTCTTCCGGAGGCTCCTAGGGTGAACTCCATCTTCCCCTTTTAGAGATTGCTGACCTACCTGGCTTCTGGCTCCATCACTTCAATCTGTACTTCTGTGGCCATATTCCTTTCTCCTTTACTACAGACAAATCTTGCTCTGCCTCCCACTTATAAGGACACTTACGATTACATTTAGGGTCCACCCAGACAAACCTGGGTCATCTCCCCATCTCAAAATCTTTAATCACCTCTTCAAAGTCCCTTCTGCCAGGTCAGTTATCAGTCACAGGTTCCTGGGATTAGAACATGGAAATGCAGGGGAGGGAGGATGTTTACCACACAGATGAAGACACTGTATAGTAAAAATACTGGTTGGCTTAGCGGTGGACAAATACGTTTTACTGAATGAGCTATGATTAGAAATTATTAAAGAACATTTTTGATCACCATTGAGATAGTCTCACTTTACTCTGCATAAATGGTACTGAAAGCCTTCTTTATTAAAATTCACCTGTTCTGTCAAAGTAAATGATAATTGAAGCAAGCTTTTAGATGATTTAATTCCCCTTCATGATAATTACAGCATAGTAGCACAATTCTGTTGTCCAAACCAGGTATTTTTAAAAATAAATTTATTTTGGTGCTAGGTTGAGTTGTTACTATGCAATCATAATATCTGCAACTAACTATTAGGTCTGACTGGTATCTATATATATAAAAACCTAAAAAAAACAAATGACCAGTCACTATGATGCACACTGACCACCAGTGACTGGCAGATGCTCAACGCAGAAGCTGCCCCTGGTGGTCATTGTGCTCCCACAGCAGGAGCACTGCTCAGCTGACCAACAGGCGCCAGACACCGGCGGCATGAGCCTTTCCCAGTCGGAACTGACCGCACGAGCCCGCAGCAGGCACAGCTGGTTCTGGGTGAGTGGGACCGGCAGGCAGCGTTGAACTGCCAGTTTTGGTCCAATCCCTGCAGGCCATGCTGAGGGACCCCACGGTGCCATGAATCCATGCACCAGGCCTCTAGTATAGAATATCTCTGATACTAAGATAACAATTCTGAAATATGAGTCAACTTATCATTATAGGATAAGAAAGAAATATATTACTCAATAATATACCACTTGGCTAGATCATAGTAGTTACAAAAATGAGTCATTGTCTATTTGCATTTTCAGAGCTTATAATGACAAAACATCACAGAGAAGACCATTTGAATGTTTCTTACCTGGTATCTTAAAAGAGAAAAACTAAAATTTAAAAATAAGAAGTGAGTGTGAGCCATTTTCCAGTTGCAGTTTGATATGAAGGAGGGGGGAAATAGAGGTGTAAAAAAATAGAATTTGGATAAAAATAATAGAAGGAAGTTAAAGAAGGCAAATGGACACACTGAGCAATTGTGATAAGAATTGCATAATAGCTAAGTTTCCATGAGGTATCAGTGTGGGGCATAACACTGAAGAATGTGGCCCAGTTTACTCAATGCAACTGGTATATTTAGGACTTGACTTTTTTTTAACATTTTTTTTTAAAAATAAAGATTTATTTACAAAAAAAATCAGTTTATGGAAGAATATAGTTTAAGAAGAGAGAATTTGATGAGAGTAGTGATGCCTTTATAGAAATATTGATAATTTTAGAGTGTTCAATTAAAAAGATATCTACAATAGCTATGGTTTATGAATTTACATGTAAGGTAGGCTTTTTGGCAGATAGGCTCTAATATTCTTATTAACCTCCATTCTAAAATTATATTTATGTTTTCATGGGAAAGATTTTTAATTCACTTGGATGTATTAAAGTTATACTTATGGTTTGAGAAACATGGTATGAACTTTATGTAATTATAGCAAAATAAATATGCTCAAAACTTAAATCTAAAATAAAAGCCCAGAAATGGAAAATATTGGACTATCGTGATCACTCTGGAATGTGGCACATTTTAAAACTGGTAAATGTAGTCTAATTTTGACTTGCTTCTAATTATCTAAAAGATCTTAATCATTTAATTTACGATCAAGTCACTTAAGTAATGTCTTTACTCGTATCAATTCCCAGGTATGATTCTCTTTCTGGTAACAGGTCCCAGGACACCTGATAAAACTTGTTTTAGTTCTATGATCTAATCATTTAAACTTTTCTGAGAAAATGAATCTCTTCGGTAACTGTGTCAGGAAGAAATTTTGTTGAAGGAACTATCTAAATTATGTCACCGACTCCCATGTGCCAGCCAACATGACATGCTTCCAACCCCATCACTTGAATTGGCTTAGTCTGAGAAGCTGAGGCAAATGGCAATACCAAAATGTCATAGTGTTGATGTCATGTGATCACCGGCAAACTCATAAACCTTACTCTTTCGTGTAACCTGGACCTTGCTACGTTCTTATTGTAGGTTTTTAATGACTTAAAAACGTATGTAACAATGACTCACATTTCGCTTAAACAAAGTCTTACTTAAAATTTATTTTTTGACCATTTTTGAATAGTCTATAGAAAAATCTGAAAAAGAACTGAAGTGCTACTTAACACCAAAGTCAAACCATAGTAAGTGTCTGTGTATGTAGTTACTTACTTTGAGCATTTCAGAATCTAGAAGTGAAAAGAATTGAAGTCCACTTTGTTTTCCTTTTGGGGAGGGATATAACTTAGTGGTTTCCCAAAAGACAGATGTCCTGATCAAATTCTTTGGAAAGTTGTAAACACTGCCCTTGGAATAGATTTCCAAGAAAACGTTTAAAGCATAGTAGATTCAAAGTCATGTGATTCGGAAGGAGTAACAAATAGATTTTCAAAGTAGAAAGTAGAACTGAAAGCATAGGAACTATTTTATAATGAAATTTTAATTTTTAAAACTTGTCACATTGCTGCAAAGGGGACTGTGGCATCTTATACATCTTTTTAATTTCCTGTATCGCCAGTAAAATTATTTGTCCTATAGAAAGTTTAATGTAAATTTAATTGGTGGAAGAAAAATGATAATGCATGTGGCACTACTTTTGAAACTGAAAAATTCTGTCCTTTTAACACTACAGAAATATGTTACTTTATACTTAAAAATACTCCTAATAAAATTGTTTACATTTTTTCTATTTTAAAATATAGTAAAATATATATAACTTAAAATTTGCCATTTAAGTCATTTTAAGTGTATAGTTCAGTGGCATCCTATATAATAAAAGGCTAATAAATATGCAAATTGTCCCCTCAACTGGGAATTCCACTGAGAGTTCAACCAGGGAGTAGGGCCGGCCAGCCAACTGCCTGGAGCCCTTTCCCCTGTCCGGCCCTGCCCCTGATCGGTTCCCCTCACCCCTGCTAACCACCCTCAGCCCCCCACCTGGCTGGCCCAGTCTGATCGCTTCGATTGGGGCAGGCCAGTGGATCCCACCTGTGCACAAATTTGTGCACCAAGTTTCTAGTTAATTATATTCAAAATGTTGTACAACTATGGCCACTACTTCTAACACATTTAGATTCTTTTATTCTTAAAGTGTTATTAAAAATACTACAGGAGATACTGAAGTATATTAGAATTAGAAATGTAAAAAAGATAACTATACTTTCTAATAATTTACATTACTTGTGGTTTCTTTATTAATGGTTGGCCTTAATTTTATAGTGGAGTTTAATAGTTTTATTTAAGAAAAATAAACATTATGTATAAGCACTATTTCTACAAAGCCCCAATGATTGTTGCAGGGGAAAAAGTTCATTTAGGTAACCACCTTATTGGA
The DNA here is from genome assembly GCF_000327345.1 of Myotis davidii. Classification (NCBI taxonomy): domain Eukaryota; kingdom Metazoa; phylum Chordata; class Mammalia; order Chiroptera; family Vespertilionidae; genus Myotis; species Myotis davidii. Next base: position 11,363,275 of record NW_006383016.1, read on the forward strand.
TGTTTTTAAAATAACTCAGTTATTTAAATGTATTAAAAAAATAAAAATAGCCCCTTAAAACAAGCTTCATGAAACAGTGACTGATCTTTTGCACTCCTGTTTCTTTAGTTCGAATTGAAGAATTTGGTTAATGTGTCATAAAGACACAAGCATACTGAAGCTATGCTTAAATTCTTTAACACGGTGGTAATTTCAGATATAATTTATGGCAAAAAACTCCCAAACAGAAACATGCTAGTTTTTATAACAGTATTTAATTAATGTGAAATTAGTCTATCAAGATAAATCAGGCAACTCTCCACCACCCCCTACCCATATGTTTAGTCTAAGAACTTGCTAGATTAAAATAAACCAAATATTTTTGGTGACTTTTCAAGTCTCTTATAGGTTCCTTTCAAAGTTTGTTCCTTGAAAGGTGGTACTTAAGCACATATAGATTAAGGTGCCTTTTGTAAATCATTTTACAGAGTAAATTATGATTTGTTATTGAAAAGGCAGCATCTGAAGAAGTAAGTTTTTATTATTTAATTTTTTTTCAGCTAGAAATACCAGGCCCAAATGTGATACATTCCAAATTCTGACGGGACTGAGAGCAGCCATAACTGCTCCCTCCACCTGCTCCGTTGATCCCATGCGACCTGCCCTGCCCAAGCTCTGCGCAGAGCCATTTGCCAGATAACCTCAGGCAAAGGCTAGACTAGCACCTCCCTAGAGGACAGAAGTTTTCCCACTGCAGACACAGCTGATTCTCGCAGCCAGTTGGCCTGGAGGTCAAATCCCCCTAGTATTAACTACAACAAAAAAGTCTTAACTACAACAAGACTGCGCACAAAGACCACTAGGGGGTGCACCATGAAAGCATAAAAAATGCGGAGACAAAGAAACAGGACAAAACTGTCAATGGAGGATATTGAGTTCAGAACCACACTTTTAAGGTCTCTCAAGAAATGTCTAGAAGCCGCCGATAAAGTTATTGAGATCTACAAGAAATCTAATGAGACCTTTGATGTTATGATAAAGAGACAACGAGAAATTAAGCATACACGACTGAAATAACGAATATTATACAGACTCCCAACAGCAGACCAGAGGAGCGCAAGAATCAAGGCAAAGATTTGAAATGTGAAGAAGCAAAAAACACCCAACCAGAAAAGCAAAATGAAAAAAGAATCCAAAAATACAAAGATAGTGTAAGGAGCCTCTGGGACAGCTTCAAGCGTACCAACATCAGAATTATAGGGGTGCCAGAAGATGAGAGAGAGGAAGATATTGAAAACCTATTTGTTGGCTTTTTACGTGTTTGCCTCATGAGGAGCTGGTTTGGCAGGTGTAAATAGGAATTGTTACAAATAACCCATAAAATTGTCATTTTAATTATTTCACATGCCTACCTCTGAAATTCAGTATCAAGAATATTAGGAAATAGAATCAACTGAAAAAAAGACTTCACCAGAATTTACTGTTTATTTTCACCAAAAAAATTGTGATTATGTAGAAACCCTGAGGCAGTGTTTCTAAAACTAAAACAAGGAAAAATATGAAAATAAATATTATGATGATTTAGATTCCCAAAGAAGAAATACACTCCACATAGATTTATTAAGTCACTCATAGTAGACAGACTTTGGATTATTCATTTGTTTTATGTTGGGAAATTCATTGATTTAATCTTTTAAAATCCCCATAGATGAGTCTTCTACAAATTGTCATTAAACACTGCTTTAAAATCAGTTGATTATATATGTTCTGCATCTAAATTATTCTCCCTCCCAATAGGTAGACTAGCCATTGTGAATTTAACACATACTTAGAGAACTATATAATGTGGTATATTTATTAAGCTGCTGCAATATTTTATCATATAGTACATAGACTCTATGCAAAAGAAATATGATAAACATGTAGCCTTAAGAATGCTAATGACAGTGGGAAGCAGGGATACTTTTATTCAAATATGATGATTGTTTCACTTCTACCATGTACTATAAAGTGAAGCATTTGTCTACGTGGCCCATAATACAAGAGGATGTTAAAAATTTAGCTAAAAATCAAGGCAGGACAGACTACCCAGTCAGTAACTTCTAGACTGCCTTGATTCTGAGCATCTTGAGTGAAAACATTTATCAAACACCCACTTGCTATGTATGTACTAGTATACATACTGGGATTCCTCACTGTATTATGAAAGGAACATTGTATTAGTGTTTGATGGTTCCAAGCAACAATAACCAACTGGTTAGAAGGCTTTCAAAGCCAAAGGGGCCCCATTTTGTAGACGCTATAGCTACCCTTGGTACACACCCTCACAACTGCACCTCTGTTGCAAACCTCCTAATGGTGTTCAAAAAGGACAATAGGTGTTATAGGATACTTCTGAGTTATTCCAGTTCTTGACTCATCCCACTCAATAGTCTATTGTTGTGACTCTTACAGCAGGAAGCTCATACGTTTATACTTGCCTAAGTATCCCAGTTTTCATGGGATAGTCCCTGGTGCCTTTGGCCAATTCACCTGTTTTTGTCTCTGCATATTATTAATTGTGCCCAATTTTATTCCCAATGTTTGGAAAATAAATTCATTCTTTACCTGCACCCTAGATAAGAAAGCCTGGTTAAAATGCTCTCCTCAGTTTGCCTCGAATGATAGCTTTCCAAAATGGAAACATCAAAACTTCCCTTCGGGACAGATATCCTTGAGAGGGAAAATTCCCTAGACCTCATACAATTAGCCGTTCCCGCCTCCTCTACATCTGTGGTCCACAATATTTTTCATAAATTTTATTTTATATATTCCTGTATCATATTTTATCACTCAAGGAATGTTGGACAGTTACAAGGGACATAGGCATCTATCTGGGTTTTTATGAGGCTGAAGTGGCTAGACTTTAAGGCTTATGAACTTTAGATATGTCCTCATGAAGTTGAACATGGTGGTTGAACAGCAGAATTTATTATCTCAAATTTGGAGACTAGAAGTCCAAAATCAAGGTGTTGACAGGGCTGGTACCTTCTGAGAGCTGGATTGATTCCAGGCCTCTCTCCTTAGTTTACTGTTGACCTTCTTTCCCGCTTATGTTTTTACATCCTCTTCCCACTGCATCTGCCTCTGTATCCAATTTCTCTTTTCAGGATAACACCAGTCTCATTGGATTACTAAGGAACTTCCCTTCTAAAATACAGACATGCCATGTCAACTCGGTCCCACCCTGTCATTTGTCAAGATAATCCATTTTCTTTTTGCTTTTGGGATTGGTGATCATGATCCAACTACTTCCCTCCCAGCTGAGATCTGCTGAATAAAAGGGAATGGGATAGACATTTTGGGAGAGTCCATCAACTTTCAAAATGTGCCCATAAACTAAATATATATATATATATATATATAATGTAGAGAAGGAATTGCATAAATATAACCAAGGCATTGCCCTATATTCTCAATAGTGATGTTTGAAATAAATTTTATTCTTATAGTCTTCTTGTCCCTCCATCAATTAACTAGGAAAATAAGAATAGAGGGATTAAACCCATCATTTAGATTTAATGAAAATCTAAATTTAAAAATGTATGGGTAATAAATGGGAAACACAAGTAATACAAAAGCAGAAAAAGAAAAATGTTATCATAAAAAAACCCCAAAACTTGTGTGTTCTTTCTGTTCTCTGGTTTTTAGGACCAGAAGCTAGCTATAAGCCAGAAGAAAATCTATGAACAAAAACATTATAGACTTTTCTGAGCTTAAATGAGAAGTTAGATGAGGAAATTTGCATTGAGCACTACTTATCATTTAAGCACCATTGAGCAATAAGCAGCATGGGTTTACACAGAACAAATCATGCCAAACAAATCTGATTGCTTTTTTTATTGAATTACAAGATTAGTGGATGAATGCAATGTGGGAGATGTAATACATTTGGATTTTAGCAAAACATTTGATACAGCATCTCATGAACTCTAAAATGAATTCAAATCGTCAGGAATATTAACACCAGGGTGAGGAATGGAAATTAAATGAAGGATTGCAAAGAAAAAGAAGTAATAATCAACCGTGATATGACAGCTTGGGAACACATCATTATAAGGTGCTACAGTGATCACAGGATTTATTCAGCACATATTAACATTCACACAGCTTTCTCAGACTTGATAAAAGAAATGGAATAAAGGATTCAGAATGCACCCCATGATTTCAGACATTCTATACAGTCCATTCAGATTTAGAGGACGAAGAAAATAGATTTGGCCTCAAACATTTTTAATGATTTTGCAAATAGTTACTTCTACCACTGCATCATTTAATTCATTCAATGCTCTAAGAGTCTGTCATGCTGCTGTGATTTGATCTTTTTCTGTGTCAGATAACAAGCCAATTCTTTAAGTCCCCCAATCTGCCTGGCCTCATGCTAGCGATTCATGAAGAAAGTAGCACAAGCTCTCTTGGTGGCCTGACTTTTTCATGTTCAGGAAACTGGAATTCCACTACAGTGTGTGGACTTCATGTTAGACACTGTCCTCAAGGGGCAAGTTAAATATACCTAATTCAATAAATAGGAAAGGGCAGAAGCATTCTGACAAATTTCACAGTTAAAACTAAATTGTGAGATTCTGCTAAAAGTAGGGAGGCCAGTAAAATGACAGGACCCTGGCACAACTGAGAAATGCATAGATGGAATGAAAAGCACGAGAGTAACTTGGAAAGGAGAAAAGCCTTCAGCAGTCACGCCAGAGGATGCAACAAGGTGACAGTGGCAGAAAGCCACAACTCGTATATGAGTTTGCAACGTCAGCTATCACCCAAGAGACGTAACAGAATCTATTAGATGAGTTGAAAATTATTTATTAATTTCAGAATATACTGCTTATGTCCCTTCTGGAGGACTGAGATAATTCTCTTTGGAAATATCCTTTTCTAGAATAATGAAAAGATACAGAGAGAAATCAGAGCACAGCAACAAGGAATGATTATGAAGTGGCAGGTTTGGCTCATGAAGAAAGATCAAAGTATTATTAAAAGGGAAAGTGACTATAAAGTTAGTCTGCAGGTGTGTAACACTTGTTAAGGTAAGAAGCAACAGATAATATTTTCTAAAGTGCAGGAAAAACACTTAACTGGAAAAACTGAGAACGAATGAATTTATACCCACAGTAAAAATGAACACCCTGGGAGGGGTAGAGTATACATCTGAGAATGAGTCTTCAAATTCCACCCTTTGATTAAAGAATTGACTCAAAAATATGCCTTAAAATTAGAAATGTGATGGCTTTCTGAACAAGTAAAGCGTGTCCCAAAATTCACGCAAGAAGTAATTTTGATAGAAAACACAGGTTGATAATTAAAAATTATAAATTGTTTATTGATTCATAAAGTATACAGTATAGGGTTATGTATGCAATAGCATATCGGGTAAATGGCCTCCACAGCTTTGCTGGCACATACGCACTCTTTTGTCATTTCCTGAGCAGCCGCATTTTTGAAGAATGGTTCGATGATGCCTCCAGCCCAAAAGCCGTGGAGGCCATTTACCCTATATATTATTCCAAACATAACCCTATACTGTATACTTTATGAATCAATAAACAATTTATAATTTTTAATTATCAACCTGTGTTTTCTATCAAAATTACTTCTTGTGTGAATTTTGGGACACCCTTTATTTTCCAAGAGTAATCTTGACAAACTAACAGATTCAATAACTTATTTGAATAAAAATTCAAATCCCAATATACACTTTTCATATGTTCATTATAAATATAACTATTGAGTCTGCATGTTCCCTATCTCTCTTCTTCCTCTTTTTCTTTTTCTTTTTTTTTTAGATATAATTAACCCACCTGTTTTCAAGTGGTTGATGTGGTCCAGTGTCTCTTCACCAGAGCAGCGGGCATGTAGGCCAGATGATTTTTGAACAAGACTCTCTGTGCTTGTATAGCATCTGTAGCCCCCAGACACTACATGCCAGCGCATCTTCCAGGATGTATAATACCATACACACTTTTCTAAGTGCTCCCAAGGGCATCCCCTATCTCAAGATAAGCTTGGGGCGGGGAGGTGGGGGCGGAGAAATTGTAAACATACTCACCAAAGTCAGGTCAATAGTTAAGGTTTCCATAGTCAGGCTAATTGTCACACCAGCTTGGGAATTCTAAGACACCTATGCTTGTTTAACAGTCCCATGTCACGAGAGCCTTGTATCAGGAGACACAAGATTATACTAAGGGGCTTACCAAAAAGTTTATTTCTTTATCTCTCTACATATCTGCCATGAGTCAGCTACACTCCTGCTTCAGACTCTGTTCTGATGGTACACTCTCAGGCCAGAACGCTGATGGTCATAATGACATAGGGAAAAAGGACGTGGTATCTGTCTGCTGGCTCTTGGAGCTGCTTCTGTTGCTTCTGTTCATTGTCACTGGCCCAGAATGCAATCGGCCGCTCAAGTTCCAGAGAGTGGGCATGTGTAACCTTTCTGCAGGAGGGGCATTTAGTATGAATAAATAAACTCACTTTGTCATTTAATAGTCTTTTTGAATTTCAAGGAGCAGCATATTGAAATTCATCACAAAGTTTCCCAAAGTGGAAATGGTACCACTTAATGGCAGTTATGATCACTACGCTGACATTCAGAATAAAACTATTAGGAAAACATGGAACATAACTGCTTTGCATCTGGCCATGTAGAGTTGTCTGGAGAAGAGGGGGTCAAAATGACAGCACTAGAGCTTGTCTCACTGACTTCCCTGTTACTGTTACTGAGATCTTTGTGTGTTTTTTGTGTTTATAAAATGTGTGATTCTTAATTACTTCAATATTTATTGAACTAGCTCTGGAGATGAGAAAAATAAGGAAGACACCACCCCTGCTCTTGAGGAGCTTAGGCTAGTATGCAAGAAAAACACAGATCACTGACTATAATTCAGCGTGTGAAATTTTGTATCATGAATATCTGACACATAGCTGAGTACAGTTATAAGAGCAGTTAATCATGTTAGAATGTGGATATGGAGACATCTTTATAGATAAAATAATAGATGACCCTTGCATATAAATTTGGGAGACAATTTGAGGCCAATAATAAGGACGGGCAGGCGAGAGGAAGAGAGAATATTGTCAGTCTTGATACAGTGTCTTATATATTAAGACCCTTCCATAAAACTATACATTTTTAAGGCTAGCTTCCTCATGACCACTTGGCTGTCAGATTCAGAGCTTCCCTAATTGAGCTTCTGTGCTTGCCACAGAGATTCCACTCAGGGCCTTACCACGCGCAGCGGGAGGACCAGACTGTCTCAGTAGTGTATACAGTTTATATTCCTCTTCTTTAACCCATCACTTCAGCTCTAGCTATCCAACCAAAGGACAGTGGAAAAACAAACAACCTCACGCAACACTTACTTTCCCAATTTAGACATTTAGTTGCTTCTAGTTGTTGGTTTGTTTTGCATTATGATAAATTTCAGCTAGATTTATCTTTGTAGTTTGATCTTATAGGATTTGTCTTATTGTTGCTACCTGTTTAGAAGTGAAAGTGCTGGGTCATAGGATATGCTTTTGTGCCTTTGTTTTAACTTTTGCTGAAGTTTAATCAACCAGCAGAAAAATCATACCAAGGTCATTTTAGAGAAAATAACAAAGCCGTATTCCTGAGCAAAAGGTAACCATGCAAAAACAAATCAATGAACTTTTTTTCAGTTAAGGTAAGTGACTGGAAGTTCAGGGTGGTTTATTAAATATTAGCATAGTTGACTTCTTTCTAGCTATAAGATGTGAATATATTCTGGACTTAGGCATATTGATAAAGATTCGAGGGCATTGTCTTCTTTCTACTTATAAAGGAAAAAAAATTCTTAGGATGAATAACATCTCATGTCCATAGAACTCCAAAGTACTTGCTGGGCATAACTGTTGGTCTCAGAAGGGATTAACACAGTGGCGTGGCTGTTGGACAGCAGGAGAAAGGAGGGGACACCCTCCTTTGGATCTCATGGAGGCAACACAGAGAAGGAAGAAGAAAATAACGGCGGGCAGCAAGACAAAGGAGACAGAAGGTAAATAGTCTGTTATGGAACACAGGCATAGTCAGTAAAGGATCAAAATGGGTATGGAAAGAAAAGAGGAACCTAAATATCCAAGTTTGGAAACCTGGTCAAAGACACTGAAACAACTGAGGACGTTTGAATGTGAACGATGGAGTATCTGCTCCGGGACGAATCCAGCTTTCCTCTGGAGATGCAGATCAGGGATACTTCATAGCTCTGTCTAGTTCATTCCAGCTGAAAGTTGGCAGCAGTGATCCGTGTGGCTGTTAGAGCAAATACTTCCACAGGCCGCTCCTGGTGTTTGACACCACAGCTCTCTGCTGTCTTTCCATTTTGGTCTCACTTCCTAACACTACCTGCCACACCTCCAGGTCTTGACTTTGGATTCATAGACTGAGAACCACATGGTTTTCTGTCTGGCCATCTATTTGACTTCTCTAGGGCTAACCAGCTTCCCAGAGAGATAAATAAGAGATTAACCTGGTTAAACTCAAACTCATGAGGTTGGAAGCTTTAGTGTACGATCCTTATTAGCTGATATATGTTGAACAAAATTACCCTCTATATAATGCATAATTCCCAACACTAGCTAAATGACAACATTTCTGTTTTAGGCTCAATCAGTGCATATAAGTTTCTATGAAAATACTGAATTATGTTACTGATTTTATAAAATCAAGACCATTTAACATTTTTGACATTAAATTTCAAATCTGTTAACATATACACACTCTAAGTATAAAAAGTTCCTGCCAGTCGTTCCATGGTTTTTGTCTGCACTATTCAACTGTCGCATCCCTTTGAGTAAAAAGCACTTCATGTTCTCAGAATAAAGTTCTTTTGTTATTGTGAATATGCTTCCCCCATCTGAAAAGCCTGAATTGAGTTTTATTTTGAGTTTTGTACCTGCTTCAAAGATTGTTGGCACCTGGGTAAAGCTTTATGAAAATACACGGAGGTTGAAAATGCCATTTTCTATTGTTGATAAATGATTTTTAATTTGCTGGTAAAATAAAAATGCACAAAAAGTACCAAAACCTTACTGACACCTCAACTCATATATCTCTTACATTTAGCACGAAAAAAAAATCACAAATATGTCCTTTTCTAACCAGAGCTCTTAGCAATGGGATTGATAGTGTCACTGCTCCCATTGGTCTCTCCATCTTTACTCTCGGGTTCGTCTCAGACTTGGGTATATCTCCTACTGACTCTGACGCTCTCCCAAATACTTTGTACTAAAAACAAGTAAAAGATTTTTAAAAAATGCACTAAAAAGACAGAAAAAAAATCCAAAAAACTTCCTTCTTACCAAGTGGATCAACTGAAGAAAAACTGAATGGCACTTGCAGCATTTATCTGTCTTAGTCCATCGGGGAGACGAAAAACAGTGACCCTTTACACCTTTCACCTAATCAAAAGCTGAAATCTGTTCACATTCTTTACCGCCCAGCACTGTACTATTGTACATCGATTGTGCCGACAGGCACCTCCTTGTGGAGAACAATTGATTTTTCTTTGTTAGCAAAGTGATTTTAATAGCTTTTCTCCGGGCTGTCATGTTTCAGGGCCCTAGAAGCAAGATGCACCTGTTCCTAGAACTTAGTGATCAATTGCTCAACCCACATAAAATGTGCCTGTGTGCTGTGTTCAAAGACCTCCAGAGCAATTACTCAGAAGGTGACTTTAACTTGTTTTGATAAATAGGCTGCCAGAGGGTCTCAGGTGAGTTATCTTAAGTATTTTGACCACGGAGCCTGACGTTAGGTGTTTTTTGTTAAATTGCCATTAAGGAGCGTAGTTACAAGAATAGATTTCTGCTGTTTAAGGTTACTGTAGCAGCTTCGTGCCAGACTTCCTTGCCAAAGAAACTATCCCAAAGTAAAGGTCACTGCTTTGAAGAGTGAGTGATGAGAATAACTCTGTTTGTATTGCCCTTGATATTTGAAAATGGCTCCTCTGGCTGTGTGGTGTGAAGAAAAGTCAAAGGTAGGATCTATAGCTTTATTCGGCACAATTACTATCTGTTCTCCTTGACTAGTAGTGACCACTATTTCCTTAATATTGTACGAAGTGGCTCTTTTTTTGTTTTCCTCTTCACGAATCTGGCTCAAAAAGTGTTCCTATGAGTGTATGTGAACTGTAGTCATGCTACATTCTTTAAATTCTTTAAAAACTGCTTGCAGTCTTTAAAATGTGTCAGCACTTTAAGCTTGCAGCCGGCTTACACAGCAGAATTAGGAGCTGCCACTATTTAGGAGGCTGCACCTATGCTCTTGACTTTCAGTCAGGTCTTTCAAGGTATGGAATATAGGTCATGTTTCGAAATGTGGAAATCTGAGGGAAATTTGCAAAAGGTTAACACCATTAGGTTACCTACAAACATAGGTGACAAGGTCGGTATTTGAACTGAGTCCATCTTCTTACCCACAATGCTGTGCTGTCTCAGCACCGGGGTAAATGTGTGGTAGAAGATGTAAAACCTTTGCTTGGGTCCCAACTACAGACACATCCTTGTCACCCTATGGGTACAAACCATCTCCTCAGTTCAGCAAACATTTCGGGGGGAGGGGCGCAGTTCTATTTTAGTCATGCAGCGTGACAGATTTTGGGGTTAAAGTAGCAAGTTGAAAAAAAAAAAACAATCCCCGATTTCAAGAAATCAAGAAATTTGCCATAAAGTAGGGGGACGGAATTGTCACTAAGGGGCTCAGCCCGGAAGTAGGAACATGTTTAGTAGATAGTTTTGCTTAAGGCCTGGAAACATAACTGGAGTTGTTAAGGGTTTAATTGGGTCTCTTCAAATTCATAGGTTAAAGTCCCAGTTACCTCACAATGTGACCTTATTTGGAAATAGGGTTTTTGCGGATGTAGCCAAGTTAAGATGAGGTCAATCGGGTGGGCCCTGGTTTAATATGATTGGTGACTTTATAAAAAGTGAGAATTGGGACACGGGAGACACAGGGAGAACTCCATGTGAAAACTGGATTTATGCCCCACAGCCAAGGAATGCTAACGATTGCCAGCAACCCACCAGGATCCAGGAGAGAGATTGTCGAACAGATTGTCCCTCGCAGCCCCCAGAAGCAAGCAAACTGTCCAAATACAGGCCTACCTCGTTTTATTGCGCTTTGCTTTCTTGCCGCTTCAAGGTGTTGCGTTTCTTACAAATTAAAGGCAACACCTCCCACACGATGACTTGCTTTATTACGATACTCCCTGTATTACAGTGGTCTGGAACCCAACCCACAATGTCTATGAGGTATGTCTATAGGCTTATGCAAATTTGCTAACCTTGATTTCGGACTTCTAGCCTCCAAAACTGTGAGAAGACACTTAAGCCACCCAGTCTGTGGTACTCTGTTCTGCCAGTCCTGGCAAACTAATACTAGCAGTTTGACAAGAATAGTAGTGATGAGACAAAGAGGTTGTTGTGGTTGGCTTTAGGTGAAGGAAAAAGCAAAACAAAACTCAAAGATTAAGAAGGTATTGCAGTGTGGGGAAGCAGTGAGGAGCCTCTGAATGCATTTTGAGTGAGCAGGAGAGCGGCCATTTCAGAATTGTGCTTTTATAAAACTTCCCTCATGGAAAGGAATACTGATAGTGATGAAGGACAGATCTCCCATGGCCTGGAATTTTTTGCAGGTGGAAGTCATCAAGAAAGGAGAGCTGGATGCTTGATTTGCAATGAGGATTTCAAACTGAACTTTCTTTAAAGATATAACCAACTCTGGTCTAGCCCGTTTGGCTCAGTAGATAGAGTGTCGGCCTGCAGACGGAAAGGTCCCAGGTTCAATTCTGGGCAAGGGCATGAACCTCAGTTGCAGACTTGATGCTGACCCTGGTCGGGGTGTTTGCAGGAGGCAGCCAAATGATGTTTCTCTCTCTTTCTAACTCTCTTCCTTCTACTCTCTCTAAAAATCAAAGGAAAAATATCCTCAACCGAGGGTTGACAAAAAGAAAATAAATAGAAAGTAGCAAGTCTTAAGAAAAAAAGTTGTAACCAACTTTGACCTTTATCTTTGTAGGTGAGGGAAGGAGCCTCAGTCATTCTCCCTGAGGAACTGGAACCAGGAATAATGATGCAATATGTTAGATCAGTGCAAGGAGGAACATTTCAGAAGTGCTTTTTCTCTCTTCACCTCTTCAGGTCTTATGCAACTAGAACGAAGCCTAGATGGTGAATTAGAGGACTTGGGTTTGTCAGCTCCTCGATAAACTCTGTTACCAGCTCAATAAATTTCTCTAAATTTCTTGATTTCAGTGTTTTTGTTTTAGAAAGTGGTGGAGACAGTCATGTCCCTTTCAGCTGTAGTAGAGTCTCTTTAAGGAATGTGATGAGTTTATTTTCACATTAGATTATTTTTTGTTTGTTACATCTTGTATTTCTGTCTCAGCCTTTAGGCTATAGTAACACAAACTTTTGAGTAACATTGAACTCTTAAGCTGCCCCCACTCAGTGCTAATTATCTAATCATTTCGTCTTTATGGAATTTACATGGTGTCTTTATACAGGGAGTAGAGACATAAATGGAAAAATAAAGTCATGGATTTAAAGAAAAACTGTTAAGTGCAGAAACATAAGTAGAATTTAGCTTAGAAGTAAAGGGGAAAAGGAGATGGGCCAGTGCAGGTGGAGGAAAAGACGAGGGGAAATGTAGGCCAGCAGCATACAGGCGATGAACAGGTGCAACCGACGAGGTGCAAAAATTTATTGTGGAAAATTCACATCAAGCATCTGATTCTAGCAAAAGGGACTATGCTCACTAAGTGAAACAAATCAGTGCTGATTAGTAACATCTAGCAGTTTTACAGGGGTTAAGAGGAAAGGAGGACAGAGAGGTGGTGTGGTTTAAATGCCAGGTTTTCGTGACTGAACAAATCATTTGCCACAGCAGTTAAAGGAGTCAGGGGTCAGTCAACTAATTTGTCCTGTCGGCCAAATCTAGCTGACTCCTGTTTTTGGAAATAAGCTTTAACTGGCACACATCCGTGCCCCTGGGTATACATATCATTCCTGGCTTCTTTTGCATTGCAATGGCAAAGTCAAAGAGTTGTGATGGAGATCGTTAAGCTTCTAAAGCTGAAAATATGTATTATCTGGTCTTTTACAGAAAAAGACCTCCAAACTCTGCTCTAGAGGGTTTTAAACATGCACTTTAGGAAATTCTCAGCTCTGGAAATCCAATTGCTCGGGTTAAAGTACTTTTTTTCAAGATAGCCCAGAGACCTCCTGCAGCTGACCTTAGAAATTCAGCAAGTCTCACTGGACGCTTTTGGTGACCTCTCAGGCCTACTTGCAACCCAGCCTCTGGTTCCGTAGCTGAGAGCGATGGTTCCATAGCTCTGTGTTACAGAGGCTGGCAGTAGACCATAAAATAAACCCATGGGTAAGAATCCAGTGAAAGGGGCCAAGGTGGTGGGGTTTTCCAGCCTCTAAAGTAAGAGCTTAGCTCTTCAGCTTTGGAAAGGCAGAACACATTTTGGTTTTAATTTTCTAATTTGTGGTTCGAAATGCCTCAAGATTTAGTCAAGGATTAAGCCTGTGGTTTAACTTCCTTTTTCCTGGGGGTGTAAACTGTTTGAGTCTAGCCACCAACCCATAGCCCTGCAAATGAACATATTTGCATTTTTCATGTGTGTAAGCCCAGTCAATGTTGATTGCTCCCAGCTCACTGACACAGCCCCAGTGTGCTTTCCATTTTGTTACCAAATAATAAAACCTCAAACAGAGGCACTGTCTTTGGGTTTAACAGGAAGCATGACTCACACCTCTAACTGCAAACGAAGGGAAACAGCAGTGATGCACGTAACTGGTTTAAAATGCTTGTTGGCATCACCCTGCAGCAGACATTAGGAACGGTGGTCTTCCCAGCACAGCCTTTCCCCTGCAGCATGGCGACGGGCTGAAGGGCAGTCTTGCCTCCCTCAGTTGGGAATGTGTGAAATAACACACCATGTTTTACTGGCCCCCAGCACAAGGACTTACGAACTCTGCATGTATTAGTCTGCATCTCTACTTGGACCTCAGGATTATTTATTGTTTTGGAAATGCAAACAAAGAAGTCAACTCACATTGGCTTGAACAACAAAGACAATATTTTGGTCCCCATCCAGGTTAGTGAACTCCGGGCAGTGCTTGAAGATCAGGCTCGGACTCTGCTTCTTTAATTTTTCTAAGTTGGTCGGGTCCTGGTAGGACAATGGCTGCAGGAGCGTCAGGATGCCCGTCTTCTAACCTCAGGATCTGTAATAACAGTGTTTATCTTTACCCAAGCATTGAATAAAAATACTAGGCTTTGCTGATTGGGCAAAATTAGGTCACATTCCTAAGTCCGAACCAACCATCAGTCACTGTGCACAATGTTGGGGCTGAGGCCTGGGCCCCTGACTCCCCTGAAGCTGCGTAAGAACGAAGGCACTGCGCTGACTGGACTGGGCTACTTGGCCCTCGCCCCTCACCCTCAGAGCTAAGAGAGTGTCACTTCCAGTGCCACTGACATTGCAGAGGACAGCAGCAGGGACCGGCAGGGTGCTCCCAGGGCCAGTCCACAGTGCTCTCTGTACTGTGGCACCAGGCCTCGGCCTGAGACTTTATGTTGGGGATTTAGGTTTTGCCAAATTACCTTTATGATTTTGCCAAATCCCTGATCTGATCCCTGTATAGTATGTTAATTTCTTTTACAGAGGATGTTTTCTACAAAATTCCTGGGCTTTGGGGTTGTGTCCCGCCCCCCCCCCCTCCACCTTTTCTTTTTCTTTTTAGAACATTCTAATCTAGTTCATGAAACCTCATTCCAACACCAAAAATAATTCAGTCACTTCAAATGCCATATGGAATAAATAAATGTTTCAAAACAAATCAAACTTAATTCCCTGTAAAAATCATCAGCATTGGTTACTCTGATTAAGTGTGTGAGGCCAGCAAAGGCCACGGCTCCTGGCAGCCCTATAAAGGAGAATGAAAAGAATTAGAAAGCAGGGACTCAAGTCACTCTGTGAATTAGAAAGTGATGGCAGAATTGTTATTTTTATAACTTCCCAGAATAAAAAAAAAAATGTGGTCTTGCAGCTGAAAATTGGCTGGTGATCACAGCCTGGCAGGCTGAGCAAGGGCACATGTACTGTATATTTGAGGGAATGGATCGTCCAGACTCCAACTTACATTAGCACACGTTGAAAATAACCAAAACGGGAGGAAAATCTTACCTCCCAGCTCAGTTCAATTCAAGGAACAAATATTGATTCAGTAAGCTCTGTCCCAGGTTTAGCATTGAAAAATAATAAAGAGGAGGAAGAGAGATTGAGTCTGTCATCAAGGAGATCACTATATTAAAGAAATGAGGTAATCATTTAACATTAAAAATAATTTAAAAGTTCCATTTTAGGAGAGAGTGATTGTATTTCAGGGTGTCAGTGATATCTCCAGTGTATAAGGAAACTAATCTATGCCAGGTAGTGTGCCTGGGATATTAAATTCTTAAATGAAAAAAGAAAATTTATAGCAAGCTATGGGTTAAACTTTGTAATTTTCTTTCTTTTTTTTCAACCATTACTCAAAGATATTTTTAAATTGACTTTAGAGAGAGGAAGGGGTGGAGGAGAGATGAAAAACGTTGATGTGAGAAACATCAATTGGTTGCCTCTCATACTTGCCCCAACTGAGGATCAAACCTGCAACCTAGATATGTGCCTGGGAATCAAACCCACAATCTTTCATGTGTATTGGATGATGTTCCAAGCAACTGAGACACACTGGCCAGGGCTATAATTTCCTTTTAAAATAGTGAAATAAAGGAAGGACAAATTTTCCCAAGTAGTAGAGCCAACATACAAACTGAGGTTTTCCTATGACTGTAAAGTATATCTATACCCCGCCCCGCCCTCCCCCCCCCACCATGTGACCTTCCTAGGATCCTTAGCCAGGTTAGCAGTTTGATCATCTTGCTTAGACATCAAAGTCAGGCAAAAGTGAAGGAAAAGTAAGGTCTTCATCTCCAGGGAGATGGATATTAGGAAATCAATCTCTGACCAGATTTTAATAACCTAAGATCTGGGAGAAACATCTAACTAACTAAATAACTAACTAACTAAATAAATAAATAAAACTAAAGAGAGTAAATAAATATATATAATATACACATACCTATATACTATAGGAGACAAAAATATAACATAAATACATACCAAATACAATAGGTAGATTTGCCCTTTAGATTTGTGTGTGTATGTTTTGTTCTCCTGTAACACCTTGTCAAGTTGGCTGAATTTAGGCACATTTTGGATAGAGGTGAAATTTTGTTTGGTCTTCTTTCTGTATGTCAATAATCTCCAAAAAATTTATTGTGAAACCCATCAGTAAATATTTTGGAATATGAATATCCAAATATATGTATTTTTGTAGTTATCACTATTGTTCCATTCTGTAAATATAGGTGTAGCTCAGCTTATGTGAAACTGAAGGGATTAAGCAAAACACAAACAAAAAACCCCTCATAGGCAGACAACAGTATGGTGGTTACCAGAGGGAAAGCGGGCTGCAGGGAATTAGAAGAGAGTAAAGGAGGGAGAAATGGTGATAGAAGGAGACTTGACTTGGGGTGCTGAACACACAATACAGTATACAGATGATGTATTATAGAATTGTGCATCTGAAACCTAGAGAATTTTAATAATCAATGTCACCCCAGTAAATTCAATAAAAAATCCACAACAACAATAACGGTTACAACAATAAGTGCTATCATTTTTTGATCAAGGGACTTTCTCCCAAGTAATTCTTAGTGCTTTTTGTGAATTAACTTATATATGCTTGGAAGCAACAGTATACAATAGGTGCTTTATTAACCCTTTCTCATTATTGAGAAAATTCAGGTATAAATCTATGTTTTATCTTTTTCTACCCATACTCCATGGATCATCTTGCACATAGGAAATCCCCGCAGGAAATGTCAGTAGAGACCAGGTGTGGTTGTGACACACAAAGCCTCAGTTGAATATCCTGGGGAATATCAGAGATGCTTGAATATGTGTGAGAGTATGTTAGTGTGTGTGTGTGCGCGTGTGTGCGCGCGTGCGCGTGTGTGCGCGCGTGCGTGTGTGTGCATGTGTGTGTGCGCGCGTGTGCGCGCGTGTGTGCGTGCATGTGTGTGTGCGTGTGTGCGTGTGTGCGTGCGTGCGTGTGTGTGTGTGTGTTGTATGTATTTAAGATTGGCAAGAGTCAATGTCAAATCCCACTGAACATTACTTCCCTACTTGGATTTTTTCACAAGGTTTTGTTTTTTGCCTGTTTGCTTTTGCAGTCCTGTGTCAATTAAGAAACACCCAAACCTGTAGAGAATTTTTATGAGTTTATTTGAGTCAAACTGAGGACAAGTGTTGGGAAGCAAGATCTCAAATGCTCTGGAGAGTGACAGTTTTTTAGTTTTTTATACATTTGGAATAATTTTATTATTCAATTATAGTTGACATACAATCTTATATTAGTTTCAAGTGTATAACATAACTAGAAGCCCGGTGCACAACATTTGTGTACTGGATGGGGGCGGGGTCCTGCACCCTCTTACAAAGCCGGCAGGTGGACATTCCCCGAGGGGTCCTTAGCACTGCTGTGGAGGCAGGAGAGGCTCCCGTCACCGCCGCTGCACTCACCAGCTGTGAGCCCAGCTTCTGGCTGAGTGGCGCTCCCCCTGTGGGAGCACACTGACTACCAGGGGCAGCTCCTGTGTTGAGTGTCTGCCCCCTGGTAGTCAGTGCGAATCATAGTGACTGGTCATTCCACTGCTTGGTCTATTTGCATATTAGGGTTTTATTATATAGGACTAGAGGCCTGGTGCACAAAATTTGTGCATGGGTGGGGTTCCTCCGCCTGGCTGGCGATCTGGGCCAGTCAGCGCCATCTTGCCCAGTCCTGATTGGGGCCAATCAGGGCTGGTGGCTGGGGAAGGATTATGGGATGGACCACAGGAGGGCTGCAGGGCATTCCAGCCCATCTTTCCCAGTCCCAATCAGGGCTGATCAGGGCCAGCCAGCCAGGGAGGGACATGGGAGGCTGGCCAGCCGGGGAGGGACTGAGGGAGGGCTCCAGGGCATGTCTGCCCTGTCTTGCTCAGTCCTGATCGGGCAGACCCCAGCAGCAAGCTAATCTACCGGTCAGAGAGTCTTCCCCCTGGGTGGTCAGTGCACTTCATAGCGGGAGGTTGAGCAACCTTAGCATATCATTAGCATATTGTGCTTTGATTGGTTGAATGGTCGACCCGTTGACTGGACACTTAGCATGTTAGGCTATTATTATATAGGATGATTAGACATTTTTATAACTTACTGAGTGATCACCCCAACAAATCTAGTTTTCTAACACCGTGTATCATTATTACAATATTATTGACTATATTCCCTATGCTGTACTTTACATCCCCACGACTAATTAATTCACATTTTTGCATATCCCAGCAACTTCCTTCCCATTTTGGGACCATCAAAATGTATCTTTGATTTTGTTTCTGTTTTGTTTGTTTCTTTTTATATTTTTTAGATTCCACACATACATGAAATTATTTTGTACTTGTCTTTTCTCTGTGTGACTTATTTCACTTAGCATATCCTTTAGGTCACTGGTTCTCAACCTTCCTAATGCCGCAACCCTTTAACACAGTTCCTCATGTTGTGGTGACCCCCAACCATAAAATTATTTTCGTTGCTACTTCATAACTGTAATTTTGCTACTATTATGAATCGTAATGTAAATATCTGATATGCAGGATGTATTTTCATTGTTACAAATTGAACATAATTAAAGCATAGTGATTAGTCACAAAAACAACATGTAATTATATGTGTGTTTTCCGATGGTCTTAGGCGGTCCCTGTGAAAGGGTCGTTCGACCACCAAAGGGGTCGCGACCCACAGGTTGAGAACCACTACTCTAGGTCTATCCGTGTTGTTGCAGATGGCAAGATTTCTTTCTTTATGGCTGAGTAATATTCCATTGTGTATATGTATCACTTTTTTCTTTATCCATTTATATATTGATGGACACTTTGGTTGCTTCCATATCTTAGCTATTGTAAATAATGCTGCAATGAACTAAGTGATGCATGCCTTTTTGAATTAGTGTTAGGGGTTTCTTCAGATAAATACCCAGAAATGGGTATTTCTGGGTGCTTCTTTATCTCTTCTTATATAGCCTTTGTTTTACTCACTCACTTATTTATTTATTTATTTATCTACTTACTTACTTATTGTTGATATGAGAGAGGGAGAGAGAGAAACATCACATCAATTGGTTGGCTCTCATTAGTACCCAGACTGATGATCAAAACTGCAATCCTTTGTTTGGGCTGAAATTCCAACCAACTGAGCCATACCAGCCAAGGCAGGTGATTACTCTTAAAAATAGGGTTTCATAGGCATGCTAACCTAGATGCACAGAAACAATAGACAGGGCTTACTTACAGTAAAGATAAACCTTTTACTAAAGAAATTACATATTGGGGCCTGATTAGCTACCATGACCTGCCCAGTTAGGAATTTATGAACAGATCTCCCTGTGAGGTTACATTTATTAGATTTATTAAGCACCTTTTTTTTGGTCCACACTTTTGATTAAACAAATAATGTTTAATCTTTCTGGATCTTTATTTCTCTTTACTAACCTTTACCTCTGTCTACTGTAATTAGGCAACTCTGTATTGCTTTTCTCAACATTCTGGCAACTCCACCATAATAACTGTTCAAATGGGGGAGGACAGTGAGTGTAAAAATAGGGGCACGAGGTTTGCAGACACAATGCTTAGGTTGGCTATTTGCTAAGTATTGTCTGTAGAGTCCTTAGGGTGATGGGGGTAATCCCTGAGATACTTTCAGGAAGTTTGCAAAGTCAAAAAAAAAATTTTTAAATAACAGTAATAGGGTTATCCACTTATTTTCACTGCATTGAAAACTTTATGATAGACAAACAACAGTGGATAAAATTTCTGGTGTCTTAGTACGACTAAAGCCCTTGGCACCAAGTAATACTAGCAGTCATTGGTTTCTTTATCACCATTCATTCACAGAGGGGTTCGAAGAACTTGTAGAAATAGGATCCAGAATAGAGGCTTAGAAATTAATATTGAGCAATAATGTAGCGGGAGGGAAGATAGCCAATTAGTGCTACTATATATCATAGGTGCTCTAGCCGATGATTTATTCGTTATCATAGTTCATATTTTCAATCATCCTATAGGGTAGATAGGATAAGATCTTTTTCTAAGATCTAGGAAAAAGATGAAGGGATGGCTTATCTCTAGTTAGGTTAATTGGCATCAGGTTTGGATTTAAAATAAATGATTCCAATTTTAAAATGAGTGTTACCTTGGAATGAACCAATGGAGAAGGGTCTGACTATGATTTAAGGGTAGTCAGCTTCTAAATGGCCCCCAGTAATCTCCATCTCCTGATACTTCCTTCCTTGAGTTACTTCCTTCCATTGAGTATGGGCAGGACCTAGTGTAGCTTCTAATGAATATCCCAGAAGTAATGGGGTGTTACTTCCAAAATTAGGTTGTGAAAAGACGGTGGCTCCCATCTTGGGCCTCCTCTCTTGCTCTCACTCTCATTGTTTGTCCAGTGAGAGGAAGAATCCAGACAGTTACTACCAGTCCATGGCCAGCTCTTGGCTTCACTGACTTACACCTCCACTGTAGTGTAATGCTGGCTTTCTCAATAATGTAAAAAGAGAAAAAAATAGTCAGTTATCAGATTGTGAAATTACAATTTGAATAAATAAACCTAAGTTTTAAGGGATAGATGCTTTAATATTCACTCTCTTAATCAAGTGTATCTGCTATTTTGTTATCTACTTTTAGGATCATGAGAAACTTGTGTAATTTACCTGCTTACCAGTTTTTATATCCTACTGAAAAAGACAATTCTAAATGAAGTTATGATGAAGATATATTCCGAGTATTTCTCACCCCACAGATTCAGTCTTGAATCAGCAAATCTGATGAATTATGGCCATATATTTATTTGTCCCCTTCTTAATGCAGACACAGATGGGAAAAGATGCTCTTCTAAGTTGAGGAGAACTGCTTCTTAATACATAGGCAGATTTTTCCCTCTAACTCTTTTTTTTTATGGTAAGCAATAAACTATTCCCTCTAACTTTTAATTGTGCTTTAGATAGTATACCATCTGATGTATCTTTCCATCTATCCATCCATCCATCATTTACTCAACATATATTTAGTTATTGAATGTCTACTGAATTTAAGTGCATTTAAAATGGGCAGGTCCTCATTTACAGTCATCTTTCTACCACCACCACCCTAAGAGAAGAAAAAAGATTCTTAAGATAAAGCATGTATCTTAATATTATGCATCAAACATGATTTAAACTTGGTGGTTATTGCAAAACTTCCATCAGGGATAAACATCAGTGAACTTTTTCTCTTTCCCTCTTTCC
>NW_006383016.1:11384795-11388959 GCF_000327345.1 Myotis davidii
TTTGTTCTCACTTTCTTCTTTCTTTTGAAAAATAGATGTTTACTTGAGAGTCACATACACAATAATGGGTTTAATTTGTATGTCTGCATGTGCGTGTGGACATGTGATTCCCATTGTGTTTATAGACCTGACAAATACAAGCAAATACTCAAAGTTACATTACAAACATGTTCCTGAATCAAATATCCATAGGAAAGTAAAGATAGATAGATGCTTTTCGAGCAAGTGAAATGTATGCAAATGTTGGTAGCATCGAAAGTAACATTCATATAAGTTGTTTGCACAAGCAAATACATTGAACAAAAGTACCTTTTGAATCCATTGACTCAAAACAACCAGAGGAACTAATTTGTTAATCTGATTTTAATTTCTTTCATCAGTGCTTACTTGAGGGATTAAAATATATGGAAAGTCAAGCCTTTTGGTAACCATAATGATTGATTTTAATAGGGGGAGAAAAGATATTTCCCATGTTCAACATTTATTAAAAAAAAGTGGTTTCTCAGTAAATGGATTTATAAGGAGCCTCATCAAGAATGGATAATCCTGGTAATTTTTTTTATATTGTATGTGAAATTTAGAGTAAATGATGCTAAAAGCATGCTAAAATAATACCTAGCCTCTCCTCCTATATTAAAATGATCGCAGCAGTTCTTCCTTACCCTCAAAGCAGATGGCTCTAATGATTTTCCAACCCATCGTTAATTCATTTGCAAACAACATAGATCAGTGGGCAAATGTGTACTGAGAATAAGATGTTACTGTTCATAAACGCTTCCAAAGTTTGTTTTGTCCTATCATTACTGGAAAATGGTATTTACTTAAGTTAAATCATTTGTGTGAACCATCCCTGTGACAGTGCTGCAGTTATAATAAATTACCTGGAAAGTGAAATGAACATCACCTGGTTACTGTGGTTGTGGTAGTGCAATTGACCTCATGGAATAAGTGAGCTCATCTATGTTCTTTAAATTAAAATTTTATAAAAGAAACGATATGACTTTTTCTATTTTGAGAATGTTTACTTGGACATATTTAATACCTTCTCCACAAGATACAAATATATTATATGCAATATTTTAAAAATTTGAATTAGACATTTTATAATATCATTAATAAAACTTATGAATAGTTTAGATATCAAATAAGAGATTATTGAAAATTTCTAGCCCATGACATGCAGGATAAAGCCAATTTATCAAGGCTTTGGTAACATACCTAAAACATTTGCATATATTGCTGGAGCAATTTTTTCAAGTTGTTTGTGAGCTCTAATTTTAATCAGGTAATGAATCATAAACAAAATACATATTCTCACTTGTTAGGTAACATAAGCAATCTTCTGAACTTGAAATTGAGTTTTTGAAACTTTTATCTTTATAAAACTTTGGATTGTTTTTATCAATATCTTTATGGCCTCAAGTTAGAAGGTGATTAGAGAATCTTGTCCATATTGTACATTACAGACAGATCTGAGGGGGAACTATTCTTCCTCAGAACAAGCATTTATCACTTATTGATGTGAGTCATGTTTCCAATTAGGCTGTACAAGCCTTGTTTTCTTTCTTAACTGATCTTCCTTGAGTTAAAATATTTCATGATTTGTGATTGATGGTTTGCCAGATAAGCCATTTAAAAGGTAACAAGGATAGTCAAAAGTGTTGGGATTCCTCTGACTATAATAAATAACATGAGATACGTGTTAAGAAAACTGTGAAATTAGATATTGAAGAGCATTGATGCTTGGGGTAGTAGATGCTTTGATTCAAGCTGGAATTAGAAGTAGAATAAAGTTGTATTATTAGAAGTAAAATAAAGTTGCATTGCTTACACCCAGGAAAGTTACAAGTGGTATTGGTGTTGGCCTGCCATCTATTATGTCATGTTGCTCTAGTCCAATTATTGTTCAACTAACTTTCATTACCCTGAAAAAATCCATTACTGGATTTTTATAATCTTTTTGAGTTGAAACAGGTGTATGGACCAAAATCCTAAATAATCTAATCACATAATAGCTAATATTATTAGCTTTTATTTTAATTTCCCCATGTATTTAAGAGTATGCTTAAAGTTTGCAGAGTAAAATGTCCTCTCCCGCATGTATGCCACAGCAAAAGAAATCTAAAGAACTTAATCACTGCATGGGTAAATCTTGGGACACTTCAATGTTAATCTCTACTTTCAGAAATATGTTTTACTTTCATCACTGAGCTCCCTTCTCTTAAGAAGATAGTCTATAAGAAGAAAAATAGTTTAGTGGCTAAGTTCACAAAAAGCTTTTCCTGACAATGTGGATTCCTTAAACAAAAATATTTAACTTTGTTTTAGGACAAATTATAGAAAACAAGTATTTCTACTGTGAATTTTGAAATGTAGTATTAGTCATTAAATAATAATTTGGAAGTCACAGTTCAAAAAGAAGAAACAGTTGTTACTTCATTGTTTTGCTGAGATCTGTATCTTCATCATGGGTAAGATATTCTATAAGAAATCTCCCTGCATGTTAAGTAACTTAGCAGGAAAATATATTTTCTTTGAGCTTGTTTTCCAACCTTTGTGGTTGACTAATTCAAAAGTATTTATCAAACCCTTTGTGTGTGCCAAACGTTGTCCTAGGTACTGAGAATAAAAAGTTGAATAAGAAAGTGTTGTGAAGAAATGTAGTTCAGTCCTTTTGGGCCCACAAAACTTTATTCCATTATTTAACTGATAAAGGAGTATAGATTTTTGCACTTTGTCGTACCCCTGAATGTAGCATTGCAAGTGAGGCAGTATTCAAATGCTGTGTGTACCCAATACTGATTGTTTTAATGCCAGGACTGTCAGACACAGTATGATGCATGAAAATTCTAAAAAATGTTATCATACTTCATCTGAAGAGTAAACATGACCCTACAGAGAGAAAAAAAACTAGGAAAATGTTTAACAGAGTGAAAAGAATTCAGTATCAATTTAATATCATGTCGTGATACTGAACCAATATTTTAAATCTTGACTTTAACACCCATAGTGAGAATTGTAGTGAGTACCTTGGAGGTAACAGCTAGGTAATCTGGGCTCTTGGAATTAAAGTTTCCCCCTGAGAATGAAATTAGACACAATAATCATGAAACAACTGAGATCAGTCAGCTATAGAAATAACTGATCTAAAGTAATAATCCGTGACAAGAAACACCTAACAACAAATTTCCATGACTCGGTTATTGGGTGACTGTCTTAGCATGGCTAAAGCTATCACATACTCAATTTTATTTGACCATATCTGTTAAAAGTAAAAAGGTCTGTCATTATAAGCGCACTTAAAAAAGTAGAGTGACAAAAAAATATCTGTTAGTTTTGAATTTCCTCATTTTGGCCTGAACACTCAATCCTATTTCTTTTTTCTTGCTTACCAAGGAGTCCCCTGACTATTAATCTAACTTTGATACCCATGTTAAGACAGGCTGTGACCACATCTTGATCCCAACTCTAATGGATAAAGGCTAACATCTGTAGCAGCTGGATTAACAGTGAATTGTGAATTGGGCCAGGTGTAAGGCAGGGAGTTGTGGCCTTTGGTCAAAGAGGAGAAAGGCTGACTTGCCAGATAGGCATCAAACAGGCCATTTTTGTGGGCCACATTCAGTTTATAATCTCTGATGGATACTTACACTAAAACAATAATTTATTGAGAGTCACAATAGTTAAAGGAGACTTTTAAGATTTATTTCTTTATAAATAAAGACAAATGTAGCTAATGATTAAAGTGTATAGGTATGCATGTATGTATCTATATACACACATATGTGCTTTTACATATGCATTGTCACATATATACTCATACCTGCATTTATCTATTTATTAGAGGCCTGATGCACAAAAATTTGTGCACTCGGCAGGGGGTTGGAGGAGGCAGGAGTCCCTCAGCCTGGCCTATGCCCTCTTGCAGTCTGGGACCCCTCAGAGGATGTCCATCTGCTGGCTTAGGCCCACTCCCTGGGGGATAGGGCCCAAGCTGGCATTCAGACATCCCTCTGGCAGCCCGGCAGCCCTCAGGGGATGTCCACTTACCAGCAGAGAGCAGACCTAAATTGCAGTCGGACATCCTTAGTGCTGCTGAGGAGGCGGGAGAGGCTCCCGCCACCACCGCTGTGCTGGCAGCCATCAGCCTGGCTTGTGGCTGAG
>NW_006383016.1:11389164-11401052 GCF_000327345.1 Myotis davidii
TGGTCACTCCCCCCACCTGCAGTGGTGACCCTCACCCCATGGAGGTTTGGCCAGCCTAGGTGAGGGGCTGAAGGCAGTTTTCAGGCTGACCAGGGCCCTCAGCAACGGAAGCTCCCACCCGCTCCTTTTTTCATTTTTTTTTATTCTGGGATTTATTTACCTTCTATAATTGAAACTTTGTAGCCTTGAGTGGAGCTCAGAGCTGGCCAGGGTGGGCGGGAAGCTTGGCTTCCTCCATCGCCAGGGGCAACCCAAGCCTCCTGCTCACTCTAGCTCTGTGGCTGATGGCCGCCATCTTGGTTGGGTTAATTTGCATATAGTCGCTCTGATTGGCTGGTGGGCATGGCTTAAGTCATAGAGAAGGTGTGGTCAATTTGCATGTTTGTCTTTTATTAATGTAGATACATGCATATATGTGGGTATGAGTATATATGTATGTGTGA
The DNA here is from genome assembly GCF_000327345.1 of Myotis davidii. NCBI lineage: Eukaryota > Metazoa > Chordata > Mammalia > Chiroptera > Vespertilionidae > Myotis > Myotis davidii. Next base: position 11,389,608 of record NW_006383016.1, read on the forward strand.
GTGCATATATGTGTGTATATATATGTAGATATATTTCTTTTTAAATATTTCTTGGCTTAAGATAGTTCCTCAAATAGGGAATTTTGTGTTTGTCAACTTGTTTAGGAGGTCTTGTGTACGTTAAAGATAACAAAATATTCAAAGATAATTTGTGATTCCATTTCAAAAATGCCCTGAGTATGGAACAGAAGCTTAGTTTCCTCAGTTCTGAGACAGCTCATTGCTAAAAGTAGGATTTGCATAGTCTTTAGGTCAAGCACATTCCCACAAAGCAGCCCTGGAAAGGGATTCTAGGGAAGAAGATGTGTTGTTAGTAGTTGCTAGAAGTATTAAGCTTGCAATTGTCTCATGTTCCCCTCCCATAATTCTCCATTGATAGAGGAGCAAAGAATTGGAGTGGGGTGGAGGTTCCTCTTTTGCATCCTACCTATACCTGTGCCCTTATTGGTCCCATCATGAAAATGTCCTCCCTTTTGCCATGCTGATGGTTTCAGAGAGCTCTGTTTTAAGTCCAGCTTCCAGAGATATCCATGTGTCAGTGAAACTGGGTTAGGAATGGGTGATCTGGGCCAACAAAACATGATGGATGTTTATTAGTGACTGAGGATGGATTGGCTGCAGCTACCTCTTTCTGTCTTTCTGGATGGTATGATATGTGGCTATGGATCTGGGAAGGAAACTGTGGCAGTGATTTAGATGGTCTTTGAATAAGGACACGAAGGAAGTTGGGGAAGCAATAGGGAAAAGGGAGCATCTTAATGATCTCCTTGAGCTCTGCCACTACCTCTGCCTCGTCCACCACCTCTGCCTCATCCACATATATAAATCAGTGGATTCTTTTTTTGCTTGAATCATTTTAATTTTGATTTTCTATCTCAAAATAAAGAGTTTTTAGGTGAGGACTGGTTTTTAGATGTAGTGTGGTCCTTTCTCCCTCTTTTGCCATCATTGAGCCTGTACTCTTTCCTGTGTCCAACTTTGGTGATGGATGGTCATTCTTACTCTTTGCCATTATCTTACCATTGTGGAAGGGATTACATTTTTTAAGTTGGGTAAAGAAGTAAACACTATTATTATTTGTCAATTATACATCAATAACGCTGAAATTTAAAAAAGTGAACATGATGAAATACTTCCACCTGTGGGAAATGGGTTATAATATACTCTCAAAACAGTTCAGGTAACCACAGTATACCAGTAATTTACACTGAAGACTGGTTCAAAATCATTCATAGAGCTACGCCCTTGCAAAGAGCTAGATTCCCTGCAACACAACGACTTTTATCTCACCTTGAATGGAAACTATGAATTCCCTATTTCTTTGTGATTCTTTGAACAATAGCATTCTCATTATGGGGAAAGTCGGGAAGAAAAGGCAGCAAGTCTCTGCATGAAGAGCTGTGAAATACTTTGGTGAGTAACAGCAATCAAAACAGCAATCAACACGTTTATCTAACCCGGCGCCCACAAAAAGGATGCAGAAGTACAAAATCCAGGGAAATCTAGAAAAAATCCAGGCCTGGAAGAGATGTGCCTTCCAACATAGCCTGGTGGAAGGCAGGTCGGAGCGGCGTGACTGGCACAAGGGCACCGGCAGTAGTTAGAGTGGAATCATTTAGCCCGAGTCTTCATGTCTGGTGCCAGAAAAGCAGCTGGCACCGTGAAGGAAATCTACTCTAATGAAGTAGGATGGGAGATACGGTGCCATTTAGCACAGAAAGGTCTTGGTTTGCAGTTTCACTACGGAATGCGTGCTATGTGGCACCAGCATGCTGTCTGGCACCCGAATGTTGGCTTCCTATTTAAAACAGCTCTTTGTGTCCCTGTAAACAGGGAATTTCTGTGAGAAAAGCCAGAGCAAGTAGAATGGAGTGGGAGCTTAAGGGAGGCAATATGATCATACAGCTGACGTTTCATTGACTAATACGAGAAAAATCATATATGCGATAAACAGATGAAGTTGAAAACATTACAAATAACATCCTGCTGTTGGGAAAGCACAGTGGAGTCCCCTGTCTGTCTGTACACCCCAGTGGCTGTGGGAGCCAGGGTCTCTGGCCAGCTTGAGGTTGTTCTGTCTTTTTCTGGGCTGAGCTCTCCCTCAGCACCTTCTCACAAAGGCAACAGTTTCAGGTATAGGAGAGAACATTGTGCTTTGATGCCAAAAATGAAGTTTTAAAGCTCATTGTAGAGTGTTTACAAGTCCAGGATGAAGACTGAGACAATAAAGAAAAACAAAGACCAGGGAAAGACATAACAGGGTTAAACGTACAGGTTAATCACTTCATGAACATGGCCTACTTTTAAATAGAAAAGATGTTTAAGTTATCCTTCTAAGGGGTAAACTTCTTGGCATATTAGACTTTTAAAAGTTTTTCTTTTTAAAAATGTGTTTCTTTTTAAAAATGTGATATTAGAGAGAGGGGAAAGGAGAAGGATAGAGAGATAGAAACACTGATGAGAGAGAAAATCAGATCAGCTGCCTCATGCTCGCCCCATGCTAAGGATCAAGCCCTCAACCCAGGCATGTGCCCTGACCAGGAATCGAACCAGTGACCTCTTGGTTCATGGGTCAATGATGCTCAACCATTGAGTCACACCAGCTTGTCTTTACAGCTTTTTATTCTTATTTTTAAAAAGCTAGTCCCTGTAGATGATTCTTGTTCTTAGACATTTTGTTTCTTTTCTCACTATTGTTTTCAACAGGCTCATTCTAGAAGTTAGTTTTGATGAGGAATGCCATCTTTGAGGAACCTTGGAGCTTCCTTCCAGTTACTAAGGAGCTGTCAACTCAAATTTGCTGATTTATTTCTTTAAAAATAATCAGTAGTGTTAATATTTCAAAAACAGCAGTTTTTCTAAGACATATTGAAGAGCATTTTTTATCGGTGACAATGAAAGAACAAGACTGGAGGGAAATAATATGATAATAAAAATAGCTGAACTTATGGAAATAATCAGCTGATAGTACAAAGTATAGTGGAAAGTAATACTTTCCATTCATAGATCTTACATTTTATACAAAGTAGAATGAGAAGTAACACTTTCTATTCATAGAGCTCACATTTTAAAAAGCAACATTTAGCAACTTGGATTAGGCAATATTGATATTATTATAGATAGAAAAACTAAACAGTATTTGAACAAGATTAAATATTTGTGGCTAGAATATATTTATGTGTTCTTATGTGTAATGCACTATATAGACTTAACATGTGTGATTGATCCTATTGAATAAGCTTAAATAAATAGCACTTATACGGAATTTGAAAATAAGCAATTAAAGAGTTAAGAAGTTAACGAGATTATATTGTGAAAAAAATCCCCAAACTGACAAGCAAAGTATGTTATTGCTCTGCATTTAAACAAAGCTCAATAGGATCTAGTCCAACCTCCAAAAAGAAAGTCTTTCTCCAATAAACAGCTTATATTTGGTCAAGAAAAACCTAGGTCACGGGAGATTTTACCAGGGAACAGAATTTTGAGAAACCCAATTAATTGAGCAACTTATTCATTATCAGGACAGAGAATCATTGCTCTGCCATGCCCAGATTATAGCCTACACTTTGGACTTGTAATTGTGGTTTCCTCGTTTCCCCTTCCAAGATGGCTGTTAACAAAGATACCCTATTTACCTTCCACCATGGTATATTGATTAGGTTGGGGGTGGTTAAATTAATCATTTTCATGGTTTGTTCATGAGATATCAGGGTGTAATAACTGGACAATTTTGAGTTTTCACCTGGTGGGATAGACTGAGACTCTCTTGGTCATTTTTGGGGTAGTTGTATCAGGGAGGGCCGGATAACTTTGAGTGTTTATTTTAAGATAGTAACATGCATAGATGCTGACAATCAAGGAGCAGAACATAATGAAGACATATTTTTATTTCGATCTGCTGCCCAGAATCTCTTTGGGGAAAACCCCTTTCTTCTTCTTAGCCCATGAAGTTTATGTAGACTGGCAATCCCCTCCCCTCCTCCAGTTTGAAACAGGAGTAAAAGACCTGGGCTCATCTAGGGAAGAGTGTATCCCCTCCAACAGCAAATGGTTCGGGAATGGATATAAGTTCTCAAACAAAGTGATTCGAGTTATATCTGGAAAATCAGAGGGAACACCTGGGAAAATACACTCCTTTCTAGAAAATTGCCAGCAGTAAGAACAACATAAGGCTAGAACTTTAGAGAATGTTTATTGCTTTCCTCCTAAGTATTAAGCTTTCTGAAAAAAAATGTTATGGTTCCTGCTCTATGAGTGTTATGAAGAATAAATTAAATGATGTTTATATAAACATCAATTCATGACTTTGTCTAGTTTAGAATAAATAGGTATACATTAAATGTTAGGTAAAGCTAAAGTATAAAGATTGAAGGAATGTAGGGATTTCAAATATCCAAAGAATTATATCTCAACAAAAATATTGCCTATACTACAGTATTTTCCTGATCTGTTATTTCCAAGTATAGCTATATGTGGATTACTTAGTTTTGAACTAATCAAATAATTACTACAAAAGATCCTCTATGATGAATATAGGATATAACAAATACAATACATTCTGTAAATCAGTAGAGTGGTACTATATATACTCATGATGACTCTGGGCCCTGCAAGTTTTAGAAGCAGTTCAATATAGCATCAGCATTAAATGCATTTTATTTCTCCCAGATACTTTGATGTCACTTCCTCATTAGTGGAATGGATGCTCTCTTCTTGGTATTTGCACAACAAGAAGGTCCTATACCCTTATACAGTGTCAGTATTTTTATACATTTTGAAATCTCACTAAGATTCATCAGAGGAATGTTAATATGTTTTGAGCAGAGACCCATTTTCAAAGAATAATTCATCCCTATGTAGCCTGTCTTTGTTTGGGCTGCTATAACAAAATCCCATAGATTGTATGGCATAACCAACATATATATTTTTTTCACAGTTTTAGAGTCTGAGCAGTCCAATATCCAAGTGCCAGATGGCCAGGTTCTGGAAAGAACCCTGGTCCTTGATTCTGTTAGATGCCTTCTGGTTGTGTTCTCACATGGCTGAGAGAGAGCTCTGGTTTCACCCTCTTCTCAGAAAGCCACTGATCCCATCATGGGGGTTCCACCCTTATGATCTCATCAAAACCTAATAACTTCCTAGCAACTCTGCTCCAACTACCATCACCCTGGGGATTAGACTTCAATACATAATTGTGGGGATAACACAAACATCTCCAGCCATCTCTTGAAGCACACTATTGCCCTAATTTCCATTTACTAAAAAATAAAGGCTGCAGATTAGATGCTGTAATGATTATTACATGTAAAACATGTTAAATGCAAAAATGTGAAACCAAACTACTGTCTCAACTACATGGGTAATAGTTCTGGTACACAGCTGCTTTCCTGTCATTCTCCAAGAAGGTGACAGAGCAAATCTCCACTCAACTCTAAGAGTGACAATTTTACATTAGACTCATGATTTTAACTGTGATATCAAGGTACAAGGGTCATCAGCATTAGAAGCACAATATTCAAAAAATTCATTTTAATTTTTTGTAGGATGAATAGATGAATGGTATTAGCAAGCAGAAAAATTTCAATTATATATTCATTGATATTTTTTTCTCTAATTAACACACAATGATTGAAATCCAAAGAGTGAGCATGCTGCTTGTGAGAATTATCTTCTTTTTTTCATGTAAATGAATTCCGTATAAACATTCAAGTCATGAACATCTAACATCTTTCTATATAGACCAGTGGTTCTCAACCTTCCTAATGCCGCGACCCTTTAATAACAGTTCCTCATGTTGTAGTGACCCCCAATTTCATTGTTACAAATTGAACATAATTAAAGCTAGTGATTAATCACAAAACAATATGTAATTATATATGTGTTTTCCGATGGTCTTAGGCAACCCCTGTGAAAGGGTCGTTCAACCCCCAAAGGGGTCGCGACCCACAGGTTGAGAACCGCTGATATAGACCATCCTCTAGTTCAGTCCCATTGTAACTAAGGATTAGGACTCAGTTTCCTTTGGTCTCTGCATTTTGCATAGTTAGAAATGAAAGTGAAAAAGAGCAAATGGCCATTGTAAATAACAGGTACCAGATTCTCAAATATCTCAAACAAAAATCCTTCTTATCTTCTGAATGTGAAAAGAATTAAGTTTCTATAAAAAAAGTTGGATGACATGAATGTTTTCATAAGACTGTGTCAGGCTGTATAAAACTTGATCACACAGCCCAGAAAGGCAGCACAGTGAGAGATAAAAAGGAGAAGCAAGTGGAAGACAGCTATTTTCAATGGTTGGTTCCTTTACAAATGAATTACTATTTTTTTTTTATTTTGAAAAATGTATGTTCTTTTCTTTTTATTAAATCTATTGGGGTGACATTGGTTAATAAGATTATATTGGTTTCAATTGTACAATTCTGATACATGACCTGTATATTGCATTGTGTGCCCACCACCCAAAGTCAAATCATCTTCTGTCACAATATATTTGATCCCTTACCCTTTAATCCCCTCCTACCCCCTTCCCTCTAGTAACCATCATAGTGTTCTCTGTGTCTATGAGGTTTTGGTTTGTTTGTTTTTCTTTTTTGTTCATTTGTTGCTTTCAGTTTTATATCACACATATGAATGAAATCATAAGGTTCTTAATTCTTTCTGTTTACACACACACGCACACACACACACACACAGTTTTGGATTCATACATTACCCCACAATATAAATTATTTTAATACAATCTTAAGAGGAGAAATAATATTTAAAAAATAAATTTTAATCTTTTTAGTAAAAGTAAATGTTTTTAATTTAAATTTCATTTTAAATACCATCATTTCTTGAAAAATAAATTTAAAATTTAATAATGTATCACATTTGGTTTTGTGAATAAATATAAAAATATATTTAAAATGCATGTTATAATATGAAAAAATATAGTTGTGATCATATATGTAGAATTATTTACTTTAAAAAATAATTGACTTTTAAAATATCTTTTACTTTTTGTTTCTAACTGGATTTTAAGAGAGGAGGTTTAAGCTGTTCTTTGAAAAGTCTAAATAACATGTTGTATGCAGTGTAATCTTTTATTTCCCATAATTATAAGCAATATTTTAATATCATTAGATTAGTTTATGCTTTTACAATTGATTTTTGAAGTACCAAACATGCACACAAATTTTGATCTGATGAAGAAAAAATTGAACAAAATTTGCAGAATTATATCATTATGCTCCTAGTTTCCTCTTGCATTTCACATCAGTGTTCCTTGTGCTTCCTACCTTTAACAGATAGTCATTTATGGATATAAATTAAACAATATTTGAGAATTTTAAAAAGCAATATGCTGTTTAAAGCCAATGTACCAGCTAGGATTACCAACTGAGTAAGAAATTAAGTGACTGAATCATGAGCCAACTCATCTGACCTCCACTGAGCACCAAATATGCTCACTTGAGGACACATGGAGGGTCTTAAACTACTTATTTTTAAAGAAAACATTTCTCAAATAATTATTGTATTTTTATTAAAGTAATAGGAATTGCAATACAGATCAATATCATATTTAATGATAGCAACCTGTTAGACCTGTGAACCAATCAATGGTTGAGCCAAACTAGTCTCACTCATCCAAATCCTTCAGTTTCCCCATGAGAAAACTGAGGCACAAAGAGTGAGGCCTTTGCCGACTGTTTAAAGGTAAATGTTTAGCATAAAAAGTAACTCATAAATATTTGTTTTGTACTGCTATTGTTAATGACATAAGTGGGTTTTTATCATTTTTAATTATTGATCGTAGTATTATACTTTTGTTGCATATTATTTCTGTTATTGTTATTAAATTGGGATAATAAAGATAAGTCAGTACCTCTTCTTAGTGTAACTTGGTGATCATTATTAATATCCAAGTTATAGCAAAATTTGAAATTAGCAGGTAAACTTTTAGCATTTTTTATTAATGAAGACTAGACGGTTGTTTATTTCTGTGGTGATATTGTGCTATGTTTTGCACATCGACTTTGAATCCCATTTTTTTACTGATTTGTGCCATCCATATTTTTTAAATATCTCAAATTTTCTGGCATTGATTTTTCACAAAATATATTAGTAATTTGGTCTCAAACGCTGATCCTAAAGAATATAAGTGTGAAATAAGATAATTATTAGTAACCTCTTTGACTATTCAATTCTTTGTACATAGAAGATCCCAGACTTGGAGAAAGAAGTACACATTTTCCATTCTGATTTTGGTTTGTTTTGTATTATGTATATCAACCAAAGTCCAACAGAAAAGTAGAAATCATGATGCATTTTATTGATTTTTTTTTGTTGTTGTTGAGAGAGAGAGAGAGAGAGGAAGAGGGAAGGAGAAACATCGATGTGAGTGCAGAAACAAGTAGAAATCACAAAGTATTTTTAAAAAAGAAAATTAAATATACAGAATAAGTTACATAGCTGATGGATGAGATAAGAAGCCAAATATTTTCCTCACCCAGAGAACAGTACCAGCAGGAGGGCCAGGAAACGTGGAATTTAGAAAACATGGAGGACTGCCTGGCCTGTGTGGAGCTACGGGGGAAACATAGCCACTGCTGAAGAAGTCATGCAGGTCAGTGAGGGAAGGACTGAGATAACTGGGCTTTTGTCTTCCTTCTGCTCTCCAGTCTCCCACTGTTCACTATTCACTGATCAAGCAGCTGGGTCAGTATCAGACAAAAGCAGCACCTGTTTACTCTGCCCAGTCCCTTCTCTCCCACATTGTGGAAGGTTGCCAGTGATACAGTGCAGAAATAAGGGATGTTCATGGAATTCTGATTTTTTTTTTATGTGCAGTGGAGATAACATCACTTACTTCTTGTTCTGAGATTACAATATACTTTCTGCAAAAGGTTTTCATGTTTGTTTATAATTGTTTATTTGAAGATATGCCTTCCTCAATAGGTTGTGATCTTCTTGAGGGGGGAAGCCATCTTTTCATGTGCAATGGCTACCCGGTCATCTTGAATATATCACAGAGAAGTATGAAAAATTAATCCACCAGTTCCCATAATTAAATGATGCCTGAATGACACAAGCTAGAAATAGAAGGGTAAACGTCCATGGTAGCAATTTCCTGTGCTTCATAGCTACACACGTTCAGATTCTCCACCCCCTTGAAATGTTTTGATAATGCCATTGCTTCCTTTACATGTAAGGAAGTCCACTGTATTCCTTAGTAAACTCAAACCTCTACATCTGAAACAGAAAAACTTCTATGGCCCATGATCAGACTAATTCTACACACACATACACACACTGAAAACTTTCCTCTCTATTACTAATTTTAGTAGTTTTAATTTGGTTTTATTATGCGAGTCAGGAGTCAATAATTACTGACTCAATTAATCTGGCTTAAGAAAGAAAAAGCGAATATAGCCCGCATCTCCATATTATTTTTTAGAGTCATGGTATCTATTTGACATTCTTAGATTATAAGCCAAGGAATATTGAGCTTTTTTCCCTGCCTCAGTCTCAGGAAACATTTGCAAAGTATTAGGAACAAAGGGGACTTCTAAGCTGCCCTCCCTTTGCTGGCTTGCCTGGCTGGGTATGACAGGTAGAATGCTAACATTGAGGTCATCGGTGAAGCGTGTGTTTTATTGACTCTGGCTCCTGATTTGGAAGAGCTACAATGACTTTCATATCCTATTTCCAACAAAAGGGTCCCACGTAAGCTCTATAAATGAACACTGGACACATAGAGTTTTTCTGCTACGCATTTGTGTTTATTTTTTCTGCAAATGTTTATTCAGTGCCTGCCCTTACCCTGTGTTATATGTTAAGAATACAGTGATGAAAACAATGCCTTGTGTCTGGTCCTCAAGAAGCAAAAGGAATTCAGAGTGTTGTGGAAAGTAAGACACTAAAGTATTTAAGTGGACAATATATAAATCATTCTAACATAAATGTACATATAGGTATACTAGAGGGTTTGATGAAGAATTCACACAGGAGGTTGTGTTTGAGCCGATGAGATCAGGAATATATTCTAGGCAAAGATGGTTTACAAATTTTCTCCTTGGAGGCATAAGAGAGTATATGGTTTTGAAATAGCTACAATTGTTGCTTTTATTAGATAAGGGGTAGAAGAGGAATTTGAGGAAATAAGACTGAAGGGGTAAACTGAAACAAGGATTAAATTCCTTATGTGCCGCTAAGGAGTTTCGATTTTGATCTTGTAAATCATGAGAAACCATTGAAAATTTTGGAGCATGGTAAAACAATTTCAAAGATGTTTCTGTTAGCAGTGAAGGGAATGGGTTGAAGTGGACAGTAAGTTTAAAAAACAGGAACTCTAATGAGAAATAAATTTTAAAAAATCAATGACAAGTCTTTCACTTGAAACTCATTAAATATATTATTTTTAAGAGCAAGCCAGCGCACAAGAGTCATTGTGCATCTATGGAGGGAAATCGTGGCCAGGGGCCCTGCCTTAATGGAATCGCAGTTCGATGAGGATGAAATACAATACGACAAGGGCAAGAGCAGAGCTGGAGAAAAATGAGTTAATCTTCTCTGCGGAAGATTGAAGGTGGGTGAACTGTACATTGGGACAGTAATATGTGGAAGGATAGAGACATCTAGGATGTTGTCATGAGTTGAATTGTACCTCTCCCAAATTAATTTGTTGAAATCCTAACTGCAGTAACCTAAGAGTGTGTTCTTACTTGGAAAAGTTAAAATGAGGTCAGACGGGAGTAGGGTGGACATCTAATCCAATATGATTGGTGTCCTTATGAAAAGGACAAATTTGGACACAAGCACGCGGGGAGGACGCCATGTGAACATGAAGGCAGAGAGCAAGGTGATTTGTCTACAAGCCAATGGACAACCAAAGACTGGCAAAAAACCACCTAAAGCTGGCAGAGAGGCCTGGAATAGATTTTTCCACACGCCTTCAATAGGAGCCAGCCCTTCCAACACTTTGATTTTAGACTTCTAGCTCCAGAGCTGTGGCAGAATAAATTTCTGGGTGGCTCAAACAACCCAGTTTGTGGTACTTTGTTACAGCAGCCACAGGAAACTAATATAGATGTTTCCCAGGTTCCTAGTTTGAGCAATTTTATTTTCTAGTGAGAAACATGAACTTGTTTTTGTCCCATTATGTGTCATGAAGAAAGAAGCCCCTGTTTTTCCCTCTTGCTTGTGTTCTGAGACTGCTGATTTCATTAGGGAACTTTTCCTATCCTTACCAATTTATTTGATGTTGAAAAAGGACAGAGCATGATTTCTAGTGTCAATATTGATTCCTGTTTCAGATGTTATTGGTTTACCACAGCTCAGCACTGAATCACTTGCACAGCTCTCCCAAAAATCTGGGGAAAAGTTTAAGAAAAATCCCTGCAGATTGTTCTGTGGGCTGGGCCACAGGGTTCTGGAATGAATGACAATTAAGTGTATTTCCTG
>NW_006383016.1:11401063-11403645 GCF_000327345.1 Myotis davidii
GATACATGAACTATCTATGCGTATGATCTGCCAAGCAACTTGATGGTTTATTGCTTTCTAATACTTTAAATGCCACCTTTTAAAAAACCCACCAGAGCCTGTTAACACTTTTGCTTGATCTTTGCAGAATACTATGAAAATAATAATAAACTTCTAGGTGGAATAAACAATCTGCCCGTGACAATCGCCCGAGTGCCTTCTGGCAAGCCTAGTCCTTCAGGCTCACTTTAAAATTGCGAAGTGCAAATTGCTTTGCAGGAGTAATCTATTCTGGGCAAAGTGAGGGGAAAAGTATGAGTTTCACAGTAAGGTTTGAGTTGGTGATTGAATCATCTGAACTTCATCAGTGGCTTTGTGAAATTGGTTCTTTCAGAAGGAAGCTATTTTTGCCTATGAATAAGATCTTAAACTATTATTGTCTTCTATTATTCTTGGAGAAAATACAGAAATGGGAGAATGTATGGTGACTCATAATTTACAGTCACATTTTAGAGGACATTTTTGTTCAGAGCATATTGTGGCTTGATAACTGTTGCCCTTTTCACTCAGAATGCCACATGTCCCAACGCAAGCAGTGTGCTGGCCTTGACCTAGTTTAGAAATAAGCACTTCCTGCTAATGTGGAGGATGAACAGAAATTGGCCCTTTGTGAGGATGTCTTCATGGAGGAGTGTTTCCAAAGGACTCAAGAATAATAATATGGACATTAACCACACTCCAAGCCCTGATCTACCTTGCTCAGTTTTCCTTTTTCACTCTCATTGTCTTAGATGCCATCTCTCCTAAGTGGCAAGATTATCTCCCTCCTAATGTTGTTATCTCTCTGTCATTCAAAATTCCTTTTCTTGTACCCAACGATGCATCAAGCACAGAGTCAGAGGTTTGGGAACAATACAACATAGTACCTGTTAGCAGAGGTATCACACAGACCATGGTCTCTGACAAAAATAACTAAAAATGATGTTGGGGTTATTTTCTTTTTAGTGATATTTGAGAATTTGCCCAATAGTAATAGTGCTCCATGTTTACCTCCTGTTTAATCATTGATCCACCATGATATGACCTCTAATTATTCCTACTTACTAAGTGAAGGCTTGCCTACTGTTTATGTTTTGATCCTATCTGTTATCTTTGCCATTATAATCCTTCTATTGCCTATTTGTTTGGCTTTTGTTATTCGGCATTTTCCTGGGTTTTCTCTATCTTTCTAACTGCTGCTTCTTTGTCTTCTTATTCATCTCCTCTTTCACCTCAGTTTCTCATACTTGTAGGAGTATCTCATCTACTCACATAGTTTCATCTCCCAAACTGAAGTTCAAAGCTCTCCCTAGACTTACATATCCCATAGCCTACTGGGCACCCCTAAGTGATTGCCTCATAGAAAACTGACCTGTAATATGTCAGAAATTAAATTTGCCTCCCTCTACCAAATCTCTCTCCTCATCCTATACTTTCTAGATCCGTCAGGTAACTTGGATAGAAATTTGTAACTTACTCCTTCCCTTTATCCACCATTTATATATAATTAATTATAGAACGGCTGATTATTGTCCTCTCTAATCCATCCCTATGGCCATCCCCTGGGTCCACACCCTCATTATCTTTAATCTGGCTGCTTTCTCTTTATTAGATTCTTAATTGGTCTCATTTCACCATTCTTATACCAATCAAATCCATCTTCATCCCAGCTACTAGATGCAGATTAAAAAAATATAATACTCTCTGCTTAAAGACTTTCAGTTTCTTCTTATAATTTAGGAGCTACATCCTAAGCTTCTTAATTGAGGACAAAAGCTCTCTCCTTTAGTCCTTGCCTATACCTCCAGTCACGCCTCTAGCTACCCACTGTTTGGCCCTTTTTTATTTAGCAAAGCCACACTGCTTGCAGTTTTGTAGATACCATTTAGTTCCTCTGCTCTGTGTCTTTGCTCTTACTATTGAGAAGACCCTCTTCTTTTCTGCCCTTGACCTTGCTAATTCTGAAAACTCACTTAGGTGCCCCTTTCTTCCAGAAGCTTTTTATTGCAAACTATCTCCTGTTCCCCACAGGACAGAGCAAGTACTCAGTAAATATTTGTTGAATGAATTACTCCACTTCGTTTTGTTGATCTAAGTCATAGACAATCCGAAAACATACCAACATGATATTAGAACTATTAATACTAATATTTTTCAGGTCAATGTGACATTAGTATTCCTGCATTGATTTCATGTGGGGCTTTGAAAGAGAGACTGAACTCTCTTCTCTTCTTGGAATAATTTTTTCCAACCTTTGATAATTAGTTTCTCTTTATAGCATCATAAGTTATCTTTCTGTGCTATTATTTGAATAAATAGAAAATATTTGTATAAAATTCCAAAAAATACAAATTAAACATATACATTTGTTTAAATTTAAGGAATCAAAGATGAATTTGTTGATGAAAGCTGTAATATAAATAGTTGGTTCCTTCATTTTGCTGGGAAAAGCAAGAGCTGTTTAGTAGGCTAAATCTTCAAATGAAGCTATGAATGCATCATTGAGGTAGTGTATACAGTCACGGAGACACCGATGACTTTTCATTTGTCCCTAATTACATTGA
>NW_006383016.1:11403667-11405141 GCF_000327345.1 Myotis davidii
ATAGAGGACAATATTGATGGGGCATTTGAGTTTTGACTTAACTTATTAAAAAGTTTGCTCTTTGGATTATATCCTTAAAGGTCTTGGGTCTTATAGAACGAACAGTGTATAGATTATGATTCTTTTAAGAAGAAAAACAAACATCTTTTTAGATTCTGTGCCCATTTCAGCAAGGATAGTGATGCTGGAGAAATTGTCTCAGGTTTGTCTCTGCCGTTGTAATTAGGTCAGTGAGTTAAAAGAGTCAAATCATTGCCTTTTAAAAACTGTTAAAATTTTCCTTTTCTCCTTTTTTATTATGAAATATTTGATATACAAAAGGACGCATTTTTTTGTATTTATGTGTGTATTTATGTTATGGAGCATATTATTAAAGTGATCATCCATGGCAGGGTGATCCTTACTGGCAAGAAAACTCCTTTAGTACCCGTCTTCATTTCACAGAGACAGAAAAGTGACTCACTTAGATTTACTGGACCTGCTGAAAAGGCCAAAGAGAGAAACAGGGTGGTTCCCCATTTCTGCAATGCTGTTTGATGTTCTTACTACCTAATATGAGTAAATGCTGAATTGGCAGAGTGAAAAACATGTACTATCAGTGATTCAATTAATTATTTTTAAAACTTTTTCCCTCTCATGTGTATTAGGTTTTCTGTAAGACAAAATTGTCCTCAGTAACTCCAACTAGCCACCTACCTGTTCATCACTATTTTATTCCTTTAGGAGAAAATGACTTGGGTTTGGGGGGAAGAATGGTTGTCAGCCCAGAAGGTGGTATTCTCATTATCAATGCAATATGGGAGAAGGATGGTAAAAAAAAGATATCCCTGTGTCTCATGGTCATCCTTCTAGCTAATACTGATTTAAAACATAAAATAGGTAAAGCGTTGAATGATGCACGGAGTGGCAGATGATGGGATTGTATTGGAACCAGATTGTTCATGCCCAACCTCATGCCCTTGTGCATTTCAGCTGCTATGTTTCATTTGTTGTAAAAATGCCATTATCTTGACCAGTAATGCCATTTCTCAGATATTTGGAAATCTTTTAAGGCTTATTTTTTGGAGAGCCTGTGCTGGAACACCACCGACTGTGCCTTGTGTGCATTGTATTAGGCTAATGTAGGGTGGAAATAGCAAATTGACTTTGAAAACAAATTTTCAAGTGTGCTCTTTGTGGATGAAATGCTGTTTCACTTATTATGATTTTTTTCAGGCTGTAATTTATTTGTAAATGTCTTGACTGCACTTTAATGCCACTCTGTCTCTGGGGGTCAGTCTGTGTGACAACCAGTTACAGAGATAACAAGGTTAGGAATACATGCTCAGTGGTATTTGTCTAAAAACTAAAACTTTTTGTTGTTGTGACAGCTTCACAGGAAAAATTATTCAACAAGCTTTAGCAGCCTAAGGGTAGGGAGGCTATAAATTAGCATATAGTTGCCATAAGGCATCATATCTCATATATATATATA
>NW_006383016.1:11405312-11410979 GCF_000327345.1 Myotis davidii
GCTGACATTGAGGCATGAAGAATCCACCTTTACAACCTTTCTGCTAATGTGGACTTGAACGCCTGGTGGGGGTGGGTGGAAAAGCCTGAGAAACAATCTTACTGCCAAGTGACAAAGGATTTATTCTCATGGGAACTACTTTCTTTCTAAAAGATAAAGAAAGTGAGTCAAGTATATAGGATACTCTTGTTATAGGAGTTTTCATGGGATGCTTGGCTTTAGTGACAATTTGTGTTCATGTGCAGATTATAAGAAGGAAAGATGTTCTAGGCCAGGGCTGAGCAAACCCCTGTACAGAGTCAGATAGTAGATAATTCAGGCTTTGTGGACGGTAAGTTTTCTGTCCAAACTACTTATCTCTGCTAATGTGCAATATCATGGACAATAAATAGATAAATGAGAATTGCTATGTTCCAGTAAAACTTTATTTAGAGAAAACAGGTAGCAGGTCAAATTTGGTGCACAGGTTGTAGTTTGTCATCTCCATTGCTAGGTTAAGTGATGAGGGCTTTGCAGATGGTTGCACTACTATGCTTATTATCTTTTTTTAAGAGCATGAGGCCCTAGCTGGTTTGGTTCAGTGGAAAGAGCATTGGCCTGCAGACCAAAGGGTCCCACATTCGATTCCAGACCAGGGCACATACGTTGGTTGCAGGCTCTTCCCGGCCCAGGCCCTGGTAATGGCTCCTGCAGGAGGCAACTAATCTGTGTTTCTCTCACATGGATGTTTCTCTCTGTCTTTCCCTCTCTCTTCCTCTCCCCCTAAAAATTAATGGAAAAATACCCTTAGATGAAAATTAACAAAACAACAACTACAACAAAAAAGCAGGGAGGAGCCCTTAGCCCACGTAATCCAAATTATTCTGTCCCATAGCTTTGATAAAGTTACAAATTTAATGCACATTTCACTGTCATCCTCCACTATTATTCCTTAAAGGTGATTTGAATTTAAGACATTTCTTAAAGGACCTCAGAACAATCTTTTAGTGTTGACAACAATCAGATAACTAAAATCCTTTGGTGAGAAAGCTTTTACTGTCTTGGGCTAATTGTTGAAGATAGAGGTTGATAGTATTTTCAAATATTAGCCTTCAAGGGCCGAGGTTTTATTTTCCAAGTAGGTGTTTTGATTGCACTCTCTCTCTCTCTCTTTGTTTTTTTCTTCTTTGTCTATTTTCTTTTTTTTTCCTTTTAATTTCTTGCCCTCCTCCACTCCCTTCTCCACTTGACTGTATCATACTGGGCTATTGGTTGCTGAGGTGCTGCGTCACCTTCTGTAATGTTGCTTGATCTTTGAGTTCCTGTGAAGCACAATGAATCTTACATTAGACTGTTCTGAGTCAGGTGGTGCACCATCTGTTCCAGGCCTGGAAAACAGGCGTAACAGAGAGCAACAGCTACCCTCGTTTTCAGTAGAATATTCAAGTTCACACAGTGAGAGAGAGACATTCTGATTTTAGACAGGGTCACATTTTATCTTTCTCACAATTACCTAATCAATTTGACATAAACCTTTATTAAAGTCATTTGACACACTGGTATGCTCACAGAGTGGGGTAGGTTTGAACCTATTTGCCTCTGTTGTTCAGGGGTAATGTGAGATTTAAGTGCTTGGGAATGGTTGTGTAATTGTAGATAATAGCTGCGTTGCATGATGCTACCCAGAATACTTGAGAGCAGCTGGCAAACCTGGATATTGAAGCTGATAGCAGGTAGCACAGAACAAATTGAAAGAATGGAGGCAACTAGAGATCTCCTGGCTGCCAACTTGTGATAGCGTTTAAAAGCCTGAACCAACCTTCTGTTAAGAAAATGAGAAACCCATTTACCACACAGCTTTAAGCCCTGAGCTAAATAATTAACTATAGATAAAACTTTTAACTATACATTGCTTTGGTAGTAATGTATTCAAATTAAAAGCAAATTGCTTTTATAATACAGATGTCAGTTTAAAGGCATAGTATATACTCAAGTTGCTAAGACATATGACTTTAATGCATGAAAGGTCCACCCCCATTAGCATGTGGATACCCTCAAAATGTTATGATGACTTCCCTAAATAACTCATAGATTACAGAAAAAATAAAGGCCATTTTTAGAAACTATTTAAAGGAATTCATTGCCATTCCTGCACTGTTTTACATTTTAACAGATATTTTTGAGAACTGACTCTCACTTGGAATCTAAATCACCCCTCCCCCTTCCCCTGCCAAATTCTGCTAAAAGTGAGCAACCTATAAAAATAAATGAGACAGAAAGCTACTCAGGTGAAGTCTCTCAACATTTGTCAGCCCCCCTCAAAAGCTCTGGAAAGTTCTATTGTGTTCAGTTGCTGGAGGTCCTTCCTGTCAGTGTTGACCCCAGCCTATATGGTAACATAATTCAATACAAGCTCAACAGCCAGAAAAGGGTATTGGACTATGGGGGCTTATACAATTGCAGGAGGTTATCATAGGTGGATATAAATAATTAGGTGTCTGGTCATCAGAAATAATTTTACAGCATTTTTTGGCTTTAAGAAGATTATATATTTAAATCTTTCTCGTTGAAAGTATTATGTCTCCTTTTTTCCCCATTGAAGATATATTTTGAGGCAAAAGGTAGTGGGAAGAGAAGATGTGATGTCATACTAGGGAACAGGGACATGACGCGGTTAGTGCAGCTCTGTTCCCCTTTGTAAAGCAAGATTTTTTTTTTTTTAGCAGCACAGGTCACAGCCTTACCATAGTTTTCTACTTTATTTGTTCGTAACTAGAATTAATGCAGAGGCAGTCTAAACCCAGCAATAGATCAGCTCTGCTCCTGGAACCCTAAATGTAGTCTGGATACATTTATAATCGCTTCTAAGAAACACAGAACAACAACCCACTGTTGCTATATACAGCATGTTGTTTATTTTCGGAGGTAAAAGTTTAGTATGGAAACTTTTAAAATCTGTTCTGCTTGCATTAAGGGTATTTTTAGATTCCCCAAATTCATGTTGCAATTTTACATGATTTAAAAGAAAAATCCGAGCCCGTTCATTTCCACCCATTCAGTAATATGTGATCCTTCCAAGGGATTTCTGAACTGAAGGCCTTCGACTTCTCTCTATGGAGCCTTTATGTCAAAAATCTCTGTGGTTCTTGGACCAGGGAATTTTTCACAACATTAAAATAAAAATAGGCATTCTAACCTTTGATCTGTACCCTGCTCTACACAGCTGCCTTTTTCATTACTCCAACATCCAACGTCGCCAATGGGGCAGCCTGTCAGGCTATTCCAATCAATCCCAGGGATCCCACTGCAGATTTCTCCTTCTGATTCCACTCTTGTTTCCATTTACTTGAGAGTAGTGGAATTCAAGGGCTTCAAAATGTACACAAGACCCAAAAGTCTGTGTGTATAACATTCAAAAAGGAAGAACTGAAGCACTTATCCATGCAGATCAAACAGTGTGGTCACCATGACCTCACAATTCATCCCCTGGCACAGCTCAAGATGAACTTTGACTGGTTTTTGGTATGTCTCTAGTGGTTTTCCAATTTTTAAAAAATCTGTTTTAGTGTTGCAGTGAGGAGTGTACTGCACAGTGCTAATGATGAGCACATTGGCTAACTGATACCTAATTAGCCTGCAGTACTTTTCGGCCCACCTTCTCAGGGACAAATTTGCTTTGAGTACCATTGCATTACATTGTTGAACCAAGTCTACACTGAGAGTGGATAACCAGACTTTTCCTCCTGTGTAAAAGTATCTTTAATTTACTTTATGTATTCTTCCAGAAGATTTATTGCTGTTAAATTTGATTTATTTAATTTGGATAATTTCACAATTACAACAACTGGACTAACTCTACACAGCAGGTAGGAAAACTCTCTATGCTTCCCAGTCAGTAGCTCGAGTCTGTTGATGCCTCACTCTGTCCATACGTGTAACCCCATCCTTTCTTTATTACCTCTTGGTCCAGTTTGCATTCTATTCTATTTCAATAACTCTGTCACCAGTGACCTACTCTCTTGCACCTTTGCCTATTCATTGCATCCAGCCAAATCATTAACTTGGGTTAAGATTAATTGACCCTCTATCTATACCAGCAGTACAGTTAGTACTGTACCTGGGTAGTGCAGCATAGCTAAAGAAAATAATACAAGATAGCAGACTGGTATAGATCATTATATTCATGAAGGCAGGCATCAAAAGTGCTTTGCCCTTCATTGTATACATAGTGCCCCACAGAGTACCAGGCACATAGGCAATGAATGTTCATTAAATAATTGTTGGATGAATGCTAAATGAATCTATTTATCATTACCCTGCCTCAGAAAGGGGTAAGGTTGAACTGAAGATTTCTGACCAGTGTCTGGCCATGTGGAATACTTTTAGGCATAGGAATGCCCACTCCAAGAAGGAAATAGAATCAGATGTCAGATGTTCACTCTTTGATCTTTTGACCGCTGTACGCACCTGCATGGACATACTGAATAATACATTCCCCTCCTATTTTGACTACTGCTTTCCTTCCTGTGTCATTACATATGCCCAATGCCTCTGCTTTGGCTAAACTCAAGGCATTTGCCCTTTCTCCTTATCAGTCCATAACCTAAGCTTGGTCTGCAGTCCTGGGAGTGTGTGTAATATTTTATATTTCTCCCAGAGATTTATTGCTGTTAAATTTGATTTATTTAATTTGGATAATTTCACAATTACAACAACTGGACTAACTCTACACAGCAGGTAGGAAAACTCTCTATGCTTTCCCAGGAAAATGGGAGTACTCGGCCACCAGAAACATGTTTATTTCTACGAAAAGTTTATCTTCCCTGGTCATTTCTGTTTTCTTTAAAATTAAAAAACATATTTTAGAGAGAGAGAGAGAAAGTGAAAGAGATAAACATCTATTTGTTCCACTTATTTATACTTTCATTGGTTGATTTTTGTATGTGCCTTGATCAGGGACGGAACCCTCAAGCATGGCATATCAGAATGACACTTTAACCAACTGATCACCTGGCCAGGGTCAACTTTTATGTTTTTCCATTAAAAACTTTTTTTTAATCCTTACTCTTTTAAAGTGCCTTTCCTTCCTTCTAGTTGTAGAGTTTACAGTCAGCCAGGGGTTGATTTTTGCTGGGTGAAGTCTGTATTGTTTCTCTCACGTATTAATCAATTGTTGTGTGCGGCGTGAATTTCCCGGTGTTTATCTCTGCCGCCATCTTAGTTTCTCCTCCTAAAAACTTTTTTTTAATCCTTACTCTTTTAAATTAAAAAATGCATGTGAGCATCTATTTCTATTAAACTTTTAATAAAGTACTGTAGTGCTGATTATAATAAATTCTTAGATTTGACACAAACTTTGGATATAATTAAAATGTTCTCTGTGTTTATCTATATGTAAAGGTGAGAATTTTAGTTAGACCGTTCTATAATAATAAAAAGGTAATATGCTAATTAGACCAGGTACTCTTCCAGACATCCTTCTTTCTGGACAAAGCCGCAGCAGGTGGGGGCCAAAGCAGAGGTGGCAGAGGCCCCCGGCTGTGAGCGGAGGCCAGGGTCAAGGTCCTTGCATGAATTTTGTGCATTGAGCCTCTAGTCTTAATATAAAGAAATACATTTCAGTAAGGACATTTTCTGAAGTAAAAATAAAGAGCTGTATATCCCAAGAAGCCAGAAACACCAATCAGA
>NW_006383016.1:11411148-11418835 GCF_000327345.1 Myotis davidii
GTAAAGATTTTTTTAAAAAAGAGCTGTGACAGGAGCATTATATATTTTTTCTTTTGGGTAAATTAGAGTTTCTGTGCCATACTTTAGGGTTCCCCTGGTAAAGTTTATTTTAACAGTATAATTACTCACTAGATTGAATTATTGGGCTTTGATTGAGGGAATAGTTATCAGAGGTACATAGTAAGAACAATTTATTTGAGAAATATCTTTTCTCTAATATATCTCCAAGGTTGGTTATGGGTTTGATTATGCCATTAAAAAGAGAACTAAAGTTTCTAAAGGATCAAGAAATTTAGCAATAAAATAAAGTTTTAGATTCTAAAGGCTATATGCCTCGCCTCTTGTAAGTCACTTTTTTAGGCTAATTAAACATGGTTTGAGTAGAAAGATTTTGTCCTTAGTCATTGAAGAGAAGGAAAACATACGCTGACTGAATCTGGGTTTTAAGGCTCCTAATTGCAGTTATTCTTATGTTATGGGTACCACAGTGTGATAATTGATCTTTACTCTGCTCTTGCTTACATTGCAATCAATTAGCAGCCAAAGGTAGAAGCTGTTTAGTCAGGAAAATATGGTCTCATGAATTCCTGGATTTTAAATATTAAATGGTGGTTAGAACTGGAATAGATTTCCACCTTCCTGGTATCATTTGGAACTACTTTTGCACAATTAAATATATATTGCTAAAAGAAAAAAAGTAAATAGGAAAATAGAAGTATTAAGGAAAATTAATTATATTTATTATAAAAATTCTAAAAGCTACAATTGACTTATCTTTAACTTTTAACAATTGTTAACTAAAATGTGATTTGAGTGATCATTAAATGAATGAAAATCTTATAAATATCCTTCCCTGACTGGCATTGCTCAGTGTTTGAGCATCTACTTATGAACCAGGAGGTCACGATTTGATTCCCAATCAGAGCATGTGCCGGGTTTGTGGGCTCGATCCCCAATCCCTGGGGCGGGGCATGGCAGAGGCAGCCAGTCAATGATTCTTTCTCATCGTTAATATTTCTATCTCTCTCTCCATCTCCCTTCCTTTCTAAAATAAAAAATGTATATTTGAAAAAATACATAAGCAATAAGTGATTGATGGTTATAATGGGTATTTATCTTATGAAAAATGAGGAATAATCAACAAAATTGATTTCCCTTTTGGAAGTAAAACATAGTGAATATAGTCATAGAATTTCATATCTAAAAATGAGCCATAGAAAGTGTCAAACCTAAGTTTTAATTAACATAATACTAAGTAAATTAGGAGAAGGCCTATTGTAGAAAAGGAACAAAACTTATTTACTACAGGTTGTGCTACTTGAGTTGTTACATCTAGTACTTTATTAGTAAAACCCTTACTTAACACATTGCGTACCGCATAGAAATCTCTAAGACATATGCCAGGGACCGCACATTTTTGGGCAAACTGCACATTATTTGAATCATCATAATGCACTTTAGGTGTTGTTTTTCAATAATTGTAACATTTTTATTTACAAAAACAAACAATTAAAATTCCTAGTACTTTTTTAATGTATGGTACTACGTAAAACATTTTCCTCTATGAGGAGGGACCAAACAAAATTTACATAAGTATCTAGATTCACTCCTTTTTCTATGGGCATGAAAAACGAGAACACTCGTGAGTGGTCCTTAACAGACGGCGTGCGAAACACGAGAAAACTCCTGAGTGGTACGAAATGTGTTAAGTAAAATGCTCACTTGTGTTGATATATCCTATATAATAAAAGGGTAATATGCAAATTGACCCTAACAGCAGAATGACTAGGAATGACTGGTCACTATGACACACACTGACCACCAGGGGGCAGACATTCAATGCAGGAGCTGCTCCCTGGTGATCAGTGCCCTCCCACAGCAGGAGCTCTGCTCAGCCACAAGCCAGGCTGATGGCTGCCAGCACAGCGGTGGTGGCGGGAGCCTCTCCCGCCTCCTCAGCAGTGCTAAGGATGTCCGACTGCAGCTTAGGCCTGCTCCCCGCTGGCAAATGGGCATCCCGGGCTGCTGGAGGGATGTCTGACTGCCAGCTTAGGCCCAATCCCCCAGGGAACGGGCCTAAGCTAGCACATGGTTATCCCCCAAGGGGTTCCAGACTGCGAGAGGGCACCTTCCTGTACACCTCCTACTGGGGATGTGACCTTGACCAGAATTGAATCTGGGACCTTTCAGTTCACAGGCCGACACTCTATCCACTGAATCAAACTGGTTAGGGCAGAAGGAAGGCCTACTCTTGCATGAATTTCATGCATTGGGCCTCTAGTATATGTATACTCTTCACTAGAACCAGTAAAACCATGGACTTGTCCTATCCATGTTTTGAAATTCAATGTGGGTGTTTTCCACTTTGTGCTACTATTTCATTTGCATTGATATTCTACATCATTTCCTTATTTTTCTTTTTTACTAGTGTTTGTTTTAAAATATTGTATTTATTAAAAAATTATTAGTTGTAATTATCACAATCTTTGAACCATTAAACCTAAATTTAGAGGCACAGTTATGAAAAATGATTCTAAAAATAATTTAAGCATAGCTATATTAGAAGAGTTCTAGAAACTTGATGAAAAAATAAAAAAACATTTTTTTACCCTCATCTAAGGGTATGTTACTTTTTAAAAGTTGATTTTAGAGAGCAGGGGAGAGAGAAACATCGATTGGTTATGTCTTTCTTATGCTCTGCAACAGGGATCCAATCCACAACCTAGGTATGTTCCCTGACTGAGAATCAAACCTATAACCTTTTGGTGTACGGGATGATGCTCAAACCAACTGAGCAACCTGGCTAGAGCTAAAAACAGT
The DNA here is from genome assembly GCF_000327345.1 of Myotis davidii. NCBI lineage: Eukaryota > Metazoa > Chordata > Mammalia > Chiroptera > Vespertilionidae > Myotis > Myotis davidii. Next base: position 11,413,969 of record NW_006383016.1, read on the forward strand.
TTTTTTGAAAAAAAGAAGTAATCACTTTTATGAAACTTGGCTAGAGCTAAAAACAGTTTTTTTTGAAAAAAAGAAGTAATCACTTTTATGTATGTATTTAAAATTTTCAGTTCTTTTGATATCAAAAAGAATTTTAAATTAGCACTGGTTTTACAATATAATTTTTACTAATTGACCCTTTTCTTTTTTTCTCTAAGAAATCAAACAAAACAGATTGTCCCTAAGAAAAATGTACTACTTAACTATCTCCCTTATTATACTGACTATCCAATTTTATATTCCAAAAGGATTTTTTTCCGTTGCCATAAAAATAAAGATTATTTTTACTTCAAGTAGAACATTATAGAAAGTGAATTAACATTATGGGAAATCTATAAATTGATCTAAAATTTCAAAGTCAGTTTTTCAATGCTCACAAGAAAAAAAATTAAGAAGAAGAAACATCTGTTCTCAAATACATAAATCCATCTGGAAAAATTTTCAGAGCTGTTATATAACATTCATGTCAGTATGCTCTGATATGAATTTCCCAGGCCATCATGTTCATGGAACATCGCTGATGGCTAATTCTCCCCTCTAGCACTCTTGGGAATATCTAAAATATAAGAAGCATTTAGCATAGAGTCTCTTAATGGAAAATTTCCCTTGTTTTCTTTCTTCCATGGCATTTCTTGAATTCCTACATTTTCCCATTGTGTATCATTTATTGCAATTGAAACACAATGGCTAGTTGTTAGGTCTCTTCAAATATAAAGGAAGAGCCTTCTTGAAACACTTGAATTTTAGACAGTTTGAACTAGTACTTCTGGGGCAGAAAATATGATTTAAATATATAATAATCCATTTTACTGTGATACTTTCAAATGTTTGGGTAAATAATGAATAGTCTATTGCTTTTTATTTAAAATTGGGCTGTTTTGCAATATTGCACAAATTGTTAAAAATAAAAAAGATGTTTACTTTGGGTTATAACTTTTTTTTACATTGATCTGTCAAATAAACTGTCATGGCTTACATCATTCAATTGATTCAAGATTCTTCTTAGACACTGTGCATGTGCTATGTGTTTAGAGAGACACAAAAGAAAGAAAACTGGGCCTGATCCCTGGCAACCTGCATCCTGATCAAGAGACAAAACTGGCATAGATGATGCAGAAACAGAACAATAATTTGCTAACAGGAGGAAATATATTCTTAGTCAGAACAAGCTTTAAGTGAGAGAGAAATTTGAGCCAGTCCTTGTGAATATACTGCCTTTCTGTAGGTGGGTAGGAAAGAGGGAAGCATTCCATGTGGGAGAAAGCAGGATTATGGAGGTAAAAAGAATCCTATATAATAAAAGCCCAATATGCTAAGTGTCTGACTGTTTGTTCAACCATTGGACCGGTTGCTATGGCATGCACTAACCACCAGAGGATAGACGCTCTGGCTGGTAGGTTAGCATGTTACTGGGGTCCCAGTTGGGACTGGGCGAGATGGGCCCAACATGCCCTGGAGCCCTCCCGTGGTCCCTCCTGGTCCCAATCATGCACTGGTGGGGTCCCTCGGTCTGGCCTGAACCCTCTTGCAATCCAGGACCCCTCAGAGGATGCTGGAAAGCTGGTTTTGGTCCGATCCCCGCAGGCCAGGCTGAGGGACCCCACCAGTGCACAAATCCATGCACCAGGCCTCTGTTTATGCATAAAGGCAGATTAGTCAGTAGAACAATCACCCTGGATACCTACACAAAGGATGTATTAGAAGGAAAAACCCACGGCACTCCCTTTGCCTCAATTCTCTTTGACACCCCTGCTATATCCTAGAAAACAATGATACCGCTGTGTGAGTTTTTTCACATTTTGACTTAAGCTTAAATGAACTTTCACAAGCAAATATTCAAATATATTTGCTTCCTCTCTTTTATTTTTAATGTAATCATTGGGTAAAAATTATACTGCAATCCTTTTCCACTTAAATCCAAATAGAGCTTCTTATCAATGCATATGAACCTCCATAATTTTTTTAAATAATGAAAGAATCCAAAATCTGTCACCCCAATTAAGCCATTTTGACATATTGGTAATTTAGAATTAATAAGTAACCAACATGAAAGTAGTTATTATGAAAGTGGTGTGTTTTTCTTCCTGAAAGCAGAAGGTAAAACTTTCATGTGGAAGGTACCCACTCCCAATCAGGAGGAAGGGAGTTAGTCTTATCCCCAGACATGGGAAAGGTGGGGCTAAGATATTTATACAAGCAAATTTTATTAAACGAATCTTTATATTCCACTTACTACCCCTAGCTCAAACCCCTTAGTCTTGTCAATTCACAAATTTATTGTTTCTGTCTAAAAGGTATAAAGCTTTCTGTACTGGTCACATCTTTGGCTCTTCCTTATTTTGTGAAGGCTCCCGTGTACTAGTACATGTACAAATTTTAAAAAATGGCATGCTTTTCTCCTGTTTCTCCATGTTAAGTCAGTTTAAATCTTGGGGCTAGTCAGGGACCCTAAGATAGTAGAGACATTTTCCTCCCCTTTAATAGCTTTCTGATAGTCTTTAAAATGTACCAGAATGTGGTCAGCTGTTCATCATTAGATGACTGTCCTGTTTGTGTCTCTATTTTTCAAGTGGGAAGGGATATGGAATACATAAAAATATACTGTAAATATATAGCATTACTCTAAATACAACTGAAAATCACTTATAAACTTGTACATTTGTACCTGTATGGTAAATCCTCAAAAGGAGGTTTGCTTGTTTAAAATGTGTGTCTTTTTCACTTAGATTTCAAAAAGTTGTGGAGGTTTAGAATCTTACCTACTGAAGGAGTGCCTGCTTTCACAGGTGGTCTATTGAGTGTTTTTTCTTTCTGTGTCTACAGATTTGATGTGTGCAAAATGGTATCTCACTGCATTTCCCTGATGACTACAGTAAGTATTCTTTCAGATTTATTGGCCATTTGCCATGTTTCTTCTAAAAATGTCTGCTCATATCCTGTTTATTTTTCTGTTGGGTTGTCTTCTCTTCATCTTATTATGAAGATTAAGTTTTTTGTTTTCACATGTTGCCATAATTTTCTCCCAGTCTCTCTTTTAATAATTATATCTTTTTTAAATACAATTTTTTTTAAAAAAGTTGTCAAATATGTAATTTTTTCCTTTTCTAGTTTTGAATTGCTGACCCGGTAATAGTTTATAAGAATATTTTCCTAAATTTCTTTATTTTTTAAATGAATTGTTTTTAGCGGGAGCACCTACAACTTTATTTCATCTAGAATATGTTAGTGAATATTGTGAAGAAGTGATCTATTTGGTTTATATTGGGGTGGATAGCTACTGCACAAGAACAATATAGCAAATTAAAGATCTTTTTCTTATTCATTTAAAATGCCACATTTAGAACTTATTAACCTCCCAAGTACAATTAAATCTATTTCTAGACTCTCTAGTTCATTTACTAATTTAGCTATTTATTCTTGGGTCAATTTCATGCAGCTTTGAATAGGGTTAGACTAATCTTAACTACATGTAGAGTTAATAACTCCTCATTTCTTAACACTTTAAAATCAACTTTTACTGATATACTTATTTATATGAAACTTAAAATCAATTTTTAGAATCTATTCTCCCCACCAAATTCTCTAAGAATTTTGATTAGAACTGCATTAAATTTGTGAAATAATTAGAAAAGGACATATTTTAATTATTTGCATGATCCCACCCATTTTTTATGAAATATTATAGAAGTTTCTATATGTATTGTACTTATCATTCAATTTTTTCTTAAGGATTTTACAATTTTGATTGAGATAGAAAACCATTAACAGCCACAGATTAATAGAATTAGAAGTAACCTTTACATTAAGGTGACTTTAATATTTGCAAATTTATTCAGCTTCAGTGCAATTCTTCTCTATTAAGTTTTTAAATTTTCAGAAGAAACTTTTTGATTTTCTTTTCCAAAACCAACCATAAAACAGGAAATAAAAATATTGTTTTTTCTCAATTTTGTATATTTATGCTGCTTTTAAAAAATTGTTCCTATTTTATTTAAAGAAATTTGAATGAATATAGTGATAGTGGTAATCTCATATATTTCTAATTTTCTTTGGTCTGCCTTTATTATGTCATAGTTTAACAAATATTTGATATTAAATTGTATAAATATTTTCTATAGCTTAGTGTCTCCCCCTCCAACCCCCCCAGTTCTGCTTTTCTTAAAAGTTTTGTTATAAATGGTTGATGAATTTCAGTAAATGTGTTTTGGCATCTATTAATATAATTTTACAAATTTCTTTTTTTTATAATGTCAAACATTTCTCACTGTTGAATAATCTTTGCTTTACTAGAATTATGATGTAGTCATGTGTTTGATTTACTCTGTAAAGACTTTTAATAGTTATATATGTTGACACTTTTGATATTGCAAATATATGACTATTTTTTTTACCTAAAATGACAAATTTATGTTATTCAATTTATCTTTTTTTAAAATATATTTTTATTAATTTCAGAGAGGAATTGAGGAGAGAGAGATACAAACTTCAATGATGAGAGAGAATCATTGATAGGCTGTCTCCTGCACGCCTTGACTGGAATGGAACTGTGACCTCCTGGTTTATACGTTGAAGCTCAACCACTGAGTTATGCCAGCTGGGCCATGTTATTCCATTTACTGTATTTGCCGGCGTATAAGACGATTTTTTGGCCCTGAAAAATATGCCTCCAAGTGGGGGGTCGTCTTATACGCCAGGTACACTTCAGATAGACTGCCCATAGTGCTTGCCCCGTGCCATAGTGGCCTCCCGATGCCCGCCCACTTCATTCCACATACCGTTCAGGCATCAGCAGCGCTGCTGGGTGTATGCTCGGCTGTTATGCGATTTT
>NW_006383016.1:11419151-11431978 GCF_000327345.1 Myotis davidii
ATCTTTCTTCTATCATTGACAGTCCCTCTAGGTTGTGGGCTGCTTGCCTGTGTTCCTGAGAAGCATCTACGGTACCAGTCTATAGAGTGTGTTTTCTTTAGTGAATTACCGGTATGTTTACCGGTAATAAACTTGCACTGTTTTATGTATATGTTTGATTACATACAGCCTTGTGACAGTTTTCCTGCATGTCATAAGCATTTGAATATAAATTAAAATGTTAAAATCAAATCTGATATTGTTTTACCTTTTAATTGGTGTGCGGAAGGTGTGTGGAAGAGGGGGTAGTCTTATACGGCGAGTATATAACAAACTCTGTATTTTGAGTGGAAATGTTAGGGGGTCGTCTTATACGCCCAGTCGTCTTATACGCCGGCAAATACGGTAAATAGCAAGTGTGCAGTAAGCTTTAGGTCTGATGAATCCCTTTTCCCTCCTTCCCCCTGAACTGCACACTACCTGATGTTAACAATCTCTCTGCCTCTTTTTGTTTGTAATTCTATGATTTGTTCATTTCTTTGTTTTCAAATTGTCTTTAATAACGTGGTTTTCCATGAATCACTTGCAAATGGCATGTTGCTAGAGTTCCTTATTTTATTCAATCTGATACAATTTGCCTTCGTATATGTTCAATCCATTATGTATTGTTCTTAATGCTATTTTCGATATATTTTTGTCAATTATTGACTGTGTTTTGCTTTCTTTTTTGTCCAGTTCTAAAGTGTTTTTCTTATGTTGATTTGTTTCTTTCTCTTTCTCTTTTGCTGTTTACTTTAAATTGAAAATATTATTGCATTTCTCATTCTTTTACTGCTTACATTCCCATTGTAACCACCTGTCTACACATACTGGTTGGGGCAAAAGTAGGTTTACAGTTTTGACTGTGAAACACGTTTGTTCTTATATTATTATTCATTAACTATTGTATTATTTTCCATACAGGTAACAGTAAGCCTACTTTTGCCTCACCCTGTATATCTACCATCAGAGCAACATTAAATAATTACTAAACCTGTACAGAACAGTTCACATGACTGAGTTTCCAAATCTCTACAAAGGAAGATGTTTGCAATGCATTTACTGCCCCAGTTCCTGAAGTTTAGTAGTTTGGAATATTTATTTCTGAATTTAGTAATTTTATATTTTGAGAATCATTACTTAATACTTTTATTATAATTTCCAACCATATAAGTTTGAATATATATATATAGTGAGTGGCCAGATTATTATGCCCACCCCATCAGTACTTCGTTGGGCCACCTTTTGCCTTCAATACTGCGGCGATTCTTCTTGGCATTGACTCCACGAGATGCTGAAAGGTGATGCGAGGAACCTGACACCATGCCTGATGAATAGCACTGTCCAGTCTGTGAGATTTGATGGTTGTGGAACCAGCTGCCTGATGGCTCTTCTAACTCTGTCTCACAAATGCTCCATTGGATTGCGATCTGGTGATTGTGGGGGCCACCTTAGCAAGGTAAAGTCTCCCTCATGTTCTTTTTTTTAAAAATTGTTTTATTGCTTAAAGTATTACAAAGAGTATTATATATGTCTCCTTTTTTTCTCCCCTTTAGCTTCCATACCCCCCATTGGTTATGCTTATATGCATGCATACAAGTCCTTCAGTTGATCTCTTACCCTCCCCAAACCTCCCCCGCCTTCCCGCTGTAGTTTGACAGTCTGTTCAATGTGTTGAAATGACTCCTGCACAATACGAGCACCGTGTCATAGCACATTGTCTTGTTGGAAGAAGCCATCTCCACTGGGATACGCCATCAACATGATAGGATGAACCTGATCAGCAACAATACTTAGGTATGTTGTGCTAGTCAGACGTCGTCCCACACGAATTAAAGGGCCCAGATCATGTCAGGAAAACATGCCCCAAATCATAGCACTGCCCCACCAGCTTGAAGGATTATACTCATGCATGTGGGGTGCATGCTTTCATGCTGTTTCCGCCAAATTCTCACTCTTCCATTTGCATGATGCAACTGGAAACGTGATGCATCAGACCACGTGACTTTTTTCCAATGCTCGACTGTCCAATCCTTGTGTTCGTGGGCGAATTGGAGACGTTTTATCTTGGTAACTGAAGACAGCAAAGGTGTTCGAACAGGCCTTCAGCTTCCATATCCCATATGATACAGTGCACGGCTAATTTGCCTACAAATATCAGGTGGTCATAATAATCTGGCCACTCATAATAATATATAGCCCACGTTCAAAGGCTGTTAAATCAAGTTGTTTACCCATATCTTCAGGAAAAAAATCACTTCTACTGTTGTGGTAAATAACCTGCTTCCCTATTTATAATGGTCTGGTCCTCTAGCAACTTCAGCGTGAAATTATAGTTAATTTGCCTACAAACATCAGGTGGTCATAATAATCTGGCCACTCAGTGTATATATCACTGTTACTGAATTTTGTTTACCCATATCTAGTCATATCATTAGGTACCACTCTATTTAATTTTTTAAATATAATCTTCACCCGAGGATATTTTTCCATTGATTTTTATTTTTTTATTTTTTGAGAGAGTGAAAGGGAGAGGGAGAGAAAAAAATACGGGGCCCTTGACCAGAATTGAACCAGGAACCCTGCAGTCTGCAGGCCAACGCTCTACCCACTGAGTCAAACTCTCAGTGAGCCCCTGTGCCTCAGCTGCGAACTTCATCAGCGCTTCTCAGCTCTTTTCCTCTTGCCCTTTTCCTCAGCGAGAGAGGTCTGGAGCTGGGTGTCTTCCTTCTCAGGCCTGGAGGCTAAGGGGCTGGGTTGGTGTTCCCTCCCCCAGCTCAGGCAGGCTCTGATTGTGCCTGCAGGGCAGGCTGTAGGCTCGGTGAACTATTCCCCCTGTGCTCAGGCCTTGTTAAGAAAACAACCGATTTAAAGGTGGTTTCTCCCCCGTCCTGGCCAGACGCTGGAGGAGCATTTTCTCCGCTCTCTGCTGTGGGGATCCGGTCAGCTGCTGGAGGTACATTTCACAATATTGTGGGGCCCCCTCTGAATGTGTCCCCCCAGAGTTTTTAACTCAGTGTCATTGCCCTCACCTCCCCGCTGGGATCCCTGCTGGGATTCTTGGGTGGTTTCTGCTGGTGCATCTCTCTGCTCCAGGCGCCAGGACGCCCAGTATTGGCTTCTCCTCTCCAATCTTGGGGCAGACTTTTGCCATGTGACCTCCCCACTCTGACGCATCCAAGCAAGGGTGTTGCTTTTTCAGTTTGTTCAGCTTTTCATTTATTATTAAGTCGGACTGGCATCTTCCAAGCTCTTTATTTGTGGAACAGGAAACCAGACGTGCTTTGGGCTTTCAGATAATAATCATATCTTTACCAAGAGTAGAATTTTGAAATCAACATTTCTTTTCCTCAAAACAGATTATAAATGATATATTTTGCTGTCCAGGGTTGAACTTTAGAAATCTGTTTCTAGTCTGTCTTTGCTTAGGTGTGTTCTTTCTGTCTCAAAGCTTGTAAATTTTGTCTTTAGCCTTAGCGTATAGTTATTTCATTAGCTGATCTAGATGTGACTTTTTCATTTATCAAAATGGAGATTTGGTGAGTTTCTTCCTAACTGAAAGTTTGAGTCATTACTCTGCTAAGCTAAGGTCTCTTATATCCTCCGAAATAATACATTTTAAGCATATAGAAAAAAATGTATATAATAAACATCTTTGAACACATTACTGAAATCATAATTTTTCCTTATTTTCTTTCCCTTACCCCCTATTATGGTTTGTTTTGTAAAAGTAAAACATTAGAGCTTCGGTAGTGAGTCTCTGAAATCACTAAGTTCTCTGGTCATATTTTCTTGGCTCCTTTTTCAGAGATAATCATAATACTCAATTTGTTGTTTGTTATTTCTATGCAGATTTTGTCTCTATATAAATGCATAAATATAAGGTGGGGCCAATGTAGTTTCACACTTGAGACTATGCAAAAACAGTTTATTCTTGTATTATTATTAACTACTGTATTTTCCATATGAACAACTGTAAACCTACTTTTGCCCCACCCTGTATGGTATTATATGGTTTATAAAATTATGAACATAGCATCATGGTGCATTTATAATCCATCTTTGCTTTTTCTCATGTAATATTAGGTTTTTGAGATTTATCCATATAGATTCATGTTTCTATTTAATTCAGTTTCATTCCATATTAACTACATGAATAAACAATAATTTAAAAAATGGGTTACTTTCATTTTTTGGTAATAATGAAATGCATATTTCTGTACATGTCTTCTTGTGCGCACATGCTACAGGTTTTATTAAGTGGGTGTTTCTATATTGTTTTTTTCACGTCCCTTGACTATGTTTTCTTTTGGGTAACTTCACTTTTTTTCTTATAGTCAATGTCTTTATGGTGTTTACATTGGTGATTTGTAATTTTTCATTTCCTGCCCCTGGGTATAAGAAACCTCAGCACGCAACACACAGATCTGCTGACTTCTTTGTGGCAATCCTGGGAACTTTCTGCACGTGGGAAGGCAGAAAACTGTGAGTATTCTCCTGGGAAAGCGGGAGATGTTCTTCGTTTAGGTCTGTTTAGCACCAAGCAAAAGAGAAGTGGCTCATTTTGATCAGTGGGCCACAGATGACTCAGTTTGTGAGTATACTGTCTTCTGGATTTATTTTAATTGATTAAATGGGCCACCCTCAAAAGAAATCAAAGAGTAGATATCTGTTTCCCTACCCCTAAAACAGAGTCTACCAGTATCTGCCACCTAACCTCTCAGGAGCCTTAACCCTAAGTTTTGTTGAGAACATTGGTTCTCCTTGGACATTATCAACAGTGAAATACCTAACTGTGCTTTTACCATCCAGATTAATTTGTTAAGTGTGCCACGCTGGCATGGCCAAGGGTGACCCTGAGAGGGGGTGGTGAAGGATTTAGAAAAGAGGAGAATAAAGCTGGGTCTGAGTGGGACGCTGCCCTCTCTGATGGAGAGACAGCGCCATGGACTATAAGCCGTGTCTTTATTTTATAGCCAGATTCCACGAGGCAAAGTAAGGGTGTGGTAAGATGTTTACAACATTCTCATGGGTTTCGATCCTACTCAATTACATGCACCTGAACTCTATCAAGCCCATATCACTCAGACACGTAGGACCACGTGTTCAGACCATAGGTTCAAGCTTACAACTATAGCTGTTGGTTATAATTGTGCTGGGAGGGCTCTGCCCTCTAAGCTGGGACTTGCACGTGGCCATGAGTGGACTGTGCCCTCTCATTAGTCCGAGACTTGAACCTGTCCAAACACTGTAGCTGCTCTCCACAGTTAAGTCTCTTTAACAAGGAGCTGAGGGAAGGACAAGGGACCCAGGAATTTAAGTTCAGGATGCCATTTTCCCAGAATATTCTTAGCATTCCAGAAACTAATTTTTAACTTCTTAAGGAATAAATATGTATTAAAGATGCTTAGAAATATATTATCTCATTATGTTCAAGCTCATTATCTTCCTTCCTCTGACTTCTTAGCTTTCCCAATTTGCAATAATGAGATGGAAATTAATCCCAAACTAGCCATCTTTGTTATTGCTTACCCCCCCCCCCCATTACAAGGTTTGAATTTTAATAAGGTTGCTACACTTGACACAATAGTGCTTCTCAGTCACCTGTGGATTCCTATTAGTTCTAGTACCATTTTATCCCATTGCCCGGGAAATTCAAAATAATGTACGATAGGAAGATGTTTCGTAGAATAAGGGAACAAGTGTAGGACAGATTGGACTCTAGTTCAGTGCCTCTCCTATTTTTTTGTGCATATGAATCACTAGAAGAATTGTTAAAAATATGCAGTTTTATGGATATCACTACCAGAGATTCTGATTGAAGGTTAAGAAATTTACTTTTTTTTTTTTTTTTTTGCCTGGCCAGCGTGACTCAATGGTTGAGCGTGGACCAATGAACCAGGAGGTCACAGTTCAATTCCTGGTCAGGGCACATGCCAGGGTTTCTGACTTGATCACCAATAGGAGGCATGCAAGAGGCAACCAATCAATGATTCTCTCTCATCATTGATGTTTCTGTCTCTCCCTCTTTCTCCCTCTCTGAAATCAATAAAAATATATTAAAAAAAGAAATGTATACTTTTTAATGAACATTCTAAGAGTTTCTATGTAAGTGCTCTCTAGACTAGAGGTTGAGAATCCTTGTTTAGGGGATAGCATTGGGTTTTATTTGAAGAGTTTAAAATAATTTACTAAAAGAAAAAATCTGAGTGATGCGAAAATTCTCCATTCAGTTTTGTATACAGGATTCTTAAATTTGGGAATCAATGTACATATATATAGAATATATTCTGAAACTACTCACATTAGTATAAAGATAAATTTCTCTTTTTCCTGTAAGATCTTTATGTTGGTTCTCTTGTGCATATTATCTGCATTGTTTACTCTTGAACTTATTCATTGCTTGCCTTAGAATTCCTTTTGAGTAGCTCAGTGATAACAGAGTTCTCAAGGACAAAAGGGGAATGAATCCCTGGCCATGTAAATTTGGATATTAGCATATTCAAGGCTCTGAGAAGCCCTGTAATGGAATATGTGATCCTTTGTGTTACTGTTAATAATGAACATCATACTTTTGTTCTAACCCATGGATTTACAAATTCTTAGAAAACTTCTTTCAATAGATTAAAATTTGTTTTGGTGATGACGAAAAAAAATGTAAACTCTGTTGGTTCAGATTTTGCCTTTCTGCCTCATCAGTGTTCAGCTTGGTATTTAGTACATAGTAATCAAGTAAGAACTTTTTTCTCCGTAACCATTTGTTGAATGAGTAAATTCATTACATTTGTGCAGTAGGGGTAGCACTCCATTGGAAAGTCTGTAAAATCCATGGGTGACAAAAAGAAAGCAGCAGGACTTAATCCCCTGACTTGGAAGCACCCAATGTTTTATGTGGATGGGAGTTCTGCTATTTTGAAAATACCTTTTCATACTAAGAAAATAATCTTCATATTGCAAAACAGTGAAAAATTCATGCAGAAATAGTTTTTATGGCCTTTGCCACTGGGATTGTTTACCAATGGGAAGTCATTAACAACCTGGTGTCAAAGACTGAAATATCAAAGAATAGGATAATTCCAAACTAGGGTCGATGTGCAAGCATGACATCATCTCCTGGTCAAGTTCTCAAATGCGTTATTAAATAGCCACTTCGTGAATCCTTAGAAAAGAATGCAGTGGTCATAGGATAAATTTTCTAGGAATTAATGCCAGACCAGAGTCATTCCTTTTTAGGCAATGTTTACTGGACTAGAAAATCTGGGGAATGCTCTACTATAGACATATAGCTTGATTTTGGAAAGAAGATGGCATTTGACAGTTTCTCGTGTTTATTTTTAAAGATAAGATGAAATTATAACTATTGGGAGAGTGGGATTTGTTAGCAGCTTTGCAGAGATGGAGGAATTAGAAATAGCACTGGAATACAGAGTTTCTAAAATCTTCATTTCTGATCACCTTATAGCTATTTAATGTTCCTACAGTGTGATCTCAGTCTCCTTCATCTCTGCCTCCTCTTTCTCCACCTCCCCCTTCATTTTCTCCTCCACCTCCTTCTACTTCTCTCTCTTTTCTTTTTTATTTTCTTTTTTTCTTTATTGATTAACACATTGTGTACCGCATAGAAATCTCTAAGACATACGCCAGGGACCGCACGTTTTGGGGCATCTTCTATGCATCTTCTAATCTCCCTCTGACTCACATATATAATTATTGAAAAACAACATCTCCTACCTCCCCCTTCCTCTGTTAAGAACCCTGTGATTACATTGGACCCACTTTAATTAGCCCAGGCTAATTTACCTATTTTAAGGTCAGTTGATTAGCAACTTTAATTCTATCTGCCATCTTAACTCCTCTCAGCCACTTATTTTAATGAGTAGGATGTGGCTATATTTTGGGGGTAGGGGAGTGTGGAGGCATTACTCTAGTAACTACAGGTAGTATCTTTAAGGTTGTTCTACTAGTTACTATTTTTCTGACATATTTTTGATTCTCAGTTTTCTTATCTGTGGAAAGAAGGTGATAGTCATTTTTGCCTTGTCAGCCTGCTCAGACTTAAATGACCAAATGTAGTAAAAGTAGCATCTGATCCCCAAAATCGTAGCTGACGCTGAATCTAAGGAATTTTCTGCGTCTTTTTCCAAGGCAGGAATGGGATCAATTCTTGAAATATAAAGAAAGATCTGCATCCATTTTTTTTACATTTGAAATGTGTGAAGATGTCTCTATGGGTACCAGAGAGAAGCATACTGTCCACATTTATCTAACATGTAGCAAGTTCCTTATTAACAATTCTGAAGTAGCCAAGGGGCTTAAATGTATAACTCTTATAAAAGTTTGCTCTAGCTCTATCTTTGATGGTTTCTGGTAAGCCTTTTCAAAATGTCTTTTTGAACTGATTAGAATGATTACTTATGTGTAGAGTTGTTATTCGTGTGCGTATTCATTTACCCTGTGTAGGAAAATGGGCATGTGCACTTTTTTTTTTTAAGTTGCACAGTTTGGATTTATTTTCATGGTTTTCCACTCGTAAGTTATCAATTTCCCCATGATGTCTCCCCATTTCCAGGTAAACATATACTCATACAAAGCTAGTGGTTTGCTCTATAACTTGATCCTATACACTTATTGAAATATTCTTTAGAAAAATAGTTGTGTGTTGTACCTTTTTAGGTTCTATGTGTCTGGGATGTAAAAGAAAGTTGAAAACCAAAGTGATTATAAACTTTATGGAGATGACATTGATATATTACTTAATCCACTATTACTGATAACATACATAAAAATTACTACCATATAGAGTAATAATTTGATAAAGGTCAATTTGCATCCGAGTTGATAAGTGACTTAAGACATTTTACAGTTTCAGAATTTTTAAGCCAATATCCCAGAGCTTGAAAGTCCTCAGGATACTCTGGACATGGAAAATGTCACAGAAGAACACATACATCCATTTCTTGTCACTCAGATCTCAGCCAGCCCAAATGTCAGCTTCTTAGAGTAGCTTCCCTGGCCATGCGTTCAATTTGGGATCCACCTGTCATGCTTTGCTAATCTGCCTATTTAATGGTCTGCACTACAGATGTTTAAGGGCATATGTCATCTGCTCTTAGCTAGGATGTAAGCCCCATCGACAGCAGAAGTCTTGTTTATGTTTACTTTTCTGTCTCTATTATGCAGAACAGTATCTGGTAACTAGAGGTGTTCAACAAATGTTTGTTGAATCAATGGAGAAGTGGAAATTTCAAAAAATAAGAACACATACATCTCCCTATCTTTAACTTGATTAACCTAATTGTGATGATTAATTTCATGTCAACCTGACTGGGTCACAGAGTACCCACGTATTTGGTTAAACAAAATTTGGGAGTGTATCTGTGAGGGAGTTTCTGGATGAGATCAGTATTTGAAATTGAGTGAGTAAAAAGGTTGCACGCTCACTTTTAATGAAAGCTGTTTGATAAAGATTCACCTTTGGCAAACCAAATAATGGACTTTACCATGAGACAGGAGGTTCCTTATCAAAGAAAAAGGGGTTTTCGTTTTGATATATCATTTTGTCATCTATTCAATAGTTATTTTTGAACCTATTTCATCTGAGAGTTCATTGCTTACTGCAGAGTAGAAGGGAAAAATAAAGTGCACTCATTAGCCTTGACCTTGACTTGCTCTCCGTTTGCAAAATTAATAGAGCTCATTTACAATACTCAAATTGTATGTTTGTGTGTGGGCAATTCAATAAAATGATGGCTTAGTATTGGGGTAAAGTTCCCACTCTTTCTATTTGATGACATTAAAAACAAACACTTGCCCTGCTGGCGTGGCTCAGTGGTTGAGCATCGACCTATGGACCAGGAGGTCATAGGTTCGATTCCTAGTCAGGGCACATGAGGGTTGCGGGCTTAATCCCCAGTGTGGGGTGTGCAGGAGGCAGCCAATCAATGATCCTCTCACATCATTGATGTTTCTATCTCTCTCTGCCTCTGCCTTCCTCTCTGAAATCAATAAAAAAATATTTAAAAAACCAAACACTCAATATTAAAAGATATGTATAGAATATGTAGAAAGGACTGAATATTTTTTAAAAAGGAAGAGGAGGAGGAATCGATTTTTGCTTACCTTACTAAGCACACAGTGGTAATTGAGACTTAGAGATTGGTAAAAATGCTACCTCAGTCCTGCTATTTTATACATTTAGATTGGCTTCCTCCTTTAAAACGGTACATGCACAGAATAGGACCTACTTGTGGGTGACAATGATGGTTGCTTAATAAATACTTGATTAAATGAAAAAATATCAAACTGCAGATGCTTAGTCACTTGGTTCATGGAGTGCTAGCGGTTTGGGGTTTTAGAAGCCATTGTCGACCTCCAAGTCAAGTCTCAGGATGTTGTAGGAGGCAAAGCCCGGGGGCCGGTGCTGGAGAAGGGAGTTTGGATTCCTCCTCTGACTTTCCACTCACAGGAACTTAAACAAACCACCCTACTTCTCTGAGTCTTGGCTTAAAAATACTTAATGCAGTTGGACAAAATTAATGATATTCCCGTCTTTATAAAACTTTATTTTCTGGTGGGCCACTTTTTGAAATGAAAGCTTCCCCGAAAGGAAAGAGCTATATTTAACACATGTAGGCCAGGAGAGGCAGAGCAGAATGTTGGCCTTTCTTTCAACACAGCCTTTGAAGCTGTTTCTAAAAACCAGGGCACCCACAAAATAGTTTTAATGCCGCTGACGTTAAATTCTACCAACAGCACCTTCAGCTACAGAATTGGATCTCCTGTCATCAAGGCCAGTATTTCTCAGCCATGGGGCGGTGGCACTCTGCTGTGTTAGTTGTGTTATGGGTCCTATTTTTCAGCCAAAGAAAGCCTGGCTGCTGAATCAATTTAACAATCTGATGAATGTCATGTATCAGTTCTCACCCGGCATCCCCACACTCAGTGGCGTACAATAGACATTTATTATTTCTCGTTTTGTGGGTCAGCTCAACAGAGAGTCTAGTCCGGAGCAGGGTGGCTGTTTTCTACAGTGAGCTGGATGCGAAGGCACCAAACAGGGCTTTCTATTAGGAGGACAAGGTGGGTATCCAACCAGCAACAGCAGCGTTGCTTCCACATCATGGGTAGACAACTGTTGTTAATCAGGTCTCTGTTTTAAGGCAGGTGTTCACGGCTTCCCTGTCAGTCTTTCTCCTTTTTATTCCTTTCCTATCTTTTGCTCTTCTCTTTATGCCCTTCCATCCTCCACTCCTAATTTAAGGAGCTTGGCCTGGGAAATGAACCAGCATTCCACTAAGAATATATCAATTGCATTGTATTGAATAATCACGGGGCTCCATTTTTAAAATTGATTTTAGGGAGGGAGGTAAGAAGAGTGGGTGGGAGGTGGACAGAGAGAAAGAAACATCGATGTGACAGATATATGAGTCTGTTGACTCTTGTATACATCCTGACCAGGAATCGAACCTGAAACCTAGGTTTGTGCTCTGATCACTAATCAAACCTACGACTTTCCCCCGTAGGGGAGGAGGCTCCAACCAACTCAGCCACACCAGCCAGGGCATAGGTCTCTATTTTAAGAAAAAAAACAGCCAATTTTTAATAAGTGAAAGTACAAATTAGATTTGATCTCCCTAATCATGAAATTTAACCCTAGAGGTAGGTATGATTGCTTTCCAATAAAATACAGAATAATAATAATACTTTTTATTGAGATATAATTTAAATATAACAGTAAACTTAAGATATAGGGTGTGGCAGACTGAAGGGTCCCAGGTTCGATTCCAGTCAAGGGCATATATACCTTGGTTGTGGGCACATCCCCAGTAGGGGGTGTGCAGGAGGCAGCTGGTCGATGTTTCTCTTTCATCGATGTTTCTAACTCCCTATCCCTCTCCCTTCTTCTGTGTAAAAAATCAATAAAATATATATTTTTAAAAAGATATAGGGTGTGTTGATTTGATACATTTATCTATTGCAATATGATTCCCACATAATTCTTGTTTTTTTTTCTTACTGAGAACAATTATGATCTTGTCTCTTAGCAATGTTGAAATTTATAACAGTATTATTGACTATAGTCAATATGCTGTGCATTAGATTTTCATATGTTCCCTAAACATCTCCCTAATTTTCCCACCTAAGCCCCTGGTAACCACCATTTGCCTTTCTATTTCTGTGTGTTCAACATTTTTAAATTCTGAAAATGATGTCATTATTTGTTTTTGTTTGACTTCTCTCACACATAATGTCTTCAAGGTTCACCATGTCCTTCCTTCCTCATGACTGAATGATATTTATCTCTCTCTCTCTCTCTCTCTCTCGCGCTCGCACACACACACACACACACACACACACACACTCACACCTCATCTTTTTCATATTTTGGCTATTGTGAATAATGCTGCAATGAACATGGAATGCAGATCGTTTTTATTGTCCTCTTTCCATTTTCTTTGTATATATGCTCAGAAGTGGGATTGTTGGAGCATATGGTAGATCTATTTTTAATTTCTTGAGGAACCTCCATGCTGTTTCCCATAGTGGCTGAGCCAATTTACATTCCTACCAAGAGGGTTCCATTTTTTCCACACCCTTGCCAGCATTTATTATCGTTTGTGTTTTTGATGATAGCCAATCTAATAGGTGTGAGGTGATAGATATTTTATTGTGGTTTTCATTTTGTTAATTTTGTGTATCTTTTCAGAACACCAGCTCTTAGTTCTGTTGATTTTTTGTTTATGTTTCTGGTATCTATTTTATTCCTTTCCAGTTTGGTCATTGTTTTTTCCTTCATTTTATTCACTTTG